>NW_027509475.1:0-425000 GCF_048541705.1 Temnothorax americanus
AATGCTATTTGTGTCAACGTTACATTTTGTTATTGCTCAATTATAACCAAGTGAAAATATTTCAGGGTGATTACGATCAAGCGTTTCAATATTACTATCAGGCGACACAGTTTGCTCCGCCTGTATTTGTACTGCCACATTTTGGCCTAGGACAAATGTATGTTTATCGCGGTGATGCGGAAAATGTAAGAAAATGCAATATATGTTATCTAAAATTAATTATTTGTGTATTGACATGCAAAATAATAATTTATCTCCAACAAAAGGCAGCTCAATGCTTCGAGAAAGTCTTAAAAGCACAACCAGGAAATTACGAAACCATGAAGATTCTCGGCTCGCTTTATGCTAATTCAAGTTCCCAATCAAAACGCGACATTGCAAAAAATCATTTGCGAAAAGTAACGGAACAATTTCCCGATGATGTCGAAGCTTGGATCGAATTAGCACAGATATTGGAGCAAAGTGATTTGAACGCAGCCTTGAATGCTTACGGAACCGCAACCAGGATTTTAAAGGAAAAAGTTCAAGCGGACATACCGCCGGAAATCTTGAACAACGTAGGAGCGTTACATTATAGGTACATATATATATATATATATATATTTTTTTTTTTTTTTTTTAATTTATATATTACTAATTTATTTTTTACTTCTCAGACTCGGTAACTTAGAGGAAGCCAGGAAGAATCTAGAGGAATCTTTGGCGCGTTCAAAAGCAGACGCCCTGCATGATTCCGTCTATTATAATTCGATAGCAGTGACCACGACGTATAACTTAGCGCGACTTAACGAGGCATTGTGTGTATTCGACCGAGCGGAGAAACTGTACAAAGATATTTTGAAGGAGCATCCAAATTATGTGGATTGTTATTTGAGACTCGGGTGCATGGCTAGAGATAAGGGACAAATATACGAGGCGTCTGATTGGTTCAAGGACGCCTTGAGAATCAATAACGAACATCCGGACGCATGGTCACTGCTGGGTAATTTGCATCTGGCCAAGATGGAATGGGGTCCTGGCCAGAAGAAATTCGAGAGAATTCTGAAAAATCCGACAACAAGCACCGATGCTTATTCTTTAATAGCGTTGGGAAACATTTGGCTGCAGACGTTGCATCAGAGTGGAAAAGACAAGGAAAGGGAGAAGCGACATCAGGATCGAGCATTAGCCATGTACAAGCAGGTAATACAGCACTGTCTAGTTGATTGAGACACTTGTGATTGTAATTAATATGATTTGCTAGGTTCTGAGAAACGATCCGAAGAACATCTGGGCTGCGAATGGTATTGGCGCAGTACTCGCGCACAAGGGCTGCGTAAACGAAGCTAGAGATATATTTGCTCAGGTGCGCGAAGCAACGGCAGAATTCTGTGATGTCTGGCTGAATATTGCGCACATCTATGTGGAGCAGAAACAATTCGTCAGCGCTATTCAAATGGTATAAATAATAATATATATAGTTGTCACATGAGACATAATTTTAACTTAACTAATTTATTTAACATTTTACATTGCAGTACGAAAATTGTTTGCGCAAATTTTATAAATTCCATCATGTTGAGGTCTTGCAATATCTTGGAAGAGCTTACTTTAAAGCTGGCAAGTTGAAAGAAGCAAAACTGACGTTATTAAAAGTAATTAACCATATGTGAATATTATTCAGATTATTCTCTTATTTTAATGCTTTAGTACTTAATTTATCGGTATGTTCTTAGGCACGCCGAGTAGCCCCGCAGGATACTGTATTATTGTACAATATTGCTCTCGTACTTCAACGATTGGCCACGCAAATTCTTAAAGATGAAAAATCAACTCTGACAACTGTGCTTCAGGCGGTTAACGAATTAGGTCTTTCGCACAAGTACTTTCAGTATTTGTCAGCGCACGGCGACAGAATGGAACAATTGGCTGAAGCTGAAGCTCGGAGGTGTCAAGATTTGTTATCGCAAGCGCAGTATCATGTTGCTAGAGCTAGAAGATTAGACGAGGAAGAGAAGATGTTGAGGCGGAAACAAGAAGAAGAAAGGTATGCCACTTTTGCCAGAGATATTCTTTTTTATACACTTATCGCTAAATGATCTAAATTTATAGGCAAGCCTTCAAAATGCGTCAGACGGAAGAGAAACGCAAGCTGGAAGAGATGCGTCGCCAGAAAGAAGAGGAGATGTTGCAGAAGCGACAGGAATATGTGGAAAAAACTAAGAACGCGCTGGTATTCGGCGAAATGCCGTCAGAAAAACCTGGAAAGAAGGGCAAAAGGCCTCGAACTGACCAGTATATCAGTGATAGTGGGGGATCCGAAAGAGATGAAGGCAGGGAAGAAATGCCGAAAGAAAAAAAGCGTAAGAGGAAACCTAGCGGTGAAACTAAAGAAAGGAAGAGCAAAGGTAGAGGCAAACGTAGGAAGGACGCCGGAAGTGGCAACAGTGGTAAGAAAATTATTATTTTTTTCCCCATATAGAATACTATAAAATCTCTCATTTTAATTATCGAGCTTAACACTGTCATAAATTTAAAGCAGCAATTTTGAAAATGTGTATTTTACAGGATCGGACAGTGATCAGCCGAAACGCAAGCGTGGTAGGAAGAACGCGAGGACTAGGAAAGAAAAATCGCGTAAGGGCGCGGTTGAGATTCTTAAGGGTAAGCTGGTTAAATCGAAGGAAACTATTTCGACGAGTGAGTCAGATAGTGACACGGGTGGCCTTAAAATCGCTAGCGGGTAAGCATGATATCTTAATATTACACGATTATCTCTAATTTCATAGTCCAATAAATCAAAGATTTAATTTACGAGTCGATATCATATTTACGATTTCTAGACTAGCACTGAATATTAAAACATCTTATTAAATGTATGTGTCTTACTAATTTTTAGTTTGGTCCAAAATCAACAAAATCCAAATTAATCGTGTTAAATTTTGCAATAACTTTTATTGTTACAGCGGCGAAAGCGGCAACGAGAATCAACCACGTAGCAGCAAACGAATTGCGTCTGATTCCGAAGCCTCTCGCGCCTCACGCTCGAGATCTCGTTCAAGATCAAAGTCTGGAAGCCGTTCAAGAAGCAGTTCGCGGTCGCGTTCTGCTTCCCGTTCGCGTTCTCCATCTCGATCACGGTCGCGTTCTCGATCTCGATCCGTCTCGGGATCTAGATCTAGAAGCGTTTCGAGATCAAAAAGTCGCTCGGTATCCAGGTCAAGATCAGGGTCAGCCAAAAGCAGGTCAAGATCGAGGTCAGGTTCGCGTAAAAGTGGCTCGCGATCAAGGTCCAACAGCGGTTCGCGAAGAAGTGGATCAAAGCCAAGATCAAGGTCGAGTTCGAGAAAGAGCGGTTCTAGGTCGAGGTCACCGAGCGGTTCAAGGAAAGGCGTATCACCGTCAAGGTCCCGATCCAAAAGTGGCTCGCGTTCAGGCTCGGAGGGACGCCAGTCGAGAAGCAAGAGCCGATCGCGGTCTAAATCGAAGTCCGTCTCAAGGTCTAAATCAAGATCGAGGAGCGGCAGCAGATCGCGATCGCGCTCCAGATCGAAAAGCGGTTCTCGAAGTCGGAGTCCGAGCGGATCGGCACGGTAAGTTTATTCTTTTTATAATACAATTGTAATATATAAAATTTTTCGTATATATGTGACATTAAACATATTACTTTCTTTCGCAGTTCTGCATCTCCGGTATCAAGAAAATCAGTTTCGGGAAGTGGCGGTAGTGATAGCGAATAAATCGGTTAATCTTGCAACTGTAACACGATCGATGTATCATGGTTAAGAAAGAAAAAAGATTACACGTGAATAACGTGTATAATTTTTATAAAGATCACTTTATGAAGTTCTTGTACAAAACAGGAACCATATTTAATCATCTCCGCTGGATTAATTTCTTTTGTAATTTTTAAAGAATTTTCTAATGTGATGCAGATAACCAAAAATAGTTACATATTTTGTAATTTGATTTTTCCTCATTAATAATAATAAGGCAACAGAGTTTCGCGTATTATCTGATGTACATATATAATGTATCAGCACTGCGGCGGTAACAATGTATGAAAAATACAAGACACAAAAATTTTATCTATGATCAAATAAAATAAGTTTTGTATTATATAATACAGCTAAATAAAACCACGAAATTGCACATTGGATTACTTCCTTTACCTACATCAGGCGGAGAAATTTTTCTTTTAATCTAGTCGCGCTTTTCGAAATAACTAATGATCTCACGAGACTAACGGCACTTGATGAACGAATTGTGAAACGTAAATGTAAAATAGTCAATACTCGCTTAGTCAGACGGTCGACGCTCCTAGGTTTCAACATACTCGTATACGTTATTGTGCAAATAGAATTCGCTGTCGTGCGAGGAGCAGTGCGCATATCGATCTCACACAAGCGGTATAAAATAAATTATTAACGCTCATTCTCGAGGTGAGTGACACATTCACATGACCTGCGACGGCACTTTGCGTACAAGTTGCTGGTGACAACTCGATTTCCCTCGCACATTTCGCTCTAATTTTTTTACCCTTCCGAACTACGTTCCTCGATCCACCCGCGTTCGTATCGATCTTTCCGCCCCTTTCTCAAAAGTCTAGAGACTTATCAATGATACGACGTATTCGGGGAAGAAAAAGCATTCATTGCATTCCCTGATGAAAATACAGCAATCTTAGATATATAGCTATATCCAATTATACATAAGCAAGAAAATAAAAACGAAATCTCGATGAATATTTTAGTATTACGTTGGAAGCTATAATGATAATGAATTAACGAATAAATGATAATAAATAAGGCTTTTGTAGTAAATTCGTCTAGTTATATTTAATGAGTTTCTACCAATAAATGACATTTATGATTACAAACGAGGCGTTAACGTGCAAAAGTAGTTGCGTCTGTATAACAGTTCCACGTGAGGATGCATACTTGCCACGTGGTAATTTTATTATGAATGTTACACGAATATGGTCTTTGTAGAAAACGGATTAACCGGTTTCGGCGCGTGTCAGTGCTCGCACGTAATTATGATTTAATTGTAATCACATTTCCAGTTCAGCACTCGTCCGCGCGCTCCCATTGTCCGTGGGTTTGATCACTTTATCCTGCTTTAATTAATGAGCGGAAATCGTGCTGCAGAATCGTCCCGATCATCGGCACATCTGGTCTATCATTCCTGGGTCTCTTCTCATGACCTCTCGTGACTTTTCTTATCTATATCGTGTCGTTCGCGTTATCGCCGGTTTCTAGCTCTAAAGACTCGGTCGAACTTTATCGTAAATGGTAGCCCAGTTCCATCGTGTCTATAAAGTCTGATAACTTCCTGTCAGGTGCACGACGTTATATACGATTTCTGATATACTCACGTTGACATACCTATCATAAGATACCATACGTAAGACGATCCAGCACCATTATTTCTCTCTCTCTCCCTATTTTTTATCATTATTTTAGCGACAAATTTAAACTTCTACTTTAAAATAAAATGCAAAATTGAGCCTCAACAATACAGAATAAAAATTTTAATCTTTTTAAAAATAAATCTTATGCATTGATATATCGACGATCCTTTCTTTATAGTGATGATAGTCTTTTTTTATGATTATTTCTCTCTTCCTTCAGTTAGGGAAGATTTCTTTTATATACGATTCAAGTTTTACTCGAATACTTCTATGAGTTTTGTGAGTTATATAGCGAGATATCGCGCTAGTTGCTTTGTCCAGCTCTGGCCAGAGCTTTATTTTTAGACCATGTTTTACGACAGGTGCGTTCCATTGCTTTAATCTCAATCGCATATAAAGCTCGGTAAATCTAGTGTCACACGTGGCAAGCAAGATTCCATCGCATATACATATGTAATAACGCTATCAAAACTACAGTGCGCGGAAGAGCGAGTATTTTGATTTTCCCACGAGTAATTTTCAGTCCCGTCTCTCATCGATAATACTTAGCGAGCCACGAGATATCTTCACAGATTCGGCAAAGTCAATTGTTCCCACATATATCAATATCCAATTAATTAATTAATTAATTAAATATTTATTATATATATCTCACGTAAAGTCTTCTTCTCCAACGTTGACTCGGTGTTAGAAGCGTACTATTTAGAATAAATAATGGCAAGCCTTATATAAATTGCGTGTTACCTTATATAACTATACAAATCAGAAAAAATATAATTCACTCTGTTACTTATATCCTATATCTGACTCAAATACTATCAAAGTATTTTCTGTGAATTGTTGCTAGATCTTAATTACACGTGAGACCCCTCATGAAAATTTTACGGTAATAATTAAAGATCCCGGTTCAGAAAATCAGCGGATTTGGACTGCCAAGGATACCGTGCGCCGAAATCTATGTTCGTTATCATTACGACCGCTTAACTCGCAAGCGCAATCTTCGTTGAAGTATATACGTACATCTAGAGGGAAATCTTTAGTCCGATATGCAAGAAGATCCAGGTCGGCGAATGGAGATATTACGGAAAGAGAGCTTGCGAGTCCCAGTCATCTCTGCTACGCCGAGCATATACTGAGAGCTCCAAATATTTGCCGTTTCGATCCACCGGCGCGTGGTGTGGATTTATTTTCTCGCTCCCCTTTCTTGCTACCTCATTCAATCATTTACCTGCTGAATTGGCCTAGTCATTTCAATGTTTGTTGTTTCCGTTCATTTTTCTTTCTTTCTCTCTGTGGATCATTTAATTAACTTAATTCAATGTTGAAATAAGATACGTTTTTTCTTTCTGCCAGAAGAGTTATTGCTCAAGGAATGTTGAATTCTGATGTAATTAACTGTCTATCGCGCTCGATCAGTGTAAATAACAAAAATAAAAAAAAATCCAAAATCTGAGATACAGAAATAAGCAGTGCGTATTCTCCATTTTTTTAACACAGTATCTCATCTGCTTTACGAAAAATAACCAAGTGACTCTAGAGAAGGATATATACCAAGCTTTTTAACTAGATTTTTAACTTTAACGATCTTGGCTTCTTGGCAGTGATTATACAGAATTTCACGAAACCAATCATTGAAATGGGAGAACTGTCTAACTTTGCCTCTCGGTGTGGACTAAAGTTTAATTAGTTCTACAACTTTAGTATCACGGAATTATGCATAGCCACAGGTACGTCAAAGCCAATGCATTATTATTTGTGCCGCGTGTGTTTAGTCTGCCGTGGATTGTTCTAGAATTTACTGTAACTCTCAACTCCCTCTTTTGTTTTGCATTGTCTTTGACGACAATAAGTTCATTTATATTTTACGATATTAATTCTAACCTCGAGAGTCTCTGACACAATGGCAAAATTAGTGTGTATATATCTAGTATACATTACGGAATATGAAATTGAAAGAGAGTTAAACATCCGAGAAATGAAACTGTTCTTACGAAAAATAATTATACATTGACCTTTCATAATACGGGTATCCTCTTATTCGTCGCGATAGAGGACATACGATTCCGCCTGAAGAAATATTCTTGAATCAAAACCTAAGTAGAATGTTCGCTCTTTTCGAATTAAATTTTCGCGAACGTGAAATTGCGCGCGGAAGCGAGACGAGGATTAAATAAAACCGCTTTAATAAGAGTAATTGCTAATTAATGACTTGTGAAATTACGAGTCGGCTTGCTTTTCGAGATGCTTTTCAAAAATTGCGACGGACGTTAATATCGCAAACGTTATTGTGAGCGTGCTGGCACTCGAGACTCAAGCGTTTTCGTTTGAATCGCGCTTCAAACAAGATTAATTATCATTGTTGCCTGTCGTTTATATATATATATATATATCCATTGTATGTCACTTGTTCCACGTCGGACGCTCATTACGTCGAGGGTTACGAGTTGTTATCGCGTCGACGTTATGGCGTGGGTTGTCAGGTTATTATTATATCATCGATTTAAGAGACTCAGGTTATACAACGCCTAAAGAGACATTAAGAAAAATAATTGATATTTTAATTGACTGTAATTAAAATTAATTTAGTAATTTATTGTGGCGTGGCAGCAATGGTATAAGTGAACAAATGGTATGTATCACCAATAATTCTGTTTTATTTTTAACTTAATAAAAAAATTTTGTAAAATATAACTGACGCATTTCTAACATATGGGCAAACATTGAGGCAAAATATGTTCGGTAAGTGACTTCCAATGTATCGCGCCTTCAGGACGATCGATGAGATATCGAGGGTAAAGCAGTTCGGCAAAATCGTAAAGCGATATATTATTATACAGGGTGATACCACCGACGTTTACACACGGACAGCGCTAAAATTACGACTGTGTAGAAGCTGGCGGCACGTGTCTCTGCCTCATAAACTTTACTGCCACGTGCGTAAAGCGTTCTGGATGTCGAAACTTTAGCTTTACGATTCTTGATACGACCCGGAAGCGATCGCGGTCTGGTTATCTCCATTTCGTTAAGGGGTGAAAGATCCTTAGGAAGCACTAAGATTTTTTTATCGCGGCATACAAAAACAATGCGCAACATACATATTGCTTAAAATAATCGGGAACTATAATAACTAAACGTAATTAACGTCTCAATTAATAATTCTAACATCGTGGTATTAATCGTAGGATATTGCAGGATGTTCAATTCGTCATATCTACAATTAGCGGAAATTGCTTTCTCGACACTAATTTCCTCTTTTCATACTAATGGAAATTCTAATCACTTAATTCCTAATATTAGATAACTTACATTGTAGTTGCTCCATCTCTCATCTCATGCATATAAAAACGTAATATCCTCGTGCTTTCCGAGATATTGATCGAGATATTTTCGGCTTAAAGACGGGTTTCCGAAAACCTTACAGCGATATGATATCTCGTCGATGCTCAGGAAAAAGGGAAAGTTGATCCAAAGGTTCCAAGGGTGATCGCTGTTGTGTCTTCATCGGATAAGGTTTAAGGTTACCGCAAACACTCGACCCCAAGGGACGTTTCGCCACGTTCTCTTTTTTTCCCCTCCTCGTCTTATTCCGCCTCTCATCGAAATTGCCGGGCTTTCATCGTGACCTAATTCGACGAAGCCTGTCTTATCATTCGACGAAGGCCAAGAGCCGGCTGATACGGAACGCGATTCCGTATTGTCTCTCGACAAGAAAAACGAATATGCGACGCAGGAAATGCTCGGAGGAGCTTCTCGCCGATTCATCGCGACGGAATTCCGACTGAATTGAAATGGATTCGCATTGCGTGAATCGTTGCGATGACGTCTACGTGCGCCTTGTAACATTGTAGTCGATCATTGCTCAGCAACTTTTCTAAAGCAACAGGAATGTGTACTGAATCACGTTTGCTATAATAAATTCAAAAGAGGAAAAGAAAAAGAGAGAGAGAGAGTGAAGAGTCGAGCTGAGGATATTTATCTGTTAAATTGTCAAAGTATGTAAAATAAAATACGATAAAAACTTAAAAAAATGAAAGACAAGATTAAAAGAGAATTTGCTTAAATGTACATCTCTGGATGAAAAAGTATACGTGTACTACATTGAAAAAATATAAGTGGAGAAAGATGACGTTACTGCGCGCGAGATTCTTGTCTGCTCGTTGCAGATGTATTCGAATGAGAATCTGACCTCTCCTCGCGCGTTCTAGAAAGTGCCAATTCCACTTTTCCGGTCGGAAAGGCAATTTCTGCTAACTGCGGTTTTCTATGCACTGGCTACCGCGCAACCTCCCCTCGGAAATCTCTCGTTCTCTGGATGAGACTGGATGAGACGCGTCCTTGGTCTCGGGATGCAGAAGGGTCGTTATCAATTTCTTAAACGGCATGCATATTCATGCGTGCGTATCATATGCAAAACAAGATGGGAGCTCCGGCAAATATTTGCGCGTCGTCGCTGACATTTTCCGCGAGAATAGTGCGGACGGATCTGCAATTCTGAGACCTTCATCGTCGCGGATCCGTTGGTTAAGGCGATTTACAGATATTGGATTACAGGTCACGTATTTGGCCTTAAATAGAAAGTCGCAACAATCGTGATTCCCAGTCATATGAGAAGCTCGGAATAAAATTAAAAATCCAAATATTACATCAGCATTGGAATTAAAATCGGAATATTTTAAACAGATATATAAATATTATGCGTATACCATATGTATATGGCTTAATAAAAATTTTTTAAACTCTTAAAAAACCTTCACTAGTGTAAAATTAATCCTATTTCTTCGTGCAGTACTAAAAGTAAAAATTTTTTCGCAAAAAGAACCGGGTAAACTCGAGAATATTTTAAACAAGATTATGAATGTAAGTTGCCTCAAACTTTAACAGGTGAATCGTTATCGTTCTTGTCTATCTAGAATCTCTCTGCGTTATTTTAAAACTTGAAAGCACACCGTTCTCTTTTTTTTTCTCCTTATAGTCGCCCTTTCCACCTCCTCTTAACTTTTCTCATTTAATTCTTTACCTTCGTGTATGCACGCAAAAAATTCTTTTCTTTCTAGCTGTTTGAAAAATACTTAATTACGATAATGTACTACGGAAATAGATAATAAATTGTTAATTAATATTTCAAACGTAGTGTTTTCTTGACAGCGAAGGAAATCTGTAAATGGAATTCCTTTATTTCGACAATTTTGGGTGGACGGGAAAGCTTTTCGTTGTCGATTAAAGCTTTTTGTTACGTTGCGCCACTTCGCACAACTTTGCTTTATATAGCAGCAGCCGCAAATCCAGGATAATCCCCGTTTTAACATATTTTTTGACGACTTTCTCGCTATTCCACGGGATTAAAAAATTAGGCGATTTGAGAAACATTCGCGCGAGTGAGCTTTTATTTTTGATAATGACAAATCTTCTAATATTTTGACTTCCTCAGCTTTAAACTTAAAATACACAATGCCGTGTGAAAACGCAAGCACAAGACAGATGTGTTAAAGATTTGAAAAACCCACAAATGGCCGACGCGGCAAAAAATTTTATCGCGACGCTTTTACGCAGTTACGACACAATAACATTGGTGTGTATAAAAGCGGAAACGCTTTATCCACATGATACGAAGAAAAGTGCAATGTTTCTATCTTACTGAATGCATATTTTTTTATAAAATATCTCATTTCGCGGCATTACGCATGTTTTTTCTCGGTACAACGCGGCTGTTCAAGAAATATTTTTCTTCATTCTGTTCACAGCATGTGAGAGGCGAATCTCACTTCCCTTCCTATGTAGAGTGAAATAAATTGAGTTCGGAGGATTTGAGTTTAAATACGCTTGCCTATGTTGATCGTCGTGATGTAATCAGTTTCAAGCAAATATTCAGCATAGAAGCGCACGGGCATATATGAGCATACAAAACGTAGAGTTAGGTAAAAGATGATTTGAATTCGTTCAATTCACAAATGATATATAGAACAGCGCGAGGAGTATATAAGAACACTATATATATATATATATATGTATATATATATATATATATATATAAGATATAGTAAGAATATAATAATAGAATAAAGTGCAGTCATCTTCCTTTAAAAATTAATTGTGCATTAAAAATATCCGAGACACGTATGACGCGACGGATGGTACTCTTATTGACGTTTCTCTCGACATTAAATTCTATTCTTAATGCTTTAAAATAATTAACGTAATTAAATTTTTGCCAACCGGCCAGTTGAGGTAAAAATAGTCGATTTTTCGAATTAACTACTCAATACTAAAATAATTTGTCGAGACCGGAAATGTCGAACGACCGTAATCCGCTCGGCATTATAGATACACCGCGGATAAAAATAAAATGAATAAATTGAAAATAATTTCGTTGTACAAGAATTTATTTCCCCCTCGGCGGTTTTTATTGGCAGTTAGACATCGTGATTTTGCAAGTGTGAATAAAAGGGACATGTTTCGCAAGTGCAGCGGACATTTTTCGAGTGGAGACCCCGCGTTGTTGTCGGCTATTTCATTTTTATCGATCAAGCTTGAGTTGAACTCCTGTATTACACGAATATACGAATACTAGTGTACATAGGACGGTTGTTAGCTTTACCGAAATATTCAACCGGAATCCAGTGTTACATTGGTACGACGTAGTTTACATAAAACTACTTTTGATTATATTCAATTTAATATTACTTATTATTCACGAAATGAAAACTGATGCTGTTGTTAATAATTTGTGAAACGTTACTGTCTATATCCGATCCAGCTATAGGAAATATTCTGGCAGAAATGCATTATATTCGTGGTATATAAGCAAATCTCCGGCGAAACCCGATTTTTCATCAAATTCGTCTGCCACATCAATCGTTCCAATCTACGTCGATCGTTTCAATTGCAAAAAAAATTCAACTGTTTTTGCGGATATTCTTTGCGCGATCGACTCCTCGCAGAATTTATGTTTGCGAGCGAAGTAAATCCTCTTCCCTCGTTCTGGCCCTCGCGTGTCATGAAAATGTATGGAATGTTTCCATTTTCTCTCACCCTCTCTTTCATCGCTATACCTCAGTTCGCATAGCGATATTATCCCTATAGGCCTATAGAATACGATCCCGTCCTTTGTCTCTTCTCGTATTATGCATAATTGTCCTCGAAATTCTCTACTTCTTTGTTAAACATCAAAGACTTCTGATTTAAATATACAACAAATTTAAATATACAACGCTACAAATCAACAAACGAAATCAATCTGGCGGTTCTCTCATTTGCGAGAACAAAAGCATATGCGTATTTCGTATGAGAATTAGGTAAGCGCCTGAAAGAAAAACATGCAGAAAAAAAAACAGAAAGAGAAAAAAGAAAAGAATATTGTCAAAGAAAAAAACTCGCGTGTAACTTTGCACGGCGAACCTTGATAATTGTGCAAACTCGACGAATTTTATTCTTTTTGACATTCAACGCGACACAACGGCGATCGAGACGCCGCGCGCCGTCGAGCATTGCGCGTGATATGAAAACCTCGGATGCTGGATTTCGAATTCAATTGGCGGACCGTTGAGAATCGAGAAAACCCAGCGGAATTATTCCCGACAAAGGTTCGGAGGGAAAGTCCTCGGTGTCGTGTGCGTCTGAACGTGAAATTCTTTCCGTCGCTCGAATCTCGTGACCACCCGATACCCCCAGAGTCCGGAGAAAAATTGGGAAATGTGCTTCGGAAACACACGCGAGGTCGAGAAAATCTCGTTCGAGATGATAGGCGGGCAAACGCCTTTAACCTTTAGAAAGTAAGCCGGTATACGTGGCCGTCACACGGAGGAAAAATTCTAACGTGGAGTCGAGAACAGGTGCGTTATTGGATCCGTGCTCTTTGACGAGAAGAAAGATTATTTTTCGATAAACTGTAATTATTTTTCCTCTCAAATAATACGCGATAAATTTTATTCGTCTAATCAATCAGTTTAATTCAATTTGATTTTAAAAGCGAACAAAAAAAAATGCGAAAACTAAACTCCCTCGTGTGTCGATGGGCCACCTCTCGATTATTCGACGGCGCACAAAGAGTTGATACAACGTTTCGGTGAATTTTCAAAGTTCACCGCAGCATCGCTGTGTGAGCGTGCGCTACGAGTTTTCAGGCTAATCGTTTAGTATGAAACGAATCCTTTATACGCGGAGGCGCCGCTCCGAAAGTTCCCGGAACAAATCGTTTAAGCAGAATTAGCGATGGGAGGCGAAACAAATAGCGCGCGGTCGATTCGGTTCAGCCGTGAGAAGAAAGTATCGGATAAATTCTAATGTCGAATATACAGCGAGGGAATATATATTTTCTTAGAAGTGCGGAATATCGAACAGATCGCGGGATCCGTGGGTGTAAGCTGCTCATCGTTATAAGAAAAAGTGAGACACGCTTGTTCGATACGGACACGTCTACCCGACTATACCGTCGCGGCGTCGGGGTGACGCGGACACCGCCGAGTTAAGATATCTCTCGTTACGTTATGTCACATACGTATATGATCTGGCCTTAACATCGATAGCCTGTCGCGATGTAACGTCGATTCTAGCCCTATTCGCTCCAACCATGCCTTTCGTGTCCCACGAATTTCTAATAGTCGTTTGTTCCGGAAAACAAATGATCGTGGGAGAATCCCCTCCGCGCCGGAAAAAAGTTATTGTGGCAGGGAACCTCAGGTAAAAATTTCAAAGTCCTAGCTCATTTACTCTCGAAACGGCGAACAATCAAAATCTCGGTGGGACACGAAAGTGGATGGTTGGAGAATTACGTCAGTGTTGTGTGAAAGGTAAATGAGCATTTTTTTTATAAAAATGTATTTTTGTGTATAATTTAAGCGTATTTAAAATATTTTTGTCGTTAAAAAAAAATTTAACATTCCACAGAGGTCTATTATAGCTCAGAGGCAGGTGGAAGAGGTGGGGAGAAGCTACGATTATAAAAAAAATGATCTCATTTTTTTTTCTTATTTGCACTACTTTTAGCTTTAATTTGCGTTTTGGTTCATTAAGCTTCGTCAATTTGTTCGTGAGTTATTATTTTTTAAGTAAAACGAGTCGTAACGCGTGTTTGTCAACATATAATTGTTGTAAAAAAATATTTAAATAAATGATTTCCAAATTTTCTTTACATTGATTTTTAGTCGAAGGTACAAAGATATTATAATAATTTTTGGAGAATTTTTCAAAGCTATTAACATTTTGAAAAACACGTGGGACTCGAAAGTGCATGGTTGGAGGAATAAAAGGGCGGAAAAAACGTTGGAGTGAATAGGGCTAGTAAGATATTTGTTTCTTAAACTGGCAGGGATAAATTGAAGACTATGATTTATTCAATTGCGGTTCGAGTCTCGAAAGCTCATCCTTCCGCGCACTATCCGCGCGCGCTAGTTTTCGGAGATGATCGAGTGGAAGTCCCGTATTTCCCGCGTACAATACGGGACGTCCTTCGCGAGATTACTTGAACCGTGATGTAATCGTTGTGCAACAAGGGTCATCCACGCGACACGACGTTATCGAGAAAATTCTGAGTGCAACATTGACAATACGCAACACGCGATCCCACGAGTGGTCCCAGCGATGCATCCGGAATAATGGCGGAGAACCCCCGATTGTTACGCGAAATCGATGCGAGATACAATCGTAAAGCAACTCGAAGACGATTGTCTGCTCGCCCGCGGGGGATTGTAGCGTATAGCTGCTCGGAGGGAAGCTTGCGTTTGCGTCGCTCGCAAGGAACCTCCAAGGGAAGGCGTTTAACATTGCACAAAGCGCTATGACGAGCTGCACATCCAAGTATATTGGCTTAATTTTATCCTCGTACCGGAGGATCCTCTCTCCGTCGAGACGCTCACCGCAATGCAGTTTGCATAACTCAGTTTTTTAATACCGGAACGCATTATTCGACCGCTTTTATCTTTTACGGCGAGGCTTGTACGACGCGACACTTTTAAAATTACGATACGTAAATTACGTCCACCGCTTAAAATCGTGCTAATAAAGTGCAGGCATTCTAGGCTCAACGATGGCCCTTTGACATTTGATAATTAAAAATTGAACGGTCGAACGAGGAGGAGCGTAATGTACGATTAATGAGTTTCTTTCTGTTCGTGCCGCGATCAGATTACCCGTTTCGCAGCTTCTGCCGTGAAAATGGGGAAAATGGCACGACTATCTCCGATACCGGCAGACGTATTAATGATGTCATTAATACGTCTGCTTCGAGCGGTCTGTAATACGATTACGATCCCGTCCCGCCAGGGGAATTTCATTTCAAAAGTCACATTACGGCTGCTATCTCTTTGAGAACCTCAGAGGGATTTTTCCGAGAGACACCAGAAAATCGCGCGCAGAGGAAAGAGAAACAGGACGTTTCGGTGCTCGAGCGGTTTTATTGCCGCGCGATTTCTAAGTCAGAATCGATGAAGGATGGAGAAGCCCTATCGTTTCCCGCGGGTTCTCTCTGGGTACTCGATATCCTTTAATCGTGTTATCGCATGCAGTACCTACAATACGCGCGCGGCTCCAACAAAAGACACGTGAAAGCTTATTTTTACACGCCATCAATTTTCCCGCGCGGCACGCGAGAAGCATTGCGTGCGTGTACACCCGACAGCAAACCCCCCTTATCCCCCCATCGTCATCGCGCGTAGAATGATTCGGGTCGTTTCGCGGGAAACAGACGTTGAACGATCATCCCTCCTCCGTGAAAAGCAATCTCGGTGACGCAGAATTCAGAGAATGCCGTGTAAACGCCGCTGCTAATGTTTCACCGCGCTTTCTCTTCCATCTTCCCGCTTTTCCGTACACCTCCGCCTATAGCCTTCCTCGTCGCGTGTTTTATATGAAATTTAATCTCGCGCTTGCCGCGCCATTAAATTTAAACTTTCAGCAGTGAGACAGTTGCGCCGGTGTCTCATTAGTTGAGTGGCGGAAAAAAAGAAATTAATAAACTTTTTCGCGAGTTAAGTTCCGATATAGTAAAATTGTCTTTAAACTTATTAGTTTTTCTTTTTTTACTTATTTACTAACAATTTTCAGAATTTTTATCTTTATTGTTTTCCTTTCAGAGCTTATACGAAAAATTACTCTCGTTCGAGAATTTTTTTACGCGAAGTAGTAAAATCGTCTTTTTAATCAAACGAGAAATGCGGGAGAAAAAAAACACGGATTCCGTTTAATCAAAATTCGTGTCCATGCTTGATTAAAATTGTTCTCATTTTCTTGTATTTACCGTGATAAGTCTCCCTTCCTCGGCCCAGATAGACTGTATTAAATGTTAACAATATCTATGGTAATTTGAACTTAAAAAGCGCTCGCGGTCGTAAGTCTACCGATTGAAGGATATCACCCTGAATTAAAGTGGCGGCGCTGGAAAGTAGTAAAAAGAGATCTCGGCTTTAATCCGATTCGAGACAGGGGAGAAGTCGTTCACTTCACGGGTTGTGTCGTTACTTTTGAATAAAGAAGAAAGCAACTTTTCAAGGTTTCCGACGAAATTCGCCGTCTTCTCCGAGTAATTGTTGAAATAATGAAGAACACGGAAACGTACTTGGTTGGCTGGTGCGGACGCTTTTAAGCCTGAGAATAGAAAATCGAGCTAAGTTGGGCTCTACCTATATTTAGAAAGTCCTCGAGGGGGATAAGTCTTGATATAGGATCACTCGTTAACGCGCGAGAATTGCCACCTACGCTTCTTGCTGACGACAACTTATTCCCGTCGAAGAGCATCCAATCGTCGGGTATATAAGAGCTTTCAAAATTGTTTCAACAAAATTGATAAAGAGCGGAGAACGGGGTTTAAAGGGGCACTGATTTCGGACCCGTATAGCGACTCGACTATCAAACGTATCGTCGATCGCACGATCGAATAAACGATTTATTTATAGTAATATAATAACGACGATATTTTTTGTGCAATCGTTCGATTAATTGCTATTACTTTACACTGCATTTTATATCTTATAAACGCAAAGCTAAGATTAAAGATGAGAATCTTTTAAGAGCAAACTCGACTTAAATTGGCACGCTTCAAATTCCGTCAGTCGCAATTTACTCGCAATACTAATAGCATTCCTTGAAAGCTTCTTATAATATAATACCCGGAACAGGCACTTAAAATACAACTACCATAAGCTACGAACATGGTAGGATTATATTCCATAAGGCTTCAAACGTTTAACGTAATTCTACTTCGCGATAGCTTTATGATTAACATTATCTAATTAACTATGTCAATATACAATATAATTCATAAATGTCTGTCGAATAAGTTCTTGAGAAAAGTTCTTTTTTCAGCACTTGCTCTTTTTCCGAATTCCCAAAGTATCAGTTTCTGGTCAAATATTAGCTACAGAGATATTTTGTAAATGAGTAAACAATCGGAACTCATCGAAAAGTGTCGCAAATTCGATCAAAAAGTCATGAATTCTGCTGGGCGATGATGTCCCACGATCGAATGAAGTTTCAAGCATTGAAAATGGAATATTTTTACCTGTCACTAACGACGGACTGCGTGGACTAAATCTTTTAGATAAACGAAACAACCATGTTTTTCTATGTAGTTTGTTTCACGCGCTTCATGTAACAAGGCGACAGAAATGCTGATGTTTATACAATTCCGCTAATTACGCAAATGACCGATATAGCGAATTGAAAAATTTTCTTTTGGCATATAATTATATCGATATTTTTGAAATGTCATCGGGTCGTTTGGCGCTTAATAGAAGGACCCAATTAGAGTTAATACTGTTAATAGCGTAAGTTCTCGCGGTAATCGATTTGGCCGGGAATTTATTTGCGAGTGTCGCGCGTCGATTTCACCGAATAATCGAAGGTAAACTCGTTAACCCACGCGCACTGGTTAAAGTTCGCGAGGCTGTAGGCGCCTTCAATTAGCGTCAAGTCAGGTAATCATCAGGCGACGTTTAACTCGCGAGATCAGGTCGCTCGCGCGCAGATAGGAAGTCAGAACTGTTTGCACGACCTGAATAAGCGCTGCTCGTTGGACCCGTCAACGTGCACGAACGTATCGTGCGCGCTGCGACACGTGTATAAAATAAAATATTCATATGGCACGTGAGCGGACTGTGAATAATCGAATTTGTTATCAACATTCTAGCGATGTGTACGAGAAGCGTTCGTTTTAATAAAAAATATGCGAACGGAGTTAATAATATATCGTATCTATTACGAGGATAAAAATATGATAGGGAAAATTGCAAACGTAAAATTGCGACGTAATGTCCATTCGGCGATTCATTTTGCCTCAAGAACTAATTTTTCGCATGACCGTTCATCGCGATGGCTGAAAGTTTCTTGTTTGGAGTAAACCATCAAGGTCGTTGGTTAACATTAATCGACATTTATGAAGGCGTTGTTCATTAACGTTACGTAGCGGAGCTGCGAGCCCCGTCACGCTCGCATCTTCCGCGTCCTGGTTAAATATAGATCTCCCTGATGTGGGCGACCCTAATTCTGAACGAACTCCCGATTGTGTCGCCTGGTTAGCCACCGCATAATTGAACCATACATATCGGAGTGATCGAATTGCCGAGGTGGGTGGATTTCGGATCGAAGGGTTCCTAAACTATTCGTATATTCTTGAGGGACATCGGACTAAAATGGATGGAAAGGACAAAATCACATTATCTTTATTTGATGGAAGAGGAACTCACACGAACGTGTCTCACGTAAAGAGCAACTATTTCGTTACAGCGTTTCTTTCGACATCTGAGAAATTGAAGGATCGATGCAAAAATAAAAAGAAAATCGCAATTTATGAGATCTCGTACTTTAAATGTTCTGGAGAATTTTAAATTTTTTAATTCTAACGGAATAACAAATTTCGTTCAACGTAAAAAGCATTGTTAAACGTATTAAGATTTATAAAATTCTAAAAGACACTTCTTCGGAATCCTCGTATCAATAATGCACTAACGAAGGGACGGAATCGACCGCTCGGCAAGATGTCGTTTAAAGTTTTTTACATCACTCGGGAAACGATGCACTTTAACCTAGATCACTGAGGATAAGACGAGGCAGTTATTAGATGGAGAAGACCACCTCTCCTTGGAGCGTCACCGCGTTAGTGCAACCGCACGTCCTGTCTAAAGGTTAATCTTGGCGATAAACACGGACGCCACGACTGAGGCAGTGGGAAGGAAGTCCTCGGCGACGTTCGGAGCACATGCTTTCCGTCTGATAAAGGCAACGAGAAAAAACAAGATTATCGCTGCAAGCTCCATTAAAATTAGTATCCTCGCGCTAATTAAGGGTGAGAAAGGTAAGTTTAAAGTGCGCCAACTATAATTATAACGACGGAGAAAATATATCCGATATAATAAGTTATCCACTCCAGCCTTCACTGTTGAACAACTTCCGTTGTTCTTTCTTTTAAATCGCTAATGTCTACTGTCTACCGTCCAAGATTCTTCGGATATATATCTCTTCTTCATTTCGTCGGGATCTTCTTTTGATTTTTAATTTTCCGGGGTTATGGGAGCACGTTCGCTGGCGCGCGCAAGCAGAATGTTATAGAATTATATATCACCTCGTGAGAGAACAGAACATTCTTTCTCCGACCGTTACGAAGCTGAGAGCACCACCCCCCCTTCCCTCTGTCGCATCGCTATTAATCTTACCCCGAGTACCAGACAAATCGACTGCTCCGACCCGGTTTTGTCTCCCTCCGAAGAAGCGTGTATTATGGGAGGATTCCGCGATATTAAACGCCTCACGTGCATTATAAATCTGCCCTCTCGGATTCAGCCGCGCGACAAGATACGCGAAATATCGTCCCCCCGATGCGCGAGTTAATATTATCGTGCCAGGAGAGTCAATAAAAACGTACCGCGCGAAAGCTGCGTATCTCTCTGCATTTTCGAAGAACGGCATTCACCAGGGTCAATCTGTCTGCATTGTTCCGCGCTCGTTGCGTTCGTCGCGTATATTGTGCCGGCTGTATCGACGATGAAATTAAAAGCGAAATATTCGAACGTGTTATGAACACACACAGAACGTATTGTACACTATATGCAAAGCAATGCTTACTTCGGTTTCAATCACAAATTGAATATAATTTTTTTGACAATATAGTATAACAGTATCGTTCCACGAGCACTGACAGCGATAGAGATATTGTTATTTCCGAATGCGATACACTTATTTTGTCGGTATCATATAAAATTTCGCCGAACTACGCAACAGAATCTGTTCGATCAATTTATCTTAAAATATGCGCCAACCCACTGTACATACGTGGAAAAGCTGTTGAAATAACCGTTGCACATCAAAGAACGTCTCGGAGTAAAGCTACACGACCCAGGGAATACGCGATTACCAGGAACGAAAAAATTCTTCTAGCCGGGACAAGTTACAGTTACAGCCGGAAGAAATATGGCTGCATAAAGCGTGGAGACAGAGAGACTCGACAAGACGCAGTCACGATACCGCCGCCGCTGCTGCATTGCTATATATATGTGTAGAACCGCGTAATGCCACTATTTCATCGTGCTTCTCGGCAGGGCACACGTAATGAGATTGAGCCCGAGTGCGAGCGCGAAAGTTCGGATAGTATGCTTTCGCGTAACCATGCCACCGCGGGTGGTAAGTATTCGGGTGTTTTACGGGCATAGTAGCTTAACGGGCGAACTCGAGTTTAGACAACGTAAGAGGATTTGCACGCGATGTTATTTTCGCGCTGAGCAGCCCGAGGCTCGTACATTTTCTTCGAAGCGCGGAACGAAGAATGTTTAATAACTCGCTATTCACCGGGGAACTATAGTTGTCTCATAAATCATGCATTTTTGAGTTCGCACTCGGAGTTTTCTAACGAACAAGTAAAAGTTAAACATTTCTCTCGGTCTGTTCGCCCTCAACTTGGTTGGAACTTTCGGTTCAAGTAAACACGCACGAAGCGCAAATTTTTCGTATATCAAGGGAATAAAGTTTGCAGTTCCAAACATGCTGAAAAGCGGATTATTCTTTTTGGCAAAATCAAAAGAGCGCTCGGTGCGTTTTCTCTCGGCAATCGTTTTTTAATTTATCTCTCTGAAACGCTGCCAAATGTAACGCAGAGCCAGCCAAAACGCTTGCCCCGTAGAATATAACGAAATACTGGAATTCTGAAAGTGTCACGCAACGTATCTGGCACCAAGGTGACTGTTAATTCACACGTAACAATAACCCGTTAATCGTTGGCAATTAGCTGTAAAGTTCCTAATATATATGGAGACATTTCTCCGTATACTATAATTACAAAAGCGGCAGCTTGCGTTTCTCCTGATTTATTCATGCAGAGATTTGCATATCAACGATAACGCAATGCATTTAGTACCTAATTGATATTCTTAGTGATATCGACTTTAACATTGTACACGTTTCCTGATTATAATAAGAAGTAACTGGGTCTCCTTAACGAGTACAGAATACATTCTGTAAAAATAATTCTTATTCAGGAAGTAGTAGAAGTAAAAGTCGCCTTATTATTCGAAGTTTCTTCGACAAGGACGACCGTCTTCGACATCTTCCTGTATATCACTTTCGGATAAAAAAGTATCAAAAGCGCGTCTGATGACATTACATTTTCTAGCTCGATGTCTTTATTCTTAAATAAAGAAAACCTAGATGCGATCTATTGGAAACTGCGCGTATAAGAGATTTCAATTTGGTCGTAAATCCTCGAGAGTGGAAAACGCGCGAGCTTTGCTTCTGTACAACTCGTTTCACATCAGCGGATCTCTAAACGTAAGATTTAGATAAATATCTTCCACTCTACCCGATGCCATCGGGGATAAGACAGCCCCGACGCCGATAAGGGCACCCCGCATCCGCGACAGGTCGCGGTCTCGCGTGTCGCCGCCGATCTGCGCCCCACGTCGGGATTCTCCACCCGCACCTTCCCGGCTCGGGGGTGCGTTTCAGTCAGCTTCGAGCCGCGAGTGGGGTAAGTTGCGCCGCGCGCCGGCTCGCTGGCCCTTCGCAGAGCGAGGCACCCAGTCCCAACGCCGCCCCGCGCACTCACTCATTCTCGTCCGCCGATAACGAGAAGCACAACCCCCGACGATCGGCGCATCGCCGCGCGCCGATTCAACCGGCGTGACGCGGCGCGCGCTCGCGTAAAAAAAGGTCCGCGAGGAGATCGAGAACGCGGGTGAATGCATCGTGATCGCACAAACGTATATTTGGCGAGCTTTTCTTTCTCTCGGTCTGCGCGGTTCGGTTCTTGTCTTTCGCGGGGGACTCGCCCCGAACTTTAATGACGACGATAGAAGAAAACGGCGGTAGAGTCGCGCGTTACACATGAACGCGAGCGGACAGCTTCATCATGCTGAGGTGAGTTCTTGTATTCCTCCCTTCTTGTATTCGATCTAGTTCGCGGCGTGACTGTGACTGCGCAATTTCTTATATAACGTAACCGCGGAAGACCCTTGGGGCGGGAAAGCTTCGGGTTTTGCAATCACGGCGAAAAGTCTCTTCTCATCGGCTTGACATGTTCGTTATGTTTTTATATTCTTATCGTTTCGCGTTTCTTTTAGCTAGCGGGTCCCCTCCATCAATTCTAACTTAATTTCTTCTCGATAAAAGTCGATGTGAATCAACGATTTGCGAGTTCCGCGGCTCAAATTTTAAGACTTCCCATGAAGTACAAATGGACGATGAAATTTCCATTTAATGTTCAATGAATTTCAATAATATTTCAATTTATGATTCAATTTATCTTTCAATTTGTACCTTTCAAAGTCTCATACTCGATTACAATGCACTGTACAAAATTATGCCATCATAAATAGTAAAAGTCATGCGTAGGAAGTATATAGAGAAAGATGGTCGACTTTAACTCTTTTTCAAACGAATGTCATATTTCGAGGGTGACAGCTGCTAAGTTAAGTTTTAAACGGGAAACGTATAGAAGAATTTCAGGAAGAAGTTTATTCAAGAGAACTCAGCATCTGCATTCTCTTGCATCTTTTTTCAAGAAAGTTTGTGTACACCAGGCGACTGGCCGTTGACCCTATTTCGCGAAGTAGTTTTATTTCATTTGGAACAAAAGTCTGTTTCTCGCCGAGTCTCGCGATAAGTAGGGGGAACTCGCATAGCGCCAATACTGTCGATGCTGAATGTTAAAATGGAGATGCGTGATCGAACGAGAAATCGGATGGGACTGTGAATTGTAGCGCGAAACTACAACGATGCGAGCAAATCTCTCAAGTGGGTCAACAAGTTGAACATTCTGTAGACAGAATGTAGCTCGATTTTGTATTCGGGGACACGTTGTGATACGATGATAGTCGAAAACGTGAGTAGCAATCGTTAGTTTTACCGCTGGAGGCTTTTAAGAATTTATGATTAGAACACGGAAAAAAGGATTAGCTACTATAGCTTTGATTGGGATACAATAGGGATAACTAACGTTTTTTGCAGCAAGAGCTACAATTTAACAATAGTAGCAAAACTTTAACGAATAATTTTGCTACTATTGCTAAATTACAGCTTAGTTATCACTGTTTCACAACTACTTTGCTAAAACAGCAAATCTTTTTTCCCCGTGACGACTAAATTAATGCGTGCATGGTCCCTTTTAAATTGCGTGGCGAAAGACTAATGGATGGACTAATGGATGGATTGGATAAAAAGGAGCTAATCTATCGTATATGCAAACATTCAGACGTTATTTTCTAAAAACGTGTTCGATAGGGGATATATTTAGCAACGATTACGTCGAAGCGACGACATTCTGGTATATCTAATTTATTCATCGCGTCTTGGGGAAAGAAACTCGTAGCTGTTCTTACATTTAGTCATTATTTTCGTCATCGTTTTCGGCCTGTTGACGCGAAGAAAGAAAGACGTAAGCCAATATTCCGCGCGTTAGGATTCAGCTCTCCTGATACGTTCATAATGCCGAAAATGCGCGCCCATACGCCATGACGAATTGCGCCAAAGTTGCCCATAATATTTTCTACGTCGCTGATGTTCTTACTGCTTTTTTTCTCCTCGAAAGGTAGTCGCCATTCATCTGCCTCGAGACTCTCCTGAGATATTAGTCTCCTATCTCCGCCCTTTCTGCATTTCGCGCATGGCACACCGCCTGCAGAAAAACGAACGTCCTCGCTCGCAAATATTCCTACGTCTGTCGAAGTTCCGCACCATAAATTCTCGGCAATAGATATAGTATGTACGTTTTAATATTTACGAACGGCACTCGCTCACGAGCATTCGCACGTCGTGTAACACTGCGGCCTTTATGTATTATTCGGCGCTCCAAGATTTACCATGAAGTCGAGCGCACCCTAGAGCAATCCGAGTTTTGTTTGCGGACACGCTGACCGGAATTTTGGATTAACCACAATACCACAAAACATCGTAGAGAGAAAGAAGGAGAGAACACAGATTTTTTTCCGTGGTAGTTTCAGGAAAGCGTGTTAAAAATTATATATACGTGAATATAAAAAGTAATAAAATAAAAATTACCTTTTGGAGTTTTTGATGCTTTTAAAAGCGAGTTAATACGAATAAAACCTAATATATTTGTAGAATTGGTAGAATCAAACAAATTTAATTGTAGACTTACACGATATTATGATATTCATATACGATAGGAGTTTTGCTAACATCAAAGAAATGTTAAAAACAAACCGATCAATTTTTCGCGCTCTATTTTTGCCGCGATCGATCGTGGGGTGCTGTCGAACGAGCCATTGAAATGACGAGCGAAGTTGTGCGTTCTCCCATTGTTTTCTCTCTATTTTTTTTCGCACGTCGGTGCTGTGCCCGTCGTTCCGAAAGATTCCATTACGTATACGTACATAAAGACGCGTCACGGAGAGATTCCGAATTCCGATCCCCGAGACTTGCCCGTACAATACATGCGACATTTTCATAATGCACAAGTTTACATTTCTCGGCAACCCCGTAAAACGCCTTTACGACCCCAGAGGATGGTTATCGCGTGGGAGAGGGATGATACTTTTCAACCGGACTTTATTACATCTGCGGGTACATCCCATATCGCACCCATATGTCTCTCCTTGCGCTAAGTTCTATTTTCGTTGCGCCATATCGATCCTCGCTTACGCCGTTTGAAGTCGTAACACCGCGTCGTTGGCCGTGCTAAATCTCGTTTGCAAACGGCAAAATTAAACGAGCGAGCATTGTCGCGTATCAGCGAGGAAAGGAAAAGAGAAAAAAAAGGAAAAAAAGAAAGAGAAACGACGCTAATACCTGGAGGGATAAACGCGGAGATACGTGTAAATCAGTCCGAGTCGTATTTTAACCGAACGCTCGTTTTGGGGAGCACAAGACACATGCAAATAAATCGCGTGTCGTGTCGTATGTCGAAAGAGCTGGATACGAACATTTACGATTTATCGAGGTTCAATCCTTTCAAATATGAATATTCAACATGTCAATTGTATAAATAAAGAATCTCCTTCATTTATGATTGACGTACTGAGTATTCATGGGAGACGTAAGGATATGCGTTTGAAAAATTATTTTATTTAATATTGTTATTGTTAAATGTGCAACGTTACGTAGTTTTCATCTTTATTTTACGCGGCATTACCTACGGCATTACTTACCGGAGTGAATACCCGCAGTGAATACTTTTTGTAACGACTTTGCAATTCTCCGCGAAATGAATTGCGAAAGTAGTAAAAACTAGTAAGTACAGCCATAGAGAGAGTCGTTCTTTCTTTTTTCCCCTTTTTGTGATGGTGCAAAGCTGTTCCGCTTTAAAATGAACGTGGCTCTAAATGTGCCACGGTTGCCTGGCATTAGGAATCAAATTTAAAAATTTCCGATGTGCCGTTACGCGCGCGTCCACCGAGTCCAGTCCGTCACAGTGGTCAAGCTTGATAATTAAACCGACACGGCTGCATTAATGCTATTATAATAAGTGCACTCTGGGTACGATCTTCATTATATCTTTTTTAATCATTCACGCATAATGCCTTTAGAATCTTAAAACACTTCGTGTTAGCCTCCATAATTATGTTAGTCATCGATTTCCTCTTCAGAAAAAAATCGGCTATAATTTCATCTCAGAATTTTTCAGAATACGGTGGGTAATTGCAAGAAAGAGAGGCTCGATAAATAAAATACGGAATACCCAACGACACGTTTCGAGAACTCCCGAGGAAATCCAACAGTCGAAGGTATTTACGTTCAAATGTTTCTCTCATCGAGATTTTATCGAACATTTCGCGCATTTCTACAGAGATCCGGTCGCATATTAAATATGGATAAAACAATAGAGAGACAGTGCGCGTTGCGCGACAATAAAATGTTGAGTTCGTCAATTAACAAACATGCGGATCGATGGTCAGATTAATTGTTGTCGTTAACAGAGCTGCTCGCTATGGCAGAATCCCCCTTTGCTGAAACGGAGTAATTAATTGCTAACTGGTAACAACGCTTGCGGACACGCGCCGACGACGACGGTACTCGTCATTAATTGAGAATCCAATCGAAAGTTACATCGTTACTTTGACTACGTGCGATACAAGTCGGGTCGGAGCGCGCCGAGATTCGTTTTCACGTTTTCCATTAAAATTCCTGCTCACACCCTACCGTGTCAATTATTCACGTTCCTTCGAGTAGGGCGATATTTCGAACACGCGCGTAAAACCTTCTTTGTTAAATTTTCTTTCGAGATACACGCGAGTAAATGTTATTTCTGTAATAATTTTTAATATATTTAATATATTTTTTATAATATATATATATATATATATATATATATATTTTGTACAAAATATATATATTTAGAATTTCCTATCTTAATTTAAATAATTATAACCTACAGATGAAAATTGTATATCATTTAATTTTGTCTGATTTATAAACAGTAATAACTCAAGATCTCGTATCTGTTAAGGATTTCAGTATTACGATATCGCGAACATCGTAAGCTTGAGAGAAACCTTTCGTTCAAGAATTTCCCTTCGAGAATTTCCGTCGCGCAGGCTTCGACGGTCGACAGGGAGATTTTGCGAGGCGCTTAACTTGAAATGTTTCTTCAAATTGCCGTGGGAGTAAATCGACTTCGTGGGATGTAACGGTATGCCTATATAGGAGAAGCTACTAACGATGGGAAATTACGCCCGGCGCATCAATATGATAACGAGATCGCGATATCAAGAGAGGTAACATTTTGTCTCCCGTTTAATTTATCTTTCGCCGTTTCTCTCGGTATACGCGATTGTCGCGTAGGTGGCCATCTTTGCGAATTTGCATATTGACATTTACCGCCGCCGATTTTTATGTCAGAGTATAGGTATACGGTAAAACGCGGAACGTGTTACGCTTGCATGGAGAGACGTACGATTTTTATTACGTTGTAAAGCTTTCCTCGCTATTTCGTTTTCCATTCCGATTCGGCAGTTAACGATTGCACATCGCTACGTTTTCGCATATCCGGCTATATTAAATCGGAAATCTAATTTATTCAAGTACTCGAAGTTTATTTATTGGTACTCATGCTACGTATTTATAACACTCTCTCGACGCACTTACACGATTCTCGATTTACCATAACGTCGAATGCATCGTTCTATCGTAACTTTCGATCCATTAATCTGTCGAACCGTTCGTCGTATCGTACGTGTATCGCGCATCTGTCTCCATTGTATGCTTTACAATTATATCGTCTGATTCGGAATGGATTCGGAATAGTTGGCGAGTAACCCCCTGAACGAATCCCCGAACGGTAGGACCCCCGAGATCCGCGCACGTTATACAAACTTGGCGTGATATGAAACAACTTGCTGGAGCAGGTCGGCGTTAATGCCATTACATTACCCATTTAATCTGAATACCATCAACATAATCATGTTTGCCAACATCTTGCCTTGGCCTGCCCTGGCCTCTGTATCTCGTCTATTTAATTATGCCTCCTTCACCGAGATTACGTGGGAAGACGCGGTGACATTTAGCGGAGCGAGGGCAACGCCGGCCTTAAAGACACCGCAATCGGTAACGGTGAGACCGCGACTCTGATGGATTGCTATCCTGTCATTCTCTCTGGATCGGTAAAAAGTAATTGATATAGTTCGGTAGATGACTTCGGAGAAGAAAAACAAAGAGACGAAGCGGACGGCACTTGAACAAGTAAAACGAATGAGCTCTTGGTCGACTACTTGTACCTTCTAACGGTAACCGTATTCTTTTTGTCACAAGCATCATGAAATGCTCTTTTCTGGTAGGATCAATCGCGGAAGAGATGGAGTATTTCCTTTGCTATATGCACGGTTACTTTGTCGGAGCGCTTGATATTCCGCTCTCGGAGGACCTCTTCTCCGAACCCCCGATGGTCTTACTCTAAGTTTACTAACCCAATCATTCAGAATTTAATCTAGCTTGCGGGAACGGAAATTTTTTTTCTGTCGTATCAATAAAGTTCTTTTCTAGAATCAGAGAGTGGTTCGAGAATAGATCGACTGCTAACTCATTAAAAACTTTTTACAATACACAATATAAGTTTAACTTGTCATAGATATTTTTTGCAATATTTGCTCTTAAAAGGATGCACATAAATCTTAATAAATGTTTAGAAATAAAGAGATTAAGAAAGAGTCCGCCGCTATTTCTCATTAAATGTTCCTGCTCATTTTAATTTCCGAGATAAATATCAGTTTATATTACGAGAAAAGCACGTTCACGTTAAACCGGCCTAAACCATTAGCACTATGCTACAAGTCATTAGCGTAATTATGAATTGATGAACTTTTCCTCCTACGAGAGAAGATTAGGATTTCTCGGAACTGCCGGATTTTCCGCGAAATACATTTTCGCGCGTTTTACTTCCTTTCCCGCGGCATCGGAAATTTCACTTTTTGTTTCGGACACGTCGCTACAGGCGCCTCGCCTGTAAGAGCGAAAAAGTTCCGCTGACATGACGTCGATTTTTGCAGTTGAATTTCTGATGTTGACAGGCTGTTACGCATTAGCTTTGAACGAACAGTTATAAAGAATTTTGTTTTCACAACGGTAGCTATATTTATTCTTCAGACTACGCGCTTCTGTATAGGCATGAAGCTTTTAATTTTTGTTGGCAACGTACGTCGTTTTCTCGTTTCGTTTGCGTGGTAATAGGAGAAATTGAGTAGTAAGAAGCTACTTTGTCTGACTCAGCGTTGCCGCGTTAAATACAAGGGGCGTAGCGTTCTACAACAGAATTACGTTCTTTCTCGCGCGCTCATTACGATGCTCTCGATGAATACGATAAAACTGTATGACAAAAGGGAAATATAGCGGCCACTATCCCTAGATATAAATATTGTGGAATTTTGCACCGCGCGCGAAAAGTGCTATATCTCGAGCTTTTTGTTCTCTCATTCACTTATTATACACGATCATTCAGCTTGCAGATTATTTTGAAGCATTTACTGCAATACGTTAACATTCTCAGAAATGAGTTTTATCGAAAGATTTCAAGCTTTTCTAGCTAGAATCTGTTGAGAATAACACGTGGCTTCTGTCTATTCCGTGAAGTGTTTCAGAAAATACCGAGTATTTAGCAACGAGATTTCTACAAAGCAACAGCAGCAATTTTTTGTATCTATGAATACTTTTGTATCTATATCTGTGAATGCTTTTATAAATTCTATGAATTCACGATTGCTTATACAAATATACGTATGGACTTTTATTTCTATAATGATTTCCTAGTAAAGATGACAGAGTAAAAGGACAGTATTGGTTTGATACAAAAATCATATCAACAAGAAAAAGATGAAGTATAAAAAGCTGACCTTATTTTATAGAGAATCCTCGATTAAAGTTAAGTGCTTTTACCATCATTTGAAGATAGAAAAATGCTTCAAATGTCAACAATAAGAATTACAGAAAATATATATGTTCTTTTAAGCTCGTGCTATTGGCCTCGCTGCACAAAGACTTCTTAAACTGAAGTTGTTACAATAATTAAAGAAAATAATAAAAGAATGGCGCGTGTAACCTGGATCAACTTTCCATTTAATTTTAATTCCTTAACTTTTCATTAAATTTCGTCGAAAACTCGATAAGAGAATTAAACGTGAGTGCTTGTGTTAAAATTTTATCTAGAAATGGCTTTTGTATTCAGGCCGCCTGCACACTTATGATATATACGCAAAAAAATCCCTCGATAAAGTGAAATCGTCAAGCATTCATTCTCTCATTCTCTCTTTTATTCTCTTGCATCCTCTTTGTTTTTTCATTTCACTCATTTTGCATTTTCTTTCCTCCAGAAAAATCGTGATGCCGGATAATTGAATATAGAATTATAGATGGCGTCCCCTTTTTTGACGTATTCTGCCGCATATTTTATTGCGAAAAATATTACCGATATCGGTGTCTCCCTCTTATTATTGTTTGGTGTGTTATTGCGATAAATATTACCACATGCCTCGATGGTCGAATTGGTACGACGCCCTACACGGAATGAGGGAGGTTCCAGGTTCGAACCCTGGCTGAGGTAATATTTTTCGCAATAAATTTAATTATTTAATTTAACTTAAATTATTTTTAAAATGAGATGCTTATATATATAAGTATCAAAAGTTATTAACGTCTTGACGACGAGGACCAAAACCAATGGTCGAATCGTCACGATGATTGTTTGCCAAATATAGCCGAAAATGAAAGTTTAATTGTTTGTTATATTGTTGGCAAGTTACAAATGTACTTATGGTTTATTCAACCTACATGTATTTTCAAAGTGTTCTAAATATTCTAGTTCGTGTTTAAGTAAGACTTCGTAATGAACAGTTCTAGGTTTTGTTGAAATAATTAGCGTTGACGATTGGTTCGCTCGAAAACTGCAAGTAAGCGCTGGCTTCAAGGGTCATCATCACTTGCGAGCTACAATATATAGTCTGCCAACATCTCCACTCGCACAGTTCCCGGCGTCTATACGTGTTTCTCGTTTATCCTCGACCCGTCAGAAACTCACTTATTCGTGGTCCATCCCTTCGGGATAGGTACGTGCCCGCGGAATAATTTTGTAGACGATAAAAATTGAAACGAATCGCGGTCGTACGCGTATACACGGCATCGCACTCTGCGGGATTGGCATAAATTCCACGCCGTTAAGCTCGCCCGTTTCATTTGCCGGCTTGCCCCAACAGAAGACAAATGGTTTCCTCGGATGCCCGCGGGAAAAATGATAAGAGAAAAGGCGCGAGTGGGTGGCCGGAAAGAACGCTGCGTGTCGGCATGCTTGTTGATCCATACGTATAGATTAACGCTTCAGCTTTCCGAGGACTTAACTCGCTCGATTATCACTAGACTTACGGAATCGTTTATCTTAATGGCACGTCAATTAGTATTAAGTTAATTGATTTTGCCTAGTGACTATCCGCGGTGCTAATCGAGCGTGATAAACGTTTTCGCGTTATATTTGGATATACGGAGATTTAATAGAGTGATGCGGGCGTGATTAATTATATTGCCTTCATTTAAGTACTGATACCGAGAGCCAAAAGTGATTGATAAATGGCTGTTTGGTTAAGTCAGGGTATTTATTATGAGAATAATTACCTTTTGTAATTAGTTACTCTTCTTATTGTTAGTGACAAAATATCTTAAGAGTGCCATATGATATAGTCTAGCAATACCGTATTTTATTATGTGTTTTTATTATCTGTTCCGACTTATACTCCTTATCGATCTTATTTGCATGCCGTTGTTTGGTCGAGAAACTCTCAACTTGCTCAACAAAAATTAATTATCGAATCGACAAAGGCAACTCCGAAATAGAAATATTTAATGGTCTCGGAGTCAAAATTGTAGATGGCAGTCATACTAGATCGCAAACAGCAATTCAAAACATTAATAATAGAAATAATAAAAAAAAATGAGATTGTAATTTGTAATATATATGACGGATATCGCCATCACGGTATAAACTTTCGATTCTTAACATTTTACTTGTAATGACATGAACATCGTCAAGCTTTCCATGCAATACACAGACTTTTCTGTATCCATCGAATGCATTTCACCTTGAAGTCTAATTGTCGTGCTCGGCATTATGCACTCAGCAGCTTAAGAACTCACGCCGCGCGGAAGTTCAGTCTCGCAAGAGAAATACGAAAAGAGTTTCAGAGAACACTCGCTATTACGAACTCGCGTCACGTTCCATCTTCGTTAACGCCGCTTCTCGTCCGTCCAATAATTCATATACGTCTTTTCAGACACGACGGTGTGCAACGTGATAATTACGTTCTGAGAGATATTCTTAGGCCTTAAATGGACGCGCGCGCGCGCAGCATCTAATTCAGCCGGCGAACACCGTAGTAGACGGTACTGACGGTAGTCGTTTTTACAATACGAATGTCCGTGCTAGGTGGCCGTAAATGACTTGTCGGTCGAGTGATATACGGTATACGGCCTACGGCGCAGAGTCGATCCGTCGAAGTATCGCAACGAGTAATTGACTGCGCACTCTGCTTGCTCCGATTAATTAACTTTCAGTACTTTGTCGTTCTCGCGCTATATCCCGATACAGCGGCCATTTAATGAATATCCCCTGGACGCCCAACCCCCGCAGTATTGTTCGATATTTTAATTTCTCAACTTATTTTTTAGTTCCTTTTTCTTATTTTTAATCAATACACGTCGCACACAATGGATTTTTTTTCTTACCGACGTTATTTAAGCCTCGATGTATGTCAATGACGTTATACATTAAAATTTAAAAATAATTTCAGTTTAGGGTAAACTCGGGAAAGATGATGGCTATACAGGAAAGATGATGGCCCATGTTCATTCGATGTTTCATGGCGAGCTAGATTGAAAAAACATAGGTTGGCCATGGCATTTCTCCTGTATGGCCATCTTATCCAAGTTTACCCTATTTAATTATCTTTTTTATATTTATTTACTTTTTTCTATTAAAAAAAAAAGGATGCAATACAGCTATTTGCTTCCACGCGTTTTTTTCGTACCTTCTATACAATAAAATGAAAAGCTATAGTATAATTTTAAATGTAGCACGTGCAATGCATTTTTTCCGTTACAATTCGGTAAATTGCTTGTAATATTTAGTAAATAGGAATATTTATCGCTTGTTTTGTGTCAGTTTATTTTGTAGTTCATTAACGCATTACTGTATTTAAATAGTTAATTACTCTGAACGCATTGTCACACACAGGTATAATTACAAAATTGCCGTACCTACTATTGTAATGTTATTGTATCGCGGTTGTTACTTTAAATTTATTATGAACGGCCTTTTTTCAGATATATTTATTTGATACAAAATATATGCTCAAAAAGTGATATTGATATCGTATTAATCATTTTACAGATTAATTTGAACAAACTGATTTCAATAACACTATGTCATTTTATTAAATCGAAAAACACCGTGCATTATTTGATGTTGTAAAGCAGGAATAATTAAGGTTTCTAATTCATAGTTATCTCTAGTAATTGAATAATTGGTAGTTGAATAATTGGTCTTAGTTGGTTTGTTCATTTTATAGTCCACAGTAATTAATTTAGGTGGTGACACGTATAATCGCAAAATGTCGCCGTACTTGCAGCAGCATATTGCGCACTATCGAATGGTTTTAATTGCGACTCGCGCAACATCAATAGCACGTTAATTAGTTTATTACACCTGAAACTTGCGCGTGGCTCAACCGTTGACGTAATCGCAGTCCGTTAAAGAAAATGCCGGCGCTGATAACGTAGATGATCTCGCGACGATATGCAAGCTGCGAAGTTGACTTAGAAAGACTTTCGCGTGGGCGATGAAATAACGAGCGCACGTCATGACTGTTAAATGTCAGCGAAATATTTTCAACGCGCGCCTCATCGAGCGGCGCCATAAGTTGAGCAAACGTGTCGCGCTTACATAAGATCGTAATGGTGTCGGCAGTCTAAGACCATTGAATTATGAAAAACCTCGCTTTGAAATTCTATTCTATGTCGCGTGTTTCTTATCATCATATTCGCTGTGGATTACCGATGTCACTCGATATTGAGTATGCTCTTTGTCAAAATTTCAAGTGCGATAGATTTGTACGAAGTGCACCTCCACGAGACAAGTAACCTCGTAATAAATGCATACGGAAGTTTCGTATGTCTTGAAACTGTAATGTATAGATGAAGAATATTTGTACGTACAGTCTAAGTTGCTTACTCAGTGGATGAAGAAACGTGTCGGCAGATATAATATCGTTACGCCATACGTACAGATCTCTAAGTTTTCGCAAAGAGAGAGATTTCATTGCGAAGTTCCGTGGAACTTTCTTTCAGAAGTCGCGCTTCTGTTTGGAATAATGGCAAAAAATAAGAAGAAGTACCAACGAAATTAATGCCGTTTCGCGCCTACGTCGAAAAGTTTTTCGTAATGACTAGATTTCGTGCCACTCACGTTGCTTTATAGTTAACGTGCCACAGATTTACAGATTTTGGCTTGAAATTTCTCGTAAAATTTCACGCTCGTTTTACTAAACAGGTAAATTTTAACATGTGTCAAGTGTTAGTATTTTTAATTTTCATAAAAAAAAGTCATGATATTACAGAGTTGTGTTTTGTGACGCGTAGAAATAAAATTTAACGTATAAAAGATTTGTGATGCTGGCTAGAGCTTAAAATATCTTCTATATTTTATGCTCTAGCAGCGCTCACATCTGTGGGAATTCATTTACAAGCGAAGATAATTCATGAAAATATAGAATGAAAAAACGGTAATAAAAAATGATTAAAAAAAAAAAAAAAAACAATTCGTATATCTTCGTTCAATTTTCACGAAAAATACATGGGTGGTATTTTTGTTATATCAATTATCTTAAATTATATAATTTCAGCTTTTAACTTCAAAAAGCACATTATTTTCTGAGCATTTTCGCAAAAAAATTATTCTCTGTTAATAAAAAGTTTCCCAATAAAGCCTTTATTGACTCCGCTAAACTAAATGTCGAACAAGCATCGTACCTATAAAATATAAACGAATTTTATTCACCTTGTTGATCGCGTTCGGCAAAACAATTAACGATATCACGATAATTCATCCACGTTGCCGATGGTCATGTTTTCAGAACGCGCAGTATCCCGTCCATGCTCGTGCCTCCATATTTCGCATTTAATTACATAACATGAGATATAAACAGATGTTCAATTTCCTAGTTATTATTCAGTTTTACGTAGTTTTCCAATAAATAATCATATAGATCGGTATCGCATATTTTTCAATTGAGATATATAATTTCAAATTTTGTTCCGGATCTTCCCTCATTCGGAATGGATTGCGAAATATTTTTCCACGTGTTACCGAGTTCGCGTGAAAGGCTTTCCGCACTGCTTACTTTACGACATACAATACCCCCGGTCGTAAATTAATCCGCTCAGGAACTGTTTTAGACCTATACGCGAATCGATAATATATGCACGGCCTATATGCAAGAGGTGTTACGTGCGATGAGAGACATGCTCCCATCGGCGCATCAAAATGCACGTCGCAGTTTGGGTCGGGGAATTAGGCAGGCCAATATAATGCACTGAACCCCGCTGTGCACTTATCTGGGTCATCTTCCGGGTAGAAACTGTTCATGTAGCGTAGACATGTAATGAATGTTCTTGGAAATCCGTTGGGCATTTAATTGTCTATCCGGGAACATATATGTGCATTGAACGTAGTTCTTATAATTTAAGCTATATATATATATATATATGTCTCTTCTGTCTGAGATAATTAGACTTCAATATTTTTATGTATTAAAAGATATTTAATAGTTTAACAATATTAAATCATTTGATAAATCTAACCATATTATACTAACATATACAAATATAGTTAGTATAATAATATGTATTCTTCTCATTTAAGTAGACCCTCGAGTTGTAATTTTTTGTGCATAGAAATGTCGTTTCAAGCAATTAAGTTCGTAGTTCTGTAGTACTGCATTTGTCTTTTTAACGTGCCACACAAAAAACTCGGAAGAAGTTTAAAGAGTTTTGTTACTTCTTCAAACTTCTAATAGGCAATGCTAGCCTCTTAGTATGGAGGTGGCATCTTTGCAATTGTGTTAATGATCGTACCTCAAAGCAAAACATTCTTTTGTCGCAAAGATACGCTTTTAATTCTTATAATCTCGAAATTTCTCTGAGATACAGCTTGAAAATTCACAAGTTACTTAAATATATTCTTTAATAGTTAGCATAGTTAATTTCATAAGCAGTTCAATATATTCTAATACCTCTTACGTCACATATTTGTCATAGAACGCGTGTTATTTGATAATAATTTGATTAAAAAATAATATTGACGCTAAATAATCTTTTGCGAATATTTCTGGCAAGATTTTTGGTGAGATGGGGAAATGCATTGTGTCGCAGAGATAAAAGGATGTCGCCGTGATGTTACATCGAAGCGCTTCGTCGCGGCGCCGGCGAGCGTCGCCAAACGTGGCAAACTCGAGCCAGCCAGCATCTCCGACGATGCGAGGTCGACGAGCGAGCGTAGCCACTGAAAAACCCTTCATCTTGCCACCAAGTAGCCCCGGCGGAACGATGGAAAGGCAACGGTCGCCGAGGAGTAGCGTGGTGCCGAATATTGCTCTGGATACCGAGAGCGACTCCCCCGACGAGGTTAGTACTCACCCTCTTACATTTCTAGAATTCCGCTATAATCCCTTTATATATGTATTCGAATCGTTATTGCTTTTAGTGCGCTAGAAATCCAAGTTATTTCTACACGTATAAACGTCTAAAAATGACACATTTAACCGAAGCTCGTTTTACATGTTTTGTTGCTGTTAAATTAACACGTTCAATCGTCCTATTGAATTATAATTAATACGTTCAACCGTGTTAAATAACGTGATTTAAAACGGCAAGAAATGTGTAAGAAGAGCTTCAGTTAAAATAATATACTTGGATTTGCAGTGTATACAGTAACATGAACAGTATGAACACTCTTGCCCGCAACAATTATTTCGTTTTGGTATATGTGAGGCCGAGCACAAATGTCAAAACCTCATTCTTTCCGAGAAGATGTATAAAGATCTGATTTACTATTTTTAGAACTGTCACGAATAATGATTTAAGCAATTCGATCGACTACAATTTTACAATACTGACAATTGGGTAGAGCACAGAAAAGAACTCCATATTAATTGAAATTCTCAGTCAACCGAGCTCCGAGCCTGTAGCAGTTTTCATTCTTTTTTTGTGTGTATGCTTTTTTTATTCCCTTCAGGCTACGCAATGTTATACTGAATATTCAATTACTCAAGGGATATTCGACTGTACAGGTGTTTGACATTGTATATTCGATCGATATGCAATTCGAGCACCGCATCCATCGATGAAACTAAATACGAACTTTTTGTCACGCACGTTACACATCAGTTTATCCACAAAATTTTGAGGTCATGAAATTTTCACGGCAAATGGATTGCCATCACATGTTATTCATTAGCGAATGATTGGCGCGGCATAGGCATGCGTTTCGAAAGTTATCGGTTGGCTTTGGACAGCGATCGCTAAAATGATTAAAATACGTTCACTTCAATCGAGTGTTTTGATATGTTCCGCGAGCGTGCAGCTTTCATATGCAAATGTAAATTTATTCCTACGTTAATTCCTATGTTAATTAAACTAGATACATTGCAGAGATATGAATGCGTGCAATATTAATACGCATATCTTCAACCATTTCCAAGTAAAATGAGAAAAACCAGTTAACTTGAATAAATAGAAATTAAACAATTTGTAAAGAGAAAATTGACGAGCTAATTCACTAAAATGAGTAATTACCATTCTTAATAAATATTTTACGTGAAAGGGAGAAGAGAGTGCGATCTCTTTTACAAAAACTTCATATATACGCATGAACATTAATTTTTGCTCTAAGAATCCTGCTTCTTCTGCTAACAATGGGAGTTATAGATTACGAGGTAATTCTCTAGAATCTATGGTGCTCTATTTCAGGGAGTCTGTCGCAGGATCTTGCCGGATCCCGAACAGTATGGCACCGGCCGCAACTCCCTGGCGCCCGAGGCGAGCCGCAGCCCACGAAACTCTCTGATACCTGACGATTACTGCAGAAGCCCGCGGGGCTCCCTAATACCGGACCCGAACAGGAGCCCACGCAATAGTCTAGTACCGGACATGGTACGGTCGCCGCGGAATAGCCTGACGCCGGAAGTCTCTCACAGTTCGCGTCACTCTCTGGTGCCGGACTCGGCGCTCAGCCCGAGGAATTCTCTGGTGCCGGACGTGGCCTATAATCGAAGTCCACGAAATAGTATGGCGGTCGGCGGCTCCAGAATATCCCTCTTGCCGGAGAATGGTAACGCGATCGCGGCCCTCAATCGTAGTCCCAGACACTCGTTGGTGCCGGACTCGACGAGAAGTCCGCGAGGCAGCATGGCGAACTTGGACTTCGACCGAAGTCCACGTGGCTCGATCTGCCCGGACCTGCATAGGATACCCAGGGGGAGTATCACGCCCATGGAGGTCGTGGACAGGAGTCCACGCGGTTCGATAGCCTCGGAGTGTCTGAACCAGAGTCCCCGCGGCTCTATCGCGCCCGATCCCAACAGATCGCCCAGAGGATCGATAGCGCCGGACCCGAATCGATCCCCGCGCGGATCGATATGCCCGCCGGAGAGCAACAGGAGTCCGAGAGGTTCGATCGTACTGCACGATCAGACGAATCGATCGCCGCGCGGAAGCATTGGCATGAACGACGCCGACAGACACTCGAGAGGCTCTCTCGGAGCCATCAACGACGACGAGAACAGAAGTCCCAGAGGAAGCATCGGGCCTGACGGGATCAATAGAAGTCCTAGAGGTAGTCTCGGAGGGCATCAAGACAGAAGGGCGGCGAGGGGCAATCTGGGCTTGCAAGATCCTAGAAGAGCTTCCGCGGATCAGGGTGAGAATTTAAAATTTCTAAACATTCTTAATCCGTTTGATATCCCATCAATTCAGTTTCTTGAAACTCTTTCAAGATACTCTTTTTTGTGTCCTAACATTTTAAAATATATTATTTTTTAAATTTAACAAGTATAATAATTGCTATAATAGGATTGCTATTGCACGGTAAAAGTAATTACTAAGCTTCGAGTTGTGGACTATGCTTTTTCTACACAACACAAATAATCGAGAGTTACGATATTAGAATCACCGCACAGACTTGTCTTCGCGCATCGTAGCCGATGTTGCGTAATCTTCGATACGAAAACTACCGCGAAAATGTGGTCCTTGGATGTATCGTGTATCCAAGCCGCAATGCTCTGCATCCGAATACCAAAATACAGATATAATCCAATCGCGAAATTATAGCGTCGCGGTGAAACGCAACGCGATGTGCAAAGGAAACGTTCGCGCTTGCCGCAAATGCGGTCAGATTGTGCCAATAATATGCCTACATACGCGACATATCAATCATACATGACGGAATTAAACAATTTCCCGTTCAGTTACTGACTGGAGAAATTACGATTGCGACAAGAAATTGCTGGAAGCGAGTACATTTGTTGAAAATAATAATAAGATTATTCGGGGATTGAGCAAATTTCATTATGTATCGCATATTAAAATAAATATTAAAAATAATCGATGCCTTTATCAATTTTCTGCTTGTCGAGTAAATATAAGCGAATAAGCTGTTTTATATACGATTTAAGGACGGATCATAAAATATTCATCAGTGAGATTTCACGCAAGCGTTTCCTTACATCCCCCACTTACAGGCTGAACATCTATCTCGAGGCAAGTATCTTCTCTCCCCCGGGGAATGTAATGGCAATTTGACGCTCATTACCGTACGCTCGACGTCAGGTCTCCGGAGAGGCCGATTAGTTTTCGTTCGTTTCTCCCATGTTCCGGGTATTGAGTGCGACAGACGCGCATAATATATCTCGAATGACAGAAATTAGTCGCTAGGCGATACACTCTCGTGCGTGTCGATTGCGCACGGTATCGCACATCCGATACTTCTCACTGAAATCCTGCGGCGGTTGCGACAGACACTCGCGCCTCGGTGTAACGTAAGCATGACGCACGAACGGAAAGAACGGATCTGCCTATAGAGATGTAAAATAATATCGACAAGTCGATAACGATCCGACGTCGATTCCGGTGCGAGGCTTTCATTAAGAAACAAACCCTTGTCGATATCCTTCTCTCTTAATTTTCCGTATTGTCGCTCGGTTAAATTTATTGCGATTTAATCAGGTCAGACGAACGCGAAGTACCTTCAATTCTCCCATCGATCTTTCCATTGCGTCACAAGTATAATATAGCATGATATATTCGAAATTAAAATACGTAGCAAGATACTAAATAATATAAAAAACATTTTCTATCAGCTTGATTTTGCACTAATATGATTTTGCACTAATATTTAGATTTGATTTAACATTTAAATCATCAGTTTCCTCCTCACAAAAATTCAGCTTTCGATATGTTAATTGACGTAATAAACCACGAATCATATTTTTGGCAAGTTCAGTTCTGGCAGGTTATTAGACTTAAACATATCGTGTGCTAAATTGCTATTGGCGGTTGGAAAATCCATGCACACATATAGTAGTGTTGTATAATAGTATTAAACCTCCTAAGTCGACCTATGCAAATTGGTTCACCACAATCTCAGATATATGTATGCGCATGCAGATATGTATATATGGGCGCTTATATCTTAACTTACTTACGCTTGTGGTTAGGGTGCGCATAGGAAAGGCCCAAGGATAGTGAATCGCAAGAGGGTAGTCAATAGGAGACAGATATACATTATATACATATATTTACAGGTTATACATCTGTATGTGTGTCTGTGTGGCCTGGTATGTCGATCGGCCGCCCCGGTGTTTCGCTTGCGTCCCCTGGTCCCTCAGCTTCTTCGGGCTCGTCTGCGTGGCCTGGTCCCGTAGCGCTGGTCGTCCTCTGCCGCAGGTGCACGGGGATGGCTTCGTTGACGGTGGCAAATTCTCTTTTTCGCCGGTGAGGTCCAGGAACGCCCCTGGCGTCGGTGGTCGGTCCGAGGTCGTCCGGCGGCTGACGCTTTTGCCGGGTTTCGTCGTGTTGGCCGGCGCGTCCGATAAAACGACCGGCCTTCGGCGTACGACGATCACACTAGGTGGAGGTACTGGCTCAACCGGGCGGATGAGCCTGGAGTAGGGATTGCTCCCTGGAAGCGGCGGCGGTGGCACGTACTTCGCGGGCCGGATACCGCGGGTATACGGCGTCCAAGCGCCGTATCTTTGGCGACTAGCGCCAAGGTGTGGCCGCGTGGAGATGCCGTCTCGGCCCTTCCTGGCGGTAACCCGGAGCGGCGTTGGTCGCGTCTTGCGACGTATGGCCGGGTTATTTCCGTCCTCCGCAGGAGGCGGGGAAGGTCGCTCCTTTATTATCCGCGGCGTGGTGATGCTGGTGCTGGCGCGTGGATAATTGTCAGGCGACTAGCGCCTTCTCAGGGTCGAATCTGAGCTGTGTTTGCTGCGTCGCCTCCTTATATACCGTAGGCGACCGGAGCGCCGTCTGGCGGTATCGAGTGTCGTCGTTGTCGCCGTCGTCGCCTATTGGTGGGCGCGAGGCGCCGGCGTTTAACGCCTAGGAGTCGTTTGGGCGATTGACGCCGGAGGACTCGCGGCGATTGACGCCGTGGGCGCGAGGCGCCGGCGTTTAACGCCTAGGAGTCGTTTGGGCGATTGACGCCGGAGGACTCGCGGCGATTGACGCCGAGGATTCCAGGCGATTTACGCCGAGAAGTTGTGGCGATTAACGCCGCTGGGTTACGAACTCTTCTTGCGCGAAGAGTTCTGTTTACTGATATCGGCGACTGGCGCCAAGGAACTGGTTTTGGGCTCCCGCTGAGCCTCCTATTATACTATGCCTGGTTGTAAATGAAACACGAGTTAGCCGCTCTCTTGATGCGGCGCGTAGCGGCGTCGCTGCGAACTTACCGTCGCGTCGGTAAGTCGGTGCGCTGCACAATTAGGTGCGCGAACGTGCTTTTTCGGTGGCGTAAACCGCCACATTACCCCCTTCGTTGTATTATGTTACCTGAAATCGCACGGTTTTGTGTGATACTCTGCCGCTTCGTGTTCTGACCTCCGTAGGTGCTGGAGTGTCAGGCTGAAGGTGCTGGAGCTTCTCTGGAGGTTTTTCGGTTTGCTCGTGATCTACCAGTATGTAGGCGGGTTTAAGACGGTCTGTTGTTACGTGTACGGATTTTCCGTTAATCCGTAACTTAAAGACCTTTTCGCCTCGGCTGAGGACTTCGTATGGGCCATCAAAGGTGGGTTGCAGAGCCCGCGTTGGTGCGTCGTGCCTGAGGAACACATGTGAGGAGCTTTCAAGATTTTTATGCTCGAATGTAGCGGGCGAACCGTGCCTCTTGATTGGTTGTGGCCGTAGACTTTGCATCGTTTGTCTGAGTTTTTGGATGAAGTCGTTTGTATCAATTGGTTGTGGAGTTTCTTGTAGAAATTCTCCCGGAAGTCTCAATGTCTCTCCGTAGACGAGTTCCGCGGGAGTTGCGTGGAGATCTTCCTTGAATGCTGCTCGGATGCCCATCATGACGACGGGTAATACTTCGGTCCAAGCTTCCGTTGCGTGGCATTTGATGGCCGTTTTAATCTGCCGATGCAGGCGTTCGACCATGCCGTTGGCTGCGGGGTGATAGGCTGTCGTGTGTATATGCGTAGTGCCTGTGAGCCTTGTAAGCTGACGGAACAGGTCGGCCTCAAATTGCCTCCCCTGATCCGTAGTGACCCGCGTAGGTGTGCCGAATCTCGTAATCCAGTGTGTAAAGAGATTCTGGGCGACTGTTTCTGCAGTAATGTCTGTAACCGGTATGGCTTCAGGCCATTTGGTGAACCGGTCAATAATTGTAAGGCAGTATCGGTAGCCTCTTGAGACAGGTAATGGTCCGACGAGGTCCATATGAATATGCTCGAACCGTCGTGTGGGGCCGATGAATTGTCCGAGAGGCGATCGGTTGTGCCTATGAACTTTCGATTTTTGGCAGGCGAGACATGCTCGTGCCCACTCTTGGCAGTCGGCTTTAATGCGTGGCCAGACGTACCTCTGTGCGACTAATTTTGCTGTCGCTTTAACTCCTGGATGCGATAAGCTGTGCAATGACTGGAACACTTGTCTCCTGAATTGTTGCGTAACGAAGGGACGTGCTATTGGGGTTGACGTGTCGCAGTACAGTGCTGCACTGGTTCCAGGTATCAGAATCTTAGTGAGCTTGAGCGAAGAGTTCCCTTGTAATAGGTCTTGGACCTCGGTATCCTCCTCCTGTGCTCTGGATAGATCCTCTAGGTTGATTGCTGCGTGGATCTCTTCGATCCTTGAGAGGGCATCAGCGACGACGTTATCTTTGCCTGAGATATGGCGTATATCGGTGGTGAACTGACCGATGTATTGTAAGTGTCGTGCTTGCCTGGGAGAGCTGTGCAGCAGATCCTGCTGGAAAGCGTATGTGATCGGTTTATGGTCAGTGAAGACCGTGAAGAGCCTTCCTTCTAGCATGTGCCGGTAGTGTTTGATGGCGGCGTAGATTGCTAGTAACTCCCTGTCGTATGGGCTGTATTTCCTCTGAGCCGGATTCAGCTTTTTACTGAAAAAGGCTAGTGGTTGCCATTCTGTTCCGTCCCGCTGCTGAATAACTGCTCCGATGGCTGTATCGGATGCGTCAGTTGTAAGGATGATTTCTGCCTCCGGCTTTGGGTGAGCCAACATAGTTGCACGAGACAGGCTGTCCTTACATTTTTCGAAGGCTGCTTCTAATTCAGCGTTCCAAGTTATTGGAGCCTTCTTTTTCGTTTTCGGGACCGCCAAGTAAGCCATTTAGAATTGCTTGATCCTTGGCGGCTTCGGGGATGAATCTGCGGTAAAAATTTAGGGTTCCCAGGAATCGTCGGAGTTGTTGGACGTCCTCCGGTTTCGAGAACTTCTTGATCGCTTCGATCCTCTCTGGCGGAGGTCGTGTGCCCTTTTCTGAGACCTCGTAGCCGAGAAACAGGACCTTTTTCGCGCCGAAGACGCATTTGGCAGGATTTAGAATGATACCGTATTCTTGCAGTTTTTTAAATAATATGCGCAAATGCTCTTTGTGCTCTTCTTCATTTTTGGACGCGACGAGGACATCGTCAATATAATCGTAGCAGAAATCCAGGTCCTTTGTGACTTCGTGGATGAAGCGTTGAAAAGTTTGTGCGGCATTGCGTAACCCGAATGGCATGAAAAGGAACTCGAACAAACCGAAGGGCGTGGTTATAGCCGTCTTCGGAATGTCGTCCGGGTTAACGGGTATTTGGTTATATGCTCGCACAAGATCTAATGTTGAGAAGATCTTTTTCCCGTGTAACGATTGCGAGAAGTCTTCTATATGTGGGATCGGATATCGATCCGGTACCGTTCGTGCATTGAGCCCCCTGTAATCTCCACAAGATCTCCAGGAGTTGCCTTTCTTAGGTACCATGTGTAGCGGTGCTGACCATGGGCTTTTTGAAGGTCGTATGATCCCTTCTTGTAGCAAGAGATCGAACTCGGCCCTGGCTGCCTTTAATTTGTCAGGAGCTAACCGACGGGGACGGCATGCTACTGGCGGGCCATCCGTGGTTTTGATATGATGCAGTGTGGCGTGTTTTACCGTACGCGTCTTGGTAGTAGCCTTTGTAATCTCTGGAAATTCTGCCAAGATTCGGTGGTATTCGTTTTCGATTGCCAACACTCTGATCGATTCTGCAGCCCCTCTTTCTGCCGTGCCTTTTATGCGTAGACTCGTCCTACCATCGAGAAGGATGCCTTTTTGTAGGTCCGGTAGGAGATGATAGTGGGCGAGAAAATCGGCTCCGATGATGGGCTGTGGGATTTTAGCGACGATTAACCGCCATGGGAATGCACGTCGTAACCCAAGATCTGGCTGTAATGTGGTCGAGCCGTATGTAGTGATTGTCGAGCCGTTAGCGGCGTAGAGTTCGTAGGTTGTAGGCGCGATGTATCCTGCTGTCATAGAGCGAGGGAATACACTCACGTCTGATCCTGTATCGATTAGGAACCGCTTTTTAGTTTCTCTGCATGTGACGAATAGGCGGCGAGGGCTTGGGGCTGGTCTACTGGCCGCCATCAGTGACCGCCCTGGTCTTTTTCCGACTTGTAGGTGCACGGCTGCGTGCATTTCTTCGCCTTTTCACCAAATCGGTTATGGTAATAGCAATGCTTGTCGTTTTTATCGTCCTTCTTTTCCTTGGACGTTCCGCGGTTGCGGCTTTGGCTGCGGCTTCGGCTTCGACTTCTGTCGTTACCGCGTTGCCGAGATTTATCCCTCGAAAGTCGCGTGGAGAGCTGAGCGACTTGTTTTGTCAAAGCCTGGATTTGTGCCTCCAGTGATTCTTTCGGGACTGCTGATGTAGCTGTGGCTGCTACAACGGCCTTGTTGGTCATTTCGTGGATGCGATCGGCCTGTTCAGCTACGCTGTTAAGGGGATCTTCGGCTCGAGTGGCTAGCACAGTCTGCATTGTTGTAGGCAGTCTTCCGAGCCAGAGAGTACGCAGCAGACTGTCGGGTATGTTTTCACCCGCTAGTGTACGGAGATGTCGCAGGAATTGAGTCGGTCTGCGATCTCCTAATTCTTCGTGCTCCAAGAGTTGACGTGTACGCTGCTCTTGGGAAACAGACATTCGCTGTATAAGAGCTCTCTTGACAGTCCCGTATTTGTCAGCTTCGGGGGGCTGTGTGATGACGTCTTTGATCTCTTTTATTTGACGAGAGTCCAGTTGTGAGATGGCGTATGAGTACTTTGTAGAATCTTGAGTTACGCCACTGAGGACGAATTGTCCTTCCAGTTGTGCGAACCATAGCTCGGGTTCGTCACTCCAAAACGGAGGTATGCGTATTGCGACTTTGCTCACGCTTTCCTCGGTTATCTGTATTCTTCCGTTGCCTCCCGTTGCCATTGTACTACCTTTGCGATCACGTCGGGGTCACCAATTTATGGGCGCTTATATCTTAACTTACTTACGCTTGTGGTTAGGGTGCGCATAGGAAAGGCCCAAGGATAGTGAATCGCAAGAGGGTAGTCAATAGGAGACAGATATACATTATATACATATATTTACAGGTTATACATCTGTATGTGTGTCTGTGTATACATTATTGTATGTCGATCGGCCGCCCCGGTGTTTCGCTTGCGTCCCCTGGTCCCTCAGCTTCTTCGGGCTCGTCTGCGTGGCCTGGTCCCGTAGCGCTGGTCGTCCTCTGCCGCAGGTGCACGGGGATGGCTTCGTTGACGGTGGCAAATTCTCTTTTTCGCCGGTGAGGTCCAGGAACGCCCCTGGCGTCGGTGGTCGGTCCGAGGTCGTCCGGCGGCTGACGCTTTTGCCGGGTTTCGTCGTGTTGGCCGGCGCGTCCGATAAAACGACCGGCCTTCGGCGTACGACGATCACACTAGGTGGAGGTACTGGCTCAACCGGGCGGATGAGCCTGGAGTAGGGATCGCTCCCTGGAAGCGGCGGCGGTGGCACGTACCTCGCGGGCCGGATACCGCGGGTATACGGCGTCCAAGCGCCGTATCTTTGGCGACTAGCGCCAAGGTGTGGCCGCGTGGAGGTGCCGTCTCGGCCCTTCCTGGCGGTAACCCGGAGCGGCGTTGGTCGCGTCTTGCGACGTATGGCCGGGTTATTTCCGTCCTCCGGAGGAGGAGGGGAAGGTCGCTCCTTTATTATCCGCGGCGTGGTGATGCTGGTGCTGGCGCGTGGATAATTGTCAGGCGACTAGCGCCTTCTCAGGGTCGAATCTGAGCTGTGTTTGCTGCGTCGCCTCCTTATATACCGTAGGCGACCGGAGCGCCGTCTGGCGGTATCGAGTGTCGTCGTTGTCGCCGTCGTCGCCTATTGGTGGGCGCGAGGCGCCGGCGTTTAACGCCTAGGAGTCGTTTGGGCGATTGACGCCGGAGGACTCGCGGCGATTGACGCCGTGGGCGCGAGGCGCCGGCGGTTAACGCCTAGGAGTCGTTTGGGCGATTGACGCCGGAGGACTCGCGGCGATTGACGCCGAGGATTCCAGGCGATTTACGCCGAGAAGTTGTGGCGATTAACGCCGCTGGGTTACGAACTCTTCTTGCGCGAAGAGTTCTGTTTACTGATATCGGCGACTGGCGCCAAGGAACTGGTTTTGGGCTCCCGCTGAGCCTCCTATTATACTATGCCTGGTTGTAAATGAAACACGAGTTAGCCGCTCTCTTGCTGCGGCGCGTAGCGGCGTCGCTGCGAACTTACCGTCGCGTCGGTAAGTCGGTGCGCTGCACAATTAGGTGCGCGAACGTGCTTTTTCGGTGGCGTAGACCGCCACAGTATATATATCTCGCGGTGATAATTCGCTACTAATATTCCTGAATAAAGATAAAACTCACGAGAAACGGAAACTTAATAATTCCTCACGCTAAGACGGCTTTTTTATTGCCGCGCGATTCTCGGGGCGACGCCAACACGAGGGCAAGAAAATCAAACGCGAGGCAAGTAAGAGACATTTGCCCGAGCGATAATTAACGTCACGCGGGAAAGTTACGTTTCGGTCGGCGCAAATTGGCCTGATTTTCTCGCGCGTGCACACGATACTTATTAACGTTAGTAGCTACACTAAACCACCACCGGTCACGAGATTGAAATATGCGTCTGAGACATATATTCCCATACTTACCCACTTTGCCCGACTGCGATGCGAAAGGGATTGCGTGCGTGTTCTTAGCCGGCCAGATAAACTGCTCGAAGCGTAAGTTTCTCCTTGAATAATCTGAAACAGTAAAAATGCAAATACACAATGAATAATTCATTATAATTTTGTAATTGTTCGGATCTCGTAAGTATTGTAATAATGTGACACGCGTGTCACACAACAACGCATTAAATCGCTTTCTTAAAGGTTTTATCGCTCAAATTCGCGCCCACCGCCCATATGATTATCGCCAGGAGATCGATAGCGACAAGATTGACCCGTTTACCGAACTACCGGCGGGCGAGCAAAGTCGATAAATTTCGCGGCGAGAAACGTCGCAATAATCAAAATCTCCCCAGCAGATGGGATTCGTATTCTGTAAATTGAAAGCGCGGATTTATCGCGCGAAGCAGCGCGCATTACACGGAAGCTGTTGACAAAGATATCTCATCGCCTGAGTGTGCATGATGTCTCTTCACAACGAGCGAATTTCCTGCAAATGGAGGATACAAATTAAATTGCGCACTAATACTGTTAATTGGCGCGCCGTTTACCATTGTTCGTAACTGCGTATAGTTATCTAGTGTTCATTAATTGCAAAACAAAAAGAGTCAAAAACTAGAAACTAGTTAGAATAAAATAATCCCCAAAAATTCAAACGCAAAAATAAATGGATATTATGACTCTATATACAGTCTATTTAGAAAATATCCCACTGCATACAAGTTAAGTTCATGTAAAATTTTCATAGAGAATTTAGCTAATCTGACGCACATTAATTGTAATTCGTATGTATAGAATTTAAGAATACATCCCAGTCGTAAAAAAGAAATTGCAAATCGATGGAAAAAGTAGAAGTATATCTTTTGTCAAACATAATGTCAGCAAGTTCGAAGAATACGGGATTCTATTTTGCGATTCTTACGCCCGCGTGAACTGTTTCGTTCTGTGTCTTCATAAATATTCACGGGATATCGCGCGAAGAATTGTGCGCGAGATACTTCTTTCTCGTGCAGAAATTTCGAAAGATAGTCGAATAAATTCAAATATTTGCGCTTGTGTCCAGGGAGCACGAGAAACCGAAGTTCCTCGCCTTATCGTCAAAAAGAAGTGAGTTCGGGAAGCGTCAGATCAGGCGGAAGTGGTGGAGCACAGGTCAATCTAGGATATGGAACGAACGCTTGGGCCGATTCCAGGCGAGCCAGCAGCTCCGTTTCGCAGGTAACTGATTCTCTCTCTCTCTCTCTCTCTCTCTCACACACACACACACACACACACACACTCTCTCTCTCTCTCTCTCTCTCTCTCATTCTCACTCACTCTTTCTTGTCGTGCAATCCCGGTTTGCAACGTTCAAGGAATTTTTTTCTCGACCATGCCGTTACAGTGCATGCCCTAGTTGTGTTACGAGTGTTCCGGAATTTCTCGTCCGAGCGGAAACGGGCGACTGGGACGCTCTCCATCTTTATGACTCAACAGATATATACCGCGGGGAACTCGAGGTTGCAATTTGTCATTTATCATCCGTTGCAGTAATTACGATGAACTGAAGCAGTTGCAGGCAGAAAGCACGAGAGCACTCTTTTTATTCGTCGGAAGTGCGCTAACAAGGCAACTTTCGTAAACCACGAGTTGTGCAAAGAGGAAAAAGAAAGTGGAACTTTTTCCGAACGCGGACTGGTTTGGTACGAGTGCATAATACTTTTTTCTTTTACACAATCATTTCTGCGACCAAAATATTGTTTTAGATATTGAGAATAATGAGTTCACGCGAGTTTGATGTAACTGATTTTAAACTTTTCACTGAGCGAGAGCAATTAGTAACAATTAATAAATAATACCTATTATCATAAAATTTCACATTGCATAATAATATAAATTTCAAAATTTTATGTACTTTTTTGTAAAATCGAAATATTTGCATAAATTTTAATAACAGTACATGCGTATTAAAATTTATATTGAATATGCATATTTGTTCTAAACATACATATATATATTATGCCTTCTCACAATATAAAGCAAATTATATTAATTAATTTTATTTTATTAATATTTCGTGAGTACGGGAGGGGGGCGATGCAGAAATTATTGGGTATATAGACTTTCTTTAAACTACGATACGGACTAAAGATTCGCATAATTATCTAAATTTACAGCAGAAAGATTTGGGATTCACATGTATTAAGGCTCGGATTCTCGCGGGAATCTTCTAAAAGTTGATCTTTGCCAAACGCATTTTTATCGAGACAAAAACCGATCAAGTGCAGTCTTGCGAAAGCAAGTTATTTCCCGTTTTTTTTTCGTCGCTTATGATTCCAAGTAATTTTCCTTATTACTCCAGGGACATCCCGTCGAGTTCGTAAGACTTTTTACAATTTTAAGTGAAATGAGCCAGAAATATGCTCGTATAGTAAGCATGATAAAAGACAGACGACCACCCGCCCTGAAAATAGTCTATCTTATTTAACCGGAAAGAATGTTATATTAATCATACTCGTATGACAAAGAGATTGTGATGATAATACGGCTTATTTTCCAAGATTGGTCATTTATCTTTTTGTTAAATTACACGAACTATAGAAAGTATTTCCTCCGTATATTGCACCTATCAACGGAAAGTTTTCCTCTAAAAAAGAAGCTTAAACGATCTAAAATTGCACTCCGGACTGGTTTTCTGGTGCAGACGCAGCATGGCACGATATGTTGCTGCAATGCACGCGCGAGGCGAGGTCGAGTGAATGACGATACAAGCGATAGCTTCACCGCGAGATCCTCCACGCCCGTATCCCTGGTGGCATGCTCATTGCCTTTTGATGGAAAACTCTAATGAGCTTTCTACGAATATAAATATGTTTAATCACGCTTAACAAACAAAGCAAAAAAGTTATGTAAAAAATAAAGAATAAGATCAACTGATAAAGGGAAAAGGAGAATAAAAAGTAAAGCATACATACATAGGATATATGTTTCAAAACTTTGATCAATATTTTAAGTTCTTTTTCATATTTTTCTTAGAAAAATTCGAAGACAATTTTTTTTCGAGATTTGACTTCGCAACTTTAATGACGGATGACGGAACAAATCCATACGATAAAATTGAAGCATTTTGCAAATTGTTAAAACAATTATTATAAGCGCATGCTATTATTTCCTACGAGAATTATAGTGTGAAGCTGCACGAAGAGTGCCGGCACACTTTGCTCGTGACAGCTTGAATTTTTGTCGCACAGATCACATCCGCGGCTTATTTCCGCGGTTATATCCGCGCGAAAAACGTACCCGAGACGTGTACGCGCTACCCGAGGATTTCTCGAAGAATCTTATTCCGTAGAACGCGCGGGCGCGTAGAATGAGAATCGACGACAGTCAATGAAAGAGAGGAGATCGTATATCTGCAAAGCAGTGCTCATGCTTTTCAGGACCGCTTATTGGATCTACGTTGTGTGGAAAGTGAACGGAATGTAAATTGATCTCGAGTCTGACGCCAAACCTACGCGGCAGCGGCGTTGCGAAGAAGCACAGCTGGATAAAAATTGCCGAAATAACCAATAATTAAAGCGTACCGTAGAGTCGGATTTCTCATAAAATATAAAAAGTATCGACTTTAATTTGCTAGTGATTAAATTGCTACGTAAAACCTTTCGCACGGTGCATTGAATTTTTATTCATTAAGAAAAAAAGTAATCTACTCAAAAGAATTTTTTGTAAAATCGTTGAATACATCGTTTTTAAAATTCGGACCGCCGTTAATTTTTATTTCGCAATTGCAAACGTGTTAGTTAATACGGGTTCCTACTGAAAGCCGGGAAAAACGGTACTCTTATTTCATCGCTAATTGGATTATTTTATAATCAGCGAAATACAGAAATACGAAATGGTATACACGGCAACGTAAACCGACATAAGATAATTAAGATAAAATAAAACAAAATTAAATTAATGTTTTTTACTGAAATATAATTACAAGAAGTAAAAAATGCAGAGAAAGAAACAGAGAGAGAGAGAGAGAGGGAGAGAGGGGAGGGGAGAAAGGGAGTTAAAATAAATTAAAAATTAGAATGTGTCTTTTATAGCTTTATAGCTTTGTGAAATATTTTCCATAATAAAGTCTAATGTTACGTATATGCTATTAATCAGAATGAATGTACTTGCCGGCACAAAATTATATTACATTGAGTACGGGAGAAAATCTGATTTGAGCTGGTCGCGTGTGCTTTCAGCTTTCAGGTGATGAATCGCGCCGGCTTTGCGCCAGCGGCGCGAAGGCACCTGAAAAGGGTGATGTGGAGGCTGCAAATCTCGGTGTGGCGACCTATGGCTCAGTCGTGTTTCAATTGAAAGACGCCCACCTCGAGGCGAACGGCATCTGTGACTTTGTTTTTCGCGCTTTGAGAGTTATCAGCAAGACGATGACGTTCACCATATGTCTGACCTGTTTGTCCACTGTGCCTATTTTGATGTTCATCTTCGGTGAGTAAAGAGACACGGGCAGATGCGGGTAGAAACGAAATGGTTTCGATCAATCTCGGTTGCGCGAATCGAGAGAGGTCTTCGACCGGTAATCGACCATGTATTAATCACGAGAAAGTATGTTCAGATAGCATGATGAATATTACATAATGACTATCAGCTGGATAAGTGGGTCGAAAATGACCTCACCAAAGTTAGTTCAATCCGTTTTACACTTTGAAACAAAAAGCCGATCGATACTTCTCTCTGGCAGTATATCCATAACAACTATAACGGCAGGGTCTCGTGAGACCTAATACAGAGGAAAACTATACACAGTCTGTCCATGCTCTTTATGTGGCGCTTTTTAAAATTCAAGAATTGCCAGCGTTATTTTTTTAAGTAGATATTACTTAACATTTTTTTTATCTTATACTTGTTTTTAATATGTAATACTTTCTCGATATTGCTTTTAATGATTATTATACGAATATGTGCCGGTAAAAAAATATTCGGTTGATACTTAAAAGAATGATGTAGAACGAGTGATTGAACAAGATGTTCTCTTAAACTTTCTTTGTGTTTCACTAATCTACGTAAAATCTTGTAGCTTTTTCTGATGTAAATTTTTCTCCATTACATATCTCTCGCGAAAGTTAGAACTCTTTTATTGCCTCTTTAACCTCTCTTAAGAGAATAGCTTTACGCATAGCCCGGCGGAGATAATTTTGCAGATATCAAAGAAAATTTTCAACGTAGTACTCTGCCATCAGTATCGCGCTGTGTTTAGTCACTTTTCTCTCTTCAACTAATCTGCAAGTTCAACTTGAGTTAAAAATACGGAACCTGATAGCGAGAGATAATTCCCCGGAGTATTTCACGTGAAAGACGCGTCAATCAGGATAGCGGATAAGGTTCTTTTATCAGCGTCCTGGCAGAAGTATGTATATTTCGCACTATCGTTAATAATATAAATTTACATTTGAAATTTTTTGCGAATAAACTGGCGAAATTTCTCTCCAGTGTGGGGAAGATTTATTAGCTGACAATTTTTAAAGTTCGCAATCTATATCACGTAATCATATTGCTTGCAATAATATAATTTTGTGGAGCTATTAGGTATTGCACTTGATGTATATTCTTTTAAATGTCTAACATATAATGATATATTAGAACAACATAATTATATTTTTAATTATATTTTTAGAAAATAAATGCAATTAAACTTCGAGATAAACTCAGAAATAATAATTTATCGTTTAGGTAAATATGAGAGATCCTTTTTCCTATAATTTGCTCGCGGTGTAAAATTCAAAATAAAGCCTGCTATATTTTTTAGATGATCTAAAATCAGTATGTATCTAATTCATAATTCATAGGATCAAATTCTATTTATAATTTTACGTGCTATATAAAAAAAAACTATTTAAAAAATGAGATAATATATACATAAAATATATATACATAAAATATGCGGCACATAAAATTATAAATAGAATTCTATCTTAAAATCTGATGCAAATTATAGACCACCTAAAGATTCAAGATGCAAATGGTGCATTGTTTCCTTCCCTCATGAAGTTTCAACCAGCGAAATGTAAATATTTGATCAATGTTTACGACGGTAGAAAAAAGATTTGCGGCAAGGCAAAGTAAATAAAATCTTACTTCTCCCAACAAATCTTTTAACATTTTACGAAATCAAATTTCCCAGTCTGTTCCTAATGGTATTCTTAATGGTATTCTCGTGTGTATAGTTTTAATATAACTTTAATATAACTAAACTTTAATGCAATAATAAATCTCTTAATAAGTTTCTATCAGAAATGCAGCACCTATTACGCATTTCCTCTTCCGGCCAATTCAGTTGAAATTCCACGAAATGTACGACATAATTTCTGAGCTAATTAATGCTACCGGGATTACGACACGTGAATCGCTAGCGTGTTGAGCTTGCAGCATGCAAGCATACTTAATTTCTCGAGCAGGTTACTCGCGCAGTAGGGAGCACGGACGTTCAACCTGATTTATTGTAAACCTGGTGCATTCACCTCCCGGCAAAATCCACCTAGTAAGAACGTGCAATCGATAATAATGGCATAGGTAAGCTGCGAAAGTGACCGCAGATCGTCGATTCCGAATACGACTTAAAACTTTCGTAAATCACGATACAAAAATGGAATTAAAGTCATAGATTGGGAACTGTGCTGTGAAAATTTAATGAGGCATTTAAAGTTGAGAGCTAATTCGAGCAATGCGAAGCATATTGAATTCTCGATTAGAATTAGAACGCTACTGAGAAGATTTCTTCATCGCGCATTTCGATGAAGAAATCTTTTTAGTAGAAAGAATATAAGAAGCGATCACGCACACACACACACGCACACACACACGCACGCACGCGCGCACACACACACACACACACAGTATATCACGATTTCCGGCTTTCCGAAAAAGTTTATCCAATTATTTCGAGCTCACAAGATTCGCTCATTACAGTGTTGCAAAGCGCAAAGATAATAAAGATAAGAAATTTAAAATGTTTTCTTGGAGTTTTTAATTTTTTATAAATATTACAATACCTTTGCAATTATCGAAGTATTTAGGACGATGGTCACAAAATAAATTCTTAAAAAAAAAAACCGTCGGGGATTGTGCTGCTGTAGCAGAAAATAGTTTATACATACACAAAAAATGCGCATAATAACGAGATACATATTACTCTCTAGTATCGCTGCGGAGAATATGAGGTATGCACATATTATCCTGAGTCGAGCGTCGAACCAGAACGTGATACACAGAATGTCAGGCAACAAGCAATTAATGCTAAATTATTCCTCGCTGGCGTTGCAAAAAGCGTATAATAATGATGCGCGCCAGATATACGCTAGATCTTAATTGATAGGCAAGAATATCGGTTAAGAAGCGCCTCTCTCTCTCTCTCTCTCTCTCTCTCTCTCTCTCTCTCTCTCTCTCTCTCTCTCTCTCCCTCTCTCTTTTTGACGAGGAGCCCGTAGATATCCCGTATTATTTCTGGTTATTACTCAAACTATAAAGTATTCAGGTCATGGATATAAAAAGGACGGGTATAAAAGTAAGACGGCGCCATAAAACGTCTACTAATGAAGCAAGTTGCAGCAAGAAAACAACGGAGGCAGAAGTCATATAATCAATTATCGAGTTTACTGCAACTTGCACTTATTATACGATGCAACGTGACATCGAAATTATTCCGTATATGTCTTATATGTTTAACTAAAGATGATTTTACATTTTATATTCAAAAAAAATATAAAAGAATATATTGCGTATTAATTTTCGACGTGCACAGCAGACTTTTTGAAGCCAGATCCAGACCGAACACGAATGAATAGAATAGCATAGTTTTGTGTTTAGTTCGCATTTGTTTGTTTCGTTCTAAATTCGCCTTTGTGTTGCAACAAACGGCAAACATGTTAACAATCAATGTTTGAATTTATTTTTGCAGGTGTGCAGTTCATTAAGGATTGTCCTAAAGAACCGTATATTCCCGTGTACATGCTGATCGGGGGAGTTTTGGGCGCTGTGCGTATGTTCTGGGCGTTGTATTCGCAGTTACGCTCCCGGAGGCCGGAAGTCTTGTCCGTTCCCGCCGTCAGACCACACGTCTCGCCTATGAAATTACTCTCCATAGCTTTATCATGCTTCCTGGTCGCGTGGTTCGTGTTAGGTAAGCAAGAAATTTCATCTAAAATTGTACACGACGTGTTATATTTCGCACCGCCAGAACTTTCGGAGCGTTAAAGCCACAGAGGATTTACTCGACGAGTATATGCGTGAGTCGGATTACGAAAATACAAGTTTCATTATATTCGGCTTTATGATTACATAATAACTTTATGCAAACGTAATTAAATATTAGAAGATAATCGTTACGTACAAGATAGAGCAAATTGCAGATAAATAATGATAAAAATGAATAATTCCTATTGTTTTTAAAATAATAAAATAAATAGTTCCTATACATTCCTTAACATTTTTTTGATAACTAATTATATAATTTTTATTCTCTACTTATCTCTTTGTTTTCCACTGTTTTTATTTCATTAGTCATTCACATTTCGTTGTACTTTATGATTTAATTTTATTGCACTATATTCTATATTTTTAAAATAAAATTCTCTGAGAGAGATAAAACTTAGGTTCCTAATAGAAATCTCTTGTATGGCAGGCCTGAATAAAGATTTTGAAGAGTTTTAAATGACGTAGTGTATATAGCTATGAAATAACTGAGATGATGAAAATGAGATAACAATTCCGTCGCGATATTATTATATTATATTGTTCCATAAATTGCAGCGTGTATTATATTTAACTCTCTTGCATATTGGTCTTAATTGCGCATGAAACTTTCCGTTCCATGTTATTCTTATGAAGTTTTATGTTGACGAAAATATCGGTCAAGTTGCTATAGGCTTTGCTTATATTTGCACGTTGCAATAGACGGTTTTAACGGCGTGTCCTATCTTTAGCGATAAATGGATCAATATTAAAGTATCGCAAAAGTGCGCTTTAATAGCGTCGTTATTAATCAACATATACAGTTATCTTCATTTTTTTTAAATAAATTGTCGATATATATTATAAAATATTATGCTACGTGTATGATCTATTAGATTTATGGATTGCTTATATTTTTCCATTTTACTTTCATACTTGAGATTTTCTTAAAAATAATGCCTAATACAGATTCACGTGAAATGGCAAAGAGCGTTGAAAGCATGGGCATGTAAATCCGTGTGCGAGAAAAAATTTCGCGATTACAAAAAATTCACGGTTCACGACAATTTAACTGTTCGTGACTAAGCGCCGTCGTGCAATATTTATATGTATAATGTATTTCGTGCGGCGCACCAATTCGTACGGCAAAACGCGACAGTTCGATGGTCGGAATGCAGGACGAGATTGCAATGTAGGCTGCTTAACATATGTACGTAACATAGAAAGTTATTACTTTGAAAATTTTTAGGCCTAATACAAGAACAATTTTCGAGGTGAAATCGAGTGAACAAACGGATACGAGGAAAATTTTCCTATGTATGTTTCGACAAAATCCTTCGGTATGGCAAACTGAATAATTTGATAACATGAATTAAATAATTTGACAGCTTGATAACATTCTAACTTGATAACATCGATGCCCCGACATTCTATGCGACGCTTTTATCGCTTATAGACTGTAAATCAAATAATTAATTCCTAAGTTCATTGTTTTTTTCTCTTTTTGTTTTAGGACATTACTGGATACTGCATATAATGTGGCCAGAATACGAACTTTCGTTGTACGCGCCCAATAGGTGGTGTCACAAGACGCTCTATATTTTTTCTTTAGTTCATCTGTGCGTAGCGTACGCGGTTTTATTTGTAATATTAATCGTGGCAGTCGGCCTGGCTTTCTGCAGAATTCTGGAATGCCCTTTACCAGAAAGGTAAGTCAATTTTTGGAACTTGAAATGATCAATTTGTCCATCATACAATTTCGGACCAACGACGAAAAGATCAATTGCACTAGTTGCAATAGACCAAATCAATGTTACTCGATTTACTTTAACGAGATATATATCTTTGAAACATGTATAAAACTTCAAAAAGTATCTAGTAATTATTTATACAAAAATTCAAACATCTTCGATTATCTACATGTAAGTTTGTGTAAATATTAAACTTAAACATATGGATTTTAATAAATATTAAACATATTGTCCATACGTGTATAAATTTTTATTTTATGTAATTTGTATATTTTCAAATTTCTGTCCTTTGCAGATATAACAAGCGACAATACATTTCAATAAAAACTATTTTTTCTCAAAATTAAAATGATGGGAGAGTAACACAGATGCTGTACGAATTTTTCTTGGAATATACGAATATTGCTCATAATGAAAATAAGGGGCGATGTTGACCTAATTCTCGTAAAATTGACGATGAAAAACTGCTTTACGACGACGAAGGACCAGATAATGAAAAATATTTTGTCCCGACGGCACCGCGTTTCAATCTGCGTATGTTACAACATTTGATACATTTGGAGAGCTGAGTAGTAAGGGTCGTGTAACGTGAGGATCATATAAACGCACACCGATCATGTTCCTATCGTCCGGCGATATATGTGAACATCGCTCGCCGCTCGCGTTGCGTGCCCACTGTAATAACGACATGATTGGAGAATTCGTGGCGATTGCAAGAGATGCGTAAAACGCTTGGCTTCGCAAAAATATCCATTCCGCAATTTCGTCGTTTGTATTTCACACACACACACACACACTCACACACACACACACACACACACAAATGGCAAATGCTTAACTTATTGAAATCGTGGTACCCCAATAATTTCGCTAACGCAAAATTACGTTTCCTGAACCAGTACAATTTTGACAGCATCTTTATTCGATCTATCTCAAACCACGCACACATTACAAGTAAAATAAGATAAAATAAACTTTATACGTAAGGCAACGAACCCACGATCGATAAGAGCATACTCACGCTCCAAAGCGCGCCCGTTTTGCTCGACTTTCAGATACAAATAACCACGGCGATCCGTTCGCCAGAATAAAATCCGTGAGAAGAAGAAAAAGAAGTTGGCGGCCGGTAGCGGGGTTGGTTGGAGTTTAGACAGACGCATGGTTCTGGAGGATCTGCAGGAGGAGGAGGACGACGACGACGATGGTACGCGGAGCGATGTTGATCTGAACAATTGTGGCAATAAGATCGTGCAGGAGGTGAAGTATTGCAGCAAAGTTCAGTTTCGCGCGCCGGATATAATCGAGCTGTGATGAATAAACGATATCGCGACGGAAGGAACGAGAGAGATGTCTCGCTACCAACGGCGGAAGAACTCCGGAGATGGGGCATTGCTGGCGGGAACGACTCGTAATCTCGAAAACTTCCCCGCGCTAACGAGGTTGCTGCCCGCGAGGGTAGGATTTGCGGGATAAAAGGGGACGGTGAAGGGAAACGGATAACGAGGTCGCGAAAGGAAAACGCCGTCGAAGGTCGACGAGGGTATATCGCTTTCGTGAATAATCGAGGTCCCGATTCCCAACACGTGCAAGATTCTGGGATAGAGTCTTTGCATTTTCCGCAAAAGCAGGGATATCCACATGACGGAAATATATCAGCGAGAATCCGGAATCGATCGCGAAGGAATTATCTCCCGGCGGATGAAGCGAGCACAATGGAACGAAAGCGTGTAACCATGACTCATTTCTTCCAATTAATTCGTAATAATGTGAGAGAGAAGAAGTCAGTCCTGTGGTAATATTTGAATAACGTTAAATGCACGGCGAAATTGAATGATTTCCAGCAACCGCGATCCTTTCAAGATGTAAATTAAAATGAAATATTGGCGTCGAGCTCTTATTGTTGTTTTCAATCTCACGAAAATGCGCATGACGGAAAGCTTACATAATTTAATGGTGGATTCAACCGGATTCGGTATATACGCGATAAAGAAAATCTGCAGCGGCGAAAGGAAACAGAATGAAACTTTCATCGTCGAAAGAAGATTACCCGAGGAATGCTTGTAAGAATGATATTGGATTGGAACATGCCTTCGCGCAGAAACAGAGAATATTTTTCGAAAAATTTCGTCCCTAAAGCGTCGTACTTAATATCGATTTAAGTCGTGTCCTGGCTGCGGTTTGGCGAAGAAATCGATACGGAGACCTCTACACTCGTATCAAAACAGGGATCTCCGATGCGTCGCTCTCGCAAATAGCACTCGTCTCTCTTTTCGCGCGCCAATTAAACGCAGAAATTGAATTTCGAAGCACGTACATAACTCGATTGAATTAGAATGGCCAAGCAATATGTCTTCTTTTCTCCAGGAAATATCTGCCAATGTTAACAATTGTCAGATCTGTAATCATCGATCTTCCGATTATTTTAATTCACCCAACAACAACCTATTGATTTTCTCCCTGTTTTTTATGTAACTTCCAAGAAAAATATACAAATGAGCTAAAAAATGTATTTCTTATTCTCATTCCGCTATAAATAACCATGAGAATTTTGAACATACAGTGAATATTTTTAAATAAATTTATTCTGCAAGACTTCTCGACAATTGGAGATTTCGAGCTCGAGTTTCGTTAATTTCCACGTAAAACGCCCCCGCAAAAAACGCGACGTGCAACAAACTCGACGAGCCATGTTTGACTGTTTGAAGACCGTATACGAAAGTTGAGGGAAAACTCGCGGAAATCCTACGACTACAGTTTTACGACGTAATGCCTCGTTTAAAGTTGTGGCTCACCCAAACGAGAACATGCGATTTCGCGGAATTCCGCGTTATTACTTTAAACATCTGAAAGAAGCGAAGAATCGTACGGAGTGAAAAACCAACACACGGGGGAAGAACGAAACCAGGTATCGACTTATCGAGCGGCGGCGGCGGTGGCGATGACGACGACGTGTTCCTGCCGGTCGACACGACGCGCAAATCTGATGCTTCATCGAATCAAGTCTGGCGAGAATAGTTACGGCAACCGACTACGGCAACTGAGTTCCTCTGTTCACTTAGTGACGGAAGTGGTATCGAGATTATTTGTTCCTGTCATTCAACGTTCTCTGTCGTGAAGATAATACTCGTGCGAAGTTTCGCGTGCGAAGAAGGAAGCGTGGAATTTAATGCTCGTGAGAATACACAGCCGCAATTCGTAAACGTATTAAAGTTTTCGATAATATCGAGCGTCGGCCGAAGGTAAGTGGGATCTGATTAAAGATGCTTTGACATGAAATAGAAAATGTAAATAGGAAGAGACATGCGATCTTTTTTACTTCATTTTTGTCCCTTTCTGAGCCAAATTATAAAACTGTCACTTTTTAAATCAACTTGTGTGTTTTTCAAGAAAATATAAATAATTTAAGTAACAGACGGGTGTTCAATCTTTGCATTTTGTACGAAAAATTTGTAACGTGACCTCTTACTTCTCTATTCGTTCAAATCGCTTCTTGTAAACCTCATTTCAAATAGTCTGTCGAATGTTTATGACGTGTCGGAATAAAAAAAAAAACAGCATCGTATCGACTCTCAAAAGAAAGTAAACATGGAGCTGCTATAGTTGCGTACTATCGATTAGTACATCAATCTTAAACGCAATCGACTAATCGATACCCTTTGTCAGTGTAACTTTTCGACTACAGAAAATAATTGTTACAAATAAATTTACACACACATACTGCACAGATACACAGATACTCGCACGCGCGTACTACTTTTTTTTTATAAAGGTTTGTACTTAGCATGCTCAGATCGTTGCCGTTCCCGTTTCACCCTTTGAATTCTACATGGGCTAACAATGTAAATAATATGATTCTCGCGTTATTATTCGAGGAATAGCGCAATTAACGGGATAGAAATTAACGAACCAATTAATGATACGCCCAATATTCTCGCTGAAACTGTACCTCGGTTCAATGCTTCAAATACGCTTCTCTCCAGACCCGACAATTAACTTTTTATTTGAAAAATATTTTTTTTACCATCCCTCATAAAAAAAAGAAGGTGACGAAAGCATAAGCGTAAAGATTTAGCGAAAGAGATCATACTGGTCATGCTGATTTCATATAGGAATGATAGACGAACAGAATAACAGAATGAGTCGAATCAAAGTTGAAAGCTTCTGCTTCAAATAAGATGTAAAAACTGATGGGATACGATCGGAATGCAGATTAAATTGAGCGAAAGTAGGTCAGTGAGCGGGTTTCTGAGTAAAAATGCGATTCACCCTGCGATCCCTTTCGTTCGCAGGTACTATACGCGTGGAAAATTCCGATGTTATAAGAGTTATTAATTATTTAACAAAGTGGTGCGCGTGTAAAAATACCAATCGAATGTAAATGTTCATAAATATACAGTTATATATACTCCAGTCACAAAGATATTTAAAACGCAGAATGTGTGTTAATTCTGAGATTCAAAATTTCACTCCCAAAATTACAAAACTTATCGCGGTATATTCGGTGCGCAAAGCACACTGTTTCAAGTTTCAACTTATGATAAAATGCACATCTCTAAATTTGGAAGCTTTATAATTAGGCTAATGGTACATCTCATTCTGTCGACACACCGTGTGATGCGTGTTATGCACGCGTCTCGAGCATCCTGCGTAAAGGACTTCGATCCAGGCGTCGTCCTTTTGCGATTACGACGCGACCGATCGCGCCTCACTGCAAAACATGTCGAAAAAAAAAATAGACCGAGAAAGAAGAAGGAGAGGAAAGGAACAATGCGTCAATTAAATCAGCGCGTCAGCAAGCTTCGTTCCAAGCGTTGAACGCAAGAGCGCTCCGCGAGGGCTAATTTTGCATTATACGTAGATACCGAAAGCAGTGATTGTAGACATATAAAGATCAGACATTAAATATACTCCTAACGTCAACGAAAATTTCATCGCGAACGCGCGAATGTGCTCAAATCTAAATATCGCGACAGATGATGAAACACATATTTTTGCACGTATATATGGATATTTGTACGTTCGTTTAGCCGAATGTTATCAATTCTAACGCGATCTGACTATATTTGGCTGGATAATTTGTATAGTTTTTTATATAGAAATAGAGCAAGCCTGATCCATGAACGTTAATCCGTAATTCCATACACGAGTATTCGTTCTTTATGTACCTATAATCACTGTACCGGGTCACACAAGTAAATGCTTTTTAAACAGATGAAAAAGCAGCATTTACTCGTGTGACACATATTATGCGTGTAAATATAGATATACTCGTACGAGAATAAGAGTAATTTCTCCGTTAAAAAAAAATCTGACCAAACGCAACGATAGGCGATCTATGAGAATGAAAAGTGTTTCAATAACGGCCGTTAATTTTTGCTTCAGGTACATCGTTCTTGTGTTTGCATTTGCGACTGGTTCGAAAACGGGTCCATACTTGATTTAATACTGAATAAATACGGTGAGTGTGTCGTAATTAAGGCTGTAGCCGAGCTGGTAAGCGTGCACACGAACGTAAAATAAATCTCCGCTGAGAACGCGCCTTCCACGATATTTCCACTCATCGTTTATTCGTTTACCATTATTTCAACGAGTGAAAATCCCATTCGATTTTCCATCGAACGAATGCTGGAACACGAGAATACGCTTTTATTATTCCTTATTTGTCACATAGAAAATTACCGAGCAAAGTAGATATAGAATAAAGACGGTAATATGGGAAATATCGAAAATGTAAAATAATTATCCGACTGTTCATTCTTTAATGAAACCTAATTAAGATTGTATCGCTCAATATCGAAAGCATGGTTCGCTTACTTTGAAATATCGTATGCGTTTGAACACTATGTTGCCACTAGTTTTCTTTATGTAAAAAGTAATTTCGTTTTGATAAAAAAAACAATAAAATAATGTATTGTCTTATCATGTCAGATAGCGCAAAGGTTACAATGGAATTGTGACAGGTAATAGTTAAATTGGGTTTTTGCCTATATTGTAAAAAATACGATACTATCGTAGGTGGTTTCGTAAAAACAACGACCATACGTCACAGTCAAACGTGACAGCTACGCGCGGATATAAATCAGATGATGACCAGAGAGACACGTGCCTATATATATGAAACTCACGTGTGACTGAGGAAATTCTGGACAAGTTTGAACATGTGAATATTTGAATGTAAAAGTGACCCAATTCCGAATATGAATATATGAATATGATCATATTGTGTTGAAAAGTTTTTCTACAACGATTGACACTCTCTAAATCTGAATCAGTGAGTATTCATCATAAAAAACACATGTATAATTTCGATTTAATACCGAAATAATATTACAGATTACTCTTTTTCTTTTTTACTTTTTTTTTCAAATTTCTGAGATATCTATTATTGCGAATCGTATTTTCACCATGCGTTTATAGCAAACGTGCCCGCACTGTTCGCAATATTATATATCCGGAGTTTATGGCATTACGTTTCACGTATTAAACAAAAGCTCCGGTGGGGGAAACCATGTTGAATGCAAAATATGCGGTGGAGATGCGGAGATCCGTCTTAGCTCATTGAATTACGAGCTAACTTGCTGCGTACTGACCGATAGTGAATTGCACATCGATTTTCGTTGGCGAAAATTCGGCGGTTGTTCCCGGCTTTACGATATCGCTATCGCCGCGGCAAACGGAGTCGTAGAAGAAAAAGGGAGAAGACTAAAAGATATGAATCGCGGCGCAGAACGCTATTATACAACACCACAAACCGCTGCATTTTATGTTATCCTGATCCCGAGAGAATCAATTAGAAAATGAGAAAATTCATTAAAAAATGAGAATTTTATTGATAATTATAAAATATATATCAAGCTTTAATTTAAACAATAAATAAGTGATAATTATTTTTTTGTGCAAGATATATTCAAAAATGTGAACCATGCGTCGATTAATGTAATCAGCAATCTAAAGTTTCTTTTATGTTTTTTGCATAAAATAATAAAAAATACATTAAATAATATATGATACGTTACGATACGGTATTAAAATTGAAATAAAATACATTTATCGATCATTTACGTTATTATTCGTTTCCATATTCATGTGTGTATGTAGTGCAACCCAATAAGCGTTCTTAGCTAACAAATGTACAAATGTCAACGAATGTGGAAGTCTGTAAATTAGAAAAAAAAAACTACAACGAGAAAGAGAGAAAGAGTGTGTATTGTGAGAATACCTTTGACCCGTCCACGATCTGTTCTTGATTGCTTAATCGTGATTAATTGCGAATTTAGGGCTGTCTACAAAGATAATCAATCAGTACAGTGTGTCTTGTACATAGCGTGTATCATATGTGAGCCACTGTGTTGTCGATTAACTATCTGGGTTACCATCAACGCCGTTCACGTCCGGTCTCATTGATGCATGTGCGTGCCTGCAATGTCTGCGTGCGTGCGTGCGTGCGTGCGTGAACCCGAGTGATAATGTCGATAATGATAACGCTAGAATGGAAGACACTTTGATTTTTAGAGCTATCTCTTGATTATGTTATCGGAGATATAAGATATAACAATTGTTTCAGCATGCATATTATCAATATTTCGCCAAAAATTCGCATATGGGACGGTTTATATCGTTCCTAAATGCCATTAGAAAGATTTGGCTACCATTCTAGTGTTAACAACTCGCCGAAAATACGACGGAAAAATCGCCGTTTATTCCCGACTAAAATAATTAGCGTATTAATCGATTAATCACGCTTAATGAAAGACAGTGACCTGTCGTTCATTCCATTGGTACTACATTCGTACAGCGTGTTATGTGTTTTTGTCCTCGCGTAGGAACAAACCTGTTACGATGCCTAAGCTGATTAATTATATAATATTGTACGAGATGCGTATAGAATATATATCTATATACATACGATATATCGAACGATAGATGATATTTTGTCGTGATATGCGCGAATGCGGCGTAACTTTATACTCGAGGACGAGTCGGCAGCGGGACTTGGTGATAACCGCGTGTAACACATTCGTATATCGAGATCTCGATCTGAGATCACAGTCCTCGCTCCGACTTCGGCCTCCCCCCCCCCACTTAGGCATAATATCGTCGAGATTAGCAATTATGTTAATAGACGTACTGCGTTGAGATGTCGTTGAATTTCCTAGGATAGAGAGTAGAGTTTATTTATTTTTATACTGGACGCCCTTTCCAGGTACAGCAGGGTCCGTTGTACTTGATTGGGCACGTGGGATATCCGTTATCAATATGCGCGACATTTTTCGGTTAATTCGAAATGTATGCGCGCGCGACTCATCAATTCTCTCCCGCTGATTTTCCACGGATAATTGCAGACCCGTTTCGACGCTGATTACCGTTAAAAACGCACGCGCGCCGCGCCGTTCGACTGTTGGTACTCGAAGCGCGAAACGAATAAGCGGTAAACGCGCGGAAACGGTAAACGATAAACGGTATTAGCGTTAACAATGCGAACGGTCGAAACCCAATACGCGATTAATATGGTACTTTATCCACTACAAAATGTATAATCCGCCGAACGACCGTGTTACCGCTGTGGTATCGGTATTCGATTCGAAGACATTTGTTCCCCCGAATCACACTCGGGCGTCGACTTGTCACGGGTGGAATTTTGCCGGACACTGCGTTATGTGTTTTAGCGATACGTATACGTGTTTTTAGCTATTAGGATTATTTGCACGCGCCAAGTCGCGAATTGTGGTCCAGGCTTTAACGTAGAATTTACACGCATGGCGTCACGCAGATCGTTTTTCGTCCGCCGCGACGACAGCGAGACGAGACGTCTCGTGCAAAACATCGATCGTACTTTTCTACATCATTTTCGCTCTTACAAATAACTTATGGTTGGTCACTTTGGTCCAATTTCGTAGTTATATCTAGAGTCCTCTCTCAGCCTCTTACGAGCCTCGCGTGCGCGACAGTGGCGTAAGTCAGGAACATAAATCGCGCAAATGAGTTCGCGGAACTTAGGAAAATTTTTATGAAAAATTAATGTGTTACACTGTATCGAATTATATATTAAAGGGCAGTACTATAACAGTAATATATAAAACGTATCGTTAGTGGTCATTGAAAATTTACGATTCACCTTTAGAGAAAGCTTATATTATTTTTAATAATTCACAAGAGCTGTTAAATATATGTTTGCAAACGCTTGTTAAATTTTATACGTTAAATTTATATAAATGTTAAAATCATGTTGCAAATTTTAATTCCTCGTAGACATTAAAGTAGAGATTTAGTCGCCGAAGAACTTAGCGAAAAAACGATGCATCGGTGTGACGAAACGTACACAATTGCTCGATGAACGTATACAAGTGCGTCAAAACGAAAAATTGCCGTTAAAGCCCCGCTTTTTCGCGCGAGTTTAACTGCAACTGACATATATGCACGTATATTCGCGTTAATCCCGTTACGCCACTGTGCAAAACCGGTGCTTGTTTCAATGGCTATTTCAGCGGAAATCAATGCACTCGTTCATGCTCATCATGCGTATCATACGCGCCGCGAATAAATTTTCCTCAAAAAAGAAATCGCATCGATCAAAATGCCACGAGATGAAAGCGACGTCGAAACTTATGATCCCTCGTCGCATCGAGGCGTGTTCGAAGACGATATGTATTATTTCCGCGACGGATTATCATCGTCCGCCTGAAAATAAAGTCTAAAAGTATAAGTAAACGAAGAGGAAAATTCGAGCCGCTCGTTTTAACAAGTCATCCTCGATCCTCGGAATATAACACGAATTTGTCGAAAAGAAAATAATTATCGCTCACTGCTGATAAAATGCGTATATATTAAAAGAGTAGTTAAGTAATCGATAAACGCTCAATTTGCCTTTCCACAGTTTACATTGTGTTGCACAAGTATTATCAATGTTATAATTACGACATCATAATCAAATTCACTTGGACGGAATTATTAACGGAATTATTAACAAGAATTATCGGTAAAATAAGCTTCAATGATACACGACCGTAACAATTGTTATCCCGTAACAGCGGCGGATATGTATCGATCGCCATAAACCGCTGTTACAGTATTGATTTTGTTTTCGGGCGTTTCATTATTCCGTCGTGATGCAGTCGTCTGAAACGGGTAGCGCGGGCTGTCCGATGAAAATAGAGAATCGGATAACGCGCCTTACAGTAAACCGTTAGCGCTCGTCGACCCGACCACACACGTCGATGCGATTTCGATGTAATTTTCTTAAACGTGAAAATCCCTTCGTTGCGATTTCCAGCCCTTTCCAGCCGCGGATTGCCCCCGTTGCCGTATTATGTAAAATAAATTCGCCGATCCGCGACTCGATCGCGCCCACATGTTAACCGCTATACGAAGACTTCAAGGGTCCAATCACGGCTTTGAATCGTAATCAGCATAAGTCACGCTATAATACATATACGACACCCCTCGTCCTCTTGTAATCAAGCAAGTCTTATACGCAGCTTTAACGAACTCTAATGCCTAATCATATCTTTTATCATATTTCGCATTTGTATATATAAATGATAAACTTAGCGGCAGGTTCAATCTAAATGCGCTTAATTTGCCAGTTAAAAGCATATAGATATCTTCCTTTTTTGAAATCTATTTAAAAATGACAAATTAAGTCAAAGGACAAATTTTAAAAATTTCGTTCGACTTATCGTTTTAAAGCCGAGACAATTCTTGCGGAATGTCTTGTATTATTATATCGTTCTTTTTATAATCGCGTGGCTAATTAGAAAACTAATTATAAAATTAGTATATAAATAATTAAATAAATTAAAATCTAAACAGTCGCTAAGTTTTATTTACTCGTACATTAAAATATTGTACGACCATGGTAATTTAACATTGCGACGATCTACCAAATTTAAAAGACGCAAATATAGACGTCTTCCGGTCGTCGTAACGTTAAGTCAGCACGGTAATACGTAATCTAAACTTTACTCAAAATGACATATCGCTTAAAAAGTAGCCACGTCATCGATAAAATACGTTACGAATCATTACGAACGCTCGCATTCTTACCGCACATTTAGCGCTAATTGCGGCTGTCCATTTGCGAGTTCATCTATTAAATAAAGAAGAAACAAAAAACAGAAACGCAACAAAACACATTAAGCACTAAATGAGCGACGAAGATACGGACCAAAGTATCTTTACAGAAACGGAATACAGGTAGCACTCGCGATTTGCGCGATTGTATAATGGGCTTCCGGAAACTGAATTGGGGACGAACAAGAGAGTCCGCTAAGAAAGCCTCTCTAACGCACTGCTGTTAGTGCTGTTAGCGCGTTTCGGAACGGCCATTTAAGACGGGAACGTGATGATCGCGCAGATCGTCAACTGCCTGTAATGAGCTCTAAGCTCATCGTAGCAGGCGAAAGAACGTTCCCCCGAAGCACGTTCCGGTTTTTTGTCGAAACCTCCTCCGCGTGTCCCTAACGAGGCGCGATGTTTGCGACTTCCGTCGGGAGTCTTTCTCGTCATGATGAATTCCGTACAGACGCGATATTCCGTTTGCGCGATGTAACATTTCGCGTAACACATATTGCAGGCGCGTGTACATACGTGAAAATTTATTGTACACATTCTGCATACTGAAACATTTCTGCGTTTCAGGTAAAGCGAGGATGGTACACGAAGATGTATATATAAGCGCACCCGCTGTGTAATTTCGTCGTCGCTCTAATTATTTGGTATCTCGGCGGTTATGCAATCAGCAATCCGGATATTCTCGTGATTCCGCTGAAACTCATTCTCCGAGATAATATCTACATTCCGCAATTTTATCGACGCGCAGTATCCTTCTGTGCTTCGCGAATAGTAGACAATTTCCCGAACGATTAATGTTATAATTGACTCCTGATTTATATAAAAGAAATACATAAAAAAATATCGTAGTTACGTAATGTGCTGTCATTATCACCGACGCTTTGATTTAAATATGATAATTAATTATATCGCGAATATATTTTGATAAAACATCGAGAGCTGGAGATAAAGGCACGTGAGTAAAATAAACAATGCTGTTTCGTCTCTTCACGTGTAATTAGATGCCTGTACAAATAACCGGAACGTGTTTGAAGATATACCTGCGTGCAATCCCGACGAAGAATGCAACTAAACAATTGAGCAGTGCCAGTGCATGTACCACACATTTGTATGATATGCATACGATATAGAGAGGCGTAAACATAATGTAACGTAACGTAATGTAACATAATATATTGACACGCATATACATTTACTATGTATTCCCCGTAGAAATATCGAGGTTGTAAAACAAACGATAACCGTACGAGTACATTTATATAGAATGCATACTGTAAAAGAAGCGACTGTGTGTAAGCAGTATGGTGGACTCATAACTTGTGACCTATTTATAACGTGACCGCCGAGTGCTGAAAATATAAAATGTCTACATGGTATACAGTGACACCTGCGGCTCAGTCTTTTTTTTCTCCTGCAAACAGACTCTCCCGCCGTCTATCTTTACAGTATCACATTCACCACGTCCTTTCTTTTCACAAAGTGCCCACTCCTACCCTTTTAGTACGTAGATTCTTTTTTCTAATTCAAAAAAAGCATACCAAGAATACTTTGCTGCATTAGCTGGAATAGGTACGGTGTAGCACGTGCATCGCAAATAAACATTTAATTGTCTTTAAATATCGATTTTTGAGTACAATAATAATTTTGGTATTGTATACTGTCGGTATCGTCCGTTCATAAAATAATTACGAAAGGCTCGAATGCCGTCGAAATTCGTAATGCCGACTGATGTTGGTCTAAACGAAGTCATCGCTTCAATTAACGTCGTGATTAATTTATTCGACGAGGACAGTAGAATTACCCATAGAATTATACATTCGTGTAGCCATTCGTTGGAATATTATTACGTGAGCTTGTGAATGTTCGTTTAAAACCAAAGAGAAAATAAATTGTCGACAAATATATTATTTTACTCTCCTAATTAGTTTATAATTTTGTACCTAAAAAAAAGAAAAAAATGTACCAAATAAAGAAAAAACTATCATCTTTTTTCAATTCGGTTTTCTGCCTTCAATTTTTCAGGTTCGGGGAGTATATGTGACTTTTGGGATGGGCTGCGTAAAAGCCGATCGATGACAAATTGTGAACTCTATGTAGACGCAGTTTGTACACTTCGTACGCTTTTCCAGAACAAGTTCGACAGACCTGGTATCGGCTTCTATTCATTTTGAAGTCCCTTTCCGCGCTCCGATGCGTCCCATCACTATTTTTTTTCACATCCGATTTGTATTTTTATTCGTCGAGACGGTACGAAGCACACATCCCCACAGTTTTTCCCCACTCGAGACCAACATTTCCCATCTCGGTAAAGCTGGCAATTTCATAGCTGTGGCGCATTGCATCGAAATTGCCAATGGTGACCAAGCAGAAGCTTGTTGCAATTTTCCACGATCAGCATCACGAGAGTATTTGAATTGCTACGACAGACCTCGTCACGATTTATCGCAACAGTTTCAATCGCCAACAGAATTTTTTAAACGCACAGAAACGTAACACGGGGCTGTTTCGTTTATTTTTATCCAATAGACATTATTATATGGCAAAATTTCGGTTAAAAAAGAAAAATCTATAAAGAATAAGGCCGTAATTTATTACAACGATCTATTGTAATATACAATAAAAGATTTCTCCTTTTTTAATAATCGTCAGCTGAGGTGTAAATTCGGACGAGATTTCACGTCGTTGCTATCGGAGAGCCGGCATAAATTTCATTGCTGGGAACCGGTGATAAAATTATGCGAACCTCTCGCAACTGCTTCTCCAGATTCGTATTTCTCTTTTGAGTAACTCGAGTGGCTGCGTTTACGGGTTGACATTTGACGACGAGGCGATTCTCTTTCGTCCCTAGGGCAATTCTACTCTCGTCACGTGACTAAAGCACGACCTGGAAAAAGGGCTCGACAAAGCCGATGGAGAAACCTCAAAAGAGATGGCATTAATTGTGTCCAAGAACAGAAACGCGCGCGTTCTTGTTGTGACAGAACGTTAATCGTTCGTGCAGCCTTATATTATGACACGGCAATCGAAGCTGTGGGAACTGCGAAGATTGCCTTGGCTTCACGTGAATTTGTCCGATGTATGTACAATAGCATGGAATAATAATTTGATAAAGTACGTGAATGTAAACATAAATGCGCGATATATTTCACTCGATATCGCGGAGACAATTATTAATAACTTGGGTGTATACGATGAATTTAGGTCAGGCACTTAGGATTAATAGACATCTGGACATTAAGATAACCTCATGGATGTTGCCTCGCTTGAACTTAATGAATTTCGAGAAGATAAATGATAAGGATTTTAATTGAGCAAGAAACTAAGATGAGCATTTCAATTATCGGTAAAAGTTTGAGAGTATCATAATGAAAAATGCAATCAGAAAAACTTTCTTAAATTTTCAGTCGGTATCTTTATAAGTATTTAAATATCAATTACAGCTATTTAAATATTATTTAAAGATTTCCAATGCGTTAACTAAATATAAGAAGATCGGTACGTGGAAAGTTCGTAAAAAACATCTTTGGGGAATATTAGTTTCTTTTTCTATAAGATTATTTTAAATATTTGTTATATATTTTTCATATTATGCAAATAATAATAATAATGTAAAGTATAAAGTATCGCATATGTAAGCTAATGTAGATAATACGTAGCTATTCTAGTAATTATTATGTGATTTTTATCTCGTTATCGGCTCGGGCAAACGCCAACATTTTAGATTTTATCGCGAGTAGTTAATTCACTCTGCAATTTACGTTGCTGAAGATTATACACATTAGATTTTCTGATTAGAGAGCATAACGTGCGATCGTATTACTACCATATTGGATACTAAAACGGATAAATATAGGGGTGATACTAAATTAAATCGTCAATACGATTGATGTTTTTTTTTTACTTGTAAAAAAAATATTTGCAAGTTGATCGACAGATATACGGTTTGCTAATTTGTTCATATATATATATATATATATATATATATATATATATACACTATTTCCAACCAAACACCGGTGTATGTATATAGTCGATATTCATATTTATATTTCGGAGCCAGTTGCGTCGGTCCGACGTTATCGCGAGATCTGGCATCTGTCCGAAGTGCACAACGCTCTAATTCAGCTACTAAATAACAGTGAGAAAGAAAAAAGACCGTTTGTCGTCCGGCGGGGGAACGGATCGGGTGGGTTAAACTGCGATGTCAAAACGAATTAAGTCATCGAGAGAAGAGATCCGTCCCTCACGTAGGCCGACACTTCCATTTGGAGCGTTCGGGTCGGCTCGAAGATCGCGCAGATGGATCCCTCGCGCGATCGCTCTCGTTCTCGCATACGTGTACATATCTTCGAAGGATCCGATCGATCGTTCGTGAAAGGATACACTATGGGCGATGGGTAAACCTTGAAGCACCGACAATACCTTGATTCCCGATGTCGATTGTGTCGAGGAACTCTGTTCACGATCGGCCATTGTTCGCAGTTGCCAGACGACGACAACGTTCCTTCCTCGAGTATATATAACTCTTGCTTCTCCAATGCCTCCACGAGAGGAAAGGAAGGGCCAGAGGGAGCGGTAAAGAGGGAGAAAGAGGCAGCGTTGGATTAAACGTGAGACGATCGGGCTAGATTAAAAGTAAGCCGGGTAGAGATAAGACGTCGGTTTAAGTTTCCTCGAGAAGCCCTCATCGAAAAAGAAAGCTCGCGGAAAATTTCCCTCGATAAGAAATGAGATTCTTAATCATTATTGAGATTACTATCGCGCTAGTTTTGTTTTTAAGTCGAACTGTTAGGGGCGCAAAACTAAATCCGAAGAAATTGTTTACTTTCCACGTTTTTCACTGTTCGTACTTATGTGTACCTATATAGCTTCTGTGCGACGCGACGCGAAATTGCATGGCAACGGAGTCGAGTTTCTACTTGAATGAGAAACCACCCGCATCAATTATACCGTTTCGGATAGACGTTGCTTAAAATGACTTGGGAAAAGTGAAACGAGTTAAAACAGCAACAGAGAGCGGCAGAGGGCAAGAGGGAAAAAGAATGCATCTGAACGTCGTAAGAAATTTCTTCGTTTAATGAAAAATAAAGTCTTCACTATATTCTGAAGATTTATATTATTTATCGTGAAAAATGTGCATCGTTTGAAATATGCATTTTCAGTGCTAAATGCGTATATATAAAGATGGGAGATGATTACTTTATCTGCTTCTTTTGCGCACGCGTACATTACAAAAAGTAATAAAGTGTAAAAATGATTAATCGAAAAATAATTGATACAAGATTATTCAAATTAATTATTAATTGATAATGAATATTTACTTATTTAGCGCTAAAGTATACGTTTCGTTTAGAGCTTTTCGATTGCCTTTGACGGATAATAAATTAGCGCGTCGCGACCCATACTGAAAACGGAACAAGTATTTCAAACCGAGATCATAACTCGAGCACTTTTTACACGCCGCAACCCCTTGTTTTCTCTCCTTCGTCTGGTTTCTCCCATTCGAAATCATTCAGGCATACATCGAAAGACGATTTGCTCTCGGCACCACGCCTACCGTGAAGAGCACCTCGTGTATCCGATGGCTGGAACGACCCGGAAAACCGGATCCTCTACCGGACAGGGATCCGCATAGGGTTTGGCTTAAGACCACAACATTTCCCCTCTCGTTTCCCCTCCATTGTCGTGTTTTAAGCGTGACGGAATTGTGATCTCGCTCGCCATCGTCCGGCCATGACGACACACTGGCCAACTCGTCGTTGAATCGCATTAGTACACTAAAGTCGCCATGTTGGCTCGTTTCTGCCGTAGAAGAGTAAACGAGGATAAACAGAGCGGAAATTCGGCGACCTGAGATAACGGGGAGAGAAAATATTCAGAGGAGCGTATTACGTTTTACAAACGGGGCTGACAATGCGTATTGGGCACTGCTGTACTTAATTTTTTACAACTTCCCATTTATACGATGCGTGTTTTATCGGTATTTCAGACGGTATCTCAGATACATGATATAAACAAGAAAAACCACTTAAAGAACGATCGAGAGAGAGATTTCATTTTTGCGTTTAATTACCATTAGAGACGACAAAATCCATCGAGGATAATTAATTCAGAGTCCGCGGGCTATTGAGAAATAGACAGTGCAGGAGACGAAGTGACAAAACTGTGTACGGTGAGATCAGCGAGCTACCCTGAATTTACGCGAACCAGACAGTAGCATCGATCCGCGATGCTGTTTTTAGCTTCCGGTCGTCAGTCCGCAGCATCCACTTGCGGTGACGACGACCTCGCGTTGCTCGCTACATCCCTGCTTTATTTGATTCCGTATGCAGCCCGGGCTTCAGATTATTACGGCTTTAAAAGCGATCACCTTTAATTAATTCTTTCAGTAGCAAAAGTTTGCAGACATCCACACGTTCGTAAACAGTTCTCTAAATTACGAAGTCTATTATAAGAAATAGTTCGTCATACATAATTGAACGAAATACATTTGCCATCAATCGTAAAAAAAAAAATATTATCGATAGCTCTCGACCTGATAAATATCATGTGCAAAATTGTAATTACAGAATTAAATATTAGAGATTGAGTTTCTATTTACGCTCAAATTTTTTAATCGGCTTCTCTCATGAAAGATCGTCATCAAATAAACGAGAGGAAAAAAGCGAGGGAGAGAACGAGAGGGTGAAACAGCCGCTGCAAAACTTGCCCTGGCTTTATTGATTCCGTTCTCTCGCCGTTCAGGATAGCTATCATTGGGCATTAGTTCTCTTTCTTAGATCTTGATGGGGAGAAAGAGAGAGGTGAACGCGCAAAGGAGGACGGTGGAGAACGGAGGTGATTGCCAGGCCGAGGAGACTTCTGATATCTCATCTCGATGGGAGTGAACCGCAATTTCTCAAGCGTTGGAGCCACACACACATTTTCAACCCGTTAAAGGTTCACCCTTCGACAGGACCTCGATGTATGTGTCAGGTGTATTTCTTTGTTAAACGAAGCAACTCGGTCGGCACTTTTCTTGATCATGAACCCAAATGCTCATGAATGGAGATTTCTCGCTATAGGTACAGTCTATCATCCGGAATGTAAAATCAGATTGCAAAGATTCTTACGACGTAATTTTACGTGGGTAGATATCACGTATTTCATTCAAGTAAGTTAGGATCAATTTTCTCTTAACAAGAATTTTATGACAAGCCAGATTATAAAATTATTTACGGTAAATTTTACATTCAATAAATTGAACCGGAGGTGCACGCTCAGTTTCTACACAACGCTCAGCATGTAAATCCTAGAACGTGACTAGAATGTGAAAAACGTCGAGATAATCTATATACGTCAAATAGGTATAAAAAAAGGATGTATTGTATTTTAATTTTTTGTTAAAAGTAAAATAATTTTTTATATACCCACATATACATATATCATTTAAAAGTCGGTAAAAATAAAATATGTTGTAACACACTGGAGTAAAATAATAATATTATATTATTACGTTGTTCAAATAAGAATAGACAGAAATCGTAGAAAAATTACGTAGTAGTAATCATATATAATTTGCATTATTCAGAAAGCAGCCTTAAATATTCGAAGAAAGTGAAAATCTGGTATAACTTGAATTTTAATGCTAAATCAAAAATGCTCGGGACTTGTTTCCACGGAAAAGTAGTTTCTTAGTCGCGAGAAACTTCGTACCGATTTTGCGCGGGTATAGACCAAGTTGCAGAATGCATTACGTGTTATCGTTCTCCTTTTGTCCCCGGTAGTTTTTCAATTCCGGCGCAAGGGTATTCCGCAATCCTTTGTTTCGGTCAGGAGCACACGCGAAAAAAAAAATGATGGACACGAATGGAGAGTGGGCAAATGGAATGGCAAAAATGTACAGGCGGGCTTTGACGTACGTCTGGGAAAAGTTCATTTCGCGCGATTCACGCGCAATGACAATTCGTTATGATGATGTGGGTGAAACTTTCGTGGCGATTTCCGAGATTGCACTCACGCGCGTTTGATATTTGCAGATACTCTCGAAACAGTCAAGTCTTAACTCGGCATGAACTTTGACAAGGTAAAGTTGAAATTTAGATTGACTGGGATGATAAGTAACTTTCAGAATAAGAGATTGATGAAGAAATGAAGTTTCTCGTTTGAGTGACGGAAATGTAAATCGGAACAAATGTGATGTTATTTTTTCATCGACATTAGCACTGAGTCTTCATTTGAATTCGCTTGATTTAAAAAAAAAAGCAAATTGTGGGCAGCAGCAAGTATTTCGTAATTGAGAGATATCGATTCTTTTTTGCGTGCTGATTAATGAGGAAACACGTAGTGCAAATTTTAAGGCGCGCGTGTTTATTCGTGCGATATTCTAAATCGACATTTTAATAGAGTTTGCGGATTTATTTGTTCATAAAGGGATTCAAATCCTTTAGGACCGAGCTATATACGCGCATCAGCTATCTCGGAACTATACAGCTAATTCAGAGGCTTCCGATAACCTTGTTATTGGCCGTTAATAAACGCATGGATCGCAATATTGTTACGTATCCTTTGCAAACAGCCCCGTTATAATTCTATACCAATCATCGATTGATAGAATTGCGGTATCGGACGACAGATAGCACAAATAGCGTACAAATTCGCGACCATATACACGCCGATAAATATAGCGCGGTAACAATACCATGGTACTTGTCACGGTTGATCCTCATTTGATTTTTCCTCGACCGCCGCCGTCGCCACGATCGGGCACACGTGCGCGTGTAAATGTCCGCTGCAGTTTAACCTAATTACAGCACGCGTTAGAGTGACGGCCCCTCGACTTTTCTACATCGAATATCGGTCTGTCACGGCAAAACAGTTTCCGGTCGCCGCTGCGAATGACACCGGTTGCGGTTAAATCAAACAGACGCGATCTAATAACGTGATTAGCACAAAATTCGACGCTCATTCGCTTCCGTAAATATCACTTTAATCACCGGCCGAAAGAGAGGCGATCATCATCCACGGATCGGATATTCACGTGGATTCGCGGAATAAAAGTTCCATTTCGCGCGCGAATTTACGTCGACGATCCGGATAATCTGAAATAGGTACCATTAGTCTTAATATTACGTATCGGCGGAGAGACTGACACATCATTAAGCTTCAAATTGCGAAAAATGGTAATCCCTGATCTTTTTCTCTGAGCAAAAATCGAGTTTAAATTTTGCAAGGGACACTATTCGTTTCTCGTTCAGTCACGTTCACGAGAAAACGTGATGGGATATATTTTGACAGATATTTTGAGAGCTAAATTTTTCGATAATATTTCCGAAAAACATATCGCGTCGACAACGTGTGGGCTCGACAAGATTATTTATCCGATGAATTTTATCCTTTTGATAAAAGCCCCGAAACAAAGCGGTTTCGATATTCGGCACCACGGGCATTCCACAATCAACGAGAATATCTTCGAAATTGTCACGGAAACTGCATTCGCGATTCGCGTAACTCGCTCACTTGCGAATTCAATATGTGCCGCCCAGCGAAAAAGACCTCGTATGTGTGGACATCTCAACATATGCAGACGTAAAATACGCACTTGAACGTACGTTATATTGAAAATTTGTTAGAATTCCGTGAGGTTTTGATATCTGTCTATCTCTCTCTCATTCTCTATCAATCCCTCTGTCTCTCTCGATATATACGAAATGCATCTTTAATAAAAGCGAGATCGTGGAGGAACTACATAAATAAAATGCATATGTGTCAAATTGTGAAATTTCCGTCCTGCGGAATCGCTGACAACAGCTCGTTTATGTTTATTTTAATCTCGCCGAATTCACCATTGCATAGATAATTGAAATTTTCACTCGACCGATACAGCGCAGCTTTTCACAATGTAATTTTCCCTCCAAAAATTATATTGCTCTTTCGTGTTACTGCGTTAATAAAGCAATTTAATAAAGTGATTTAATTAAACGAGAACAATGCGCTGCTTCAGACAATCCGAAATATTTCGCGAAATTATTGACGAGCTGATCGCATTTATTTTACTTTACTGATTTTCATATGCAAATAAATAGAATTGCTATAAATAATATGCAATGAAGTTCGAGCCAAATTCAAACGAGATTATCCCACTCATACAGATATCCTCACATATCCTCTTTCCGTATAAATTTACTTAAAAAGTATATGTAGTTTAAAAGTTAAAAAAATTATTTTTTTTGCAAAAAACTGTTCTTATATGTATATGTGTGAAAAAATTTCCTGGAATTATAATTATTTTTGAAACGGTATTTCTTAACCGACAAATATTTTTATCATTCGAGATCATACTCTTGCGAAATATTATCGAGATAAATTGGAATTATATTCTGGCAAGTCCAAATACATTGTCCAGGAGCAATCTCGACCCACATATCGAACGTGAAGTGAAGTGGCCAGATCAATATATGCAGAGACACGATATCAAGCTGACGATGTCAGCTGTCCCTTCGACCACTTCCTCATCAAGATCTCTCGTAGAGGTTTAGTAAAGCAAACTGGTCAATTATCTCCTATCTGTACCGCTATTAGTAGCGCCAGATCAAAGAGGAACTTAGAGATACGTACCGTCTATCAAGGGGACTAGCTTAAGATAAATCCCGAGTTTCTGTATTTCAGAGTCAAACGAATGAAATAGAAATCCAATTTTTCATTTCAGTTTTACAGACATAGAAATACTGTGTACATATACTTTTTTAAATAAAAGAAAAATATAATACTTTACGCGTTCAGAAAAAGATTTTGGATCCAATAACGCTTACTGCAGTGAAAACTAGCACGTGATGTCGATAGCATTCGCACCATCGACATGAAGACACAACGAACGAAAGCCACAAAACAGAATAAACAAAAAAGACTGAAAGACGCAGTAACATGCGGTAATTGCAAAATAAGCATACGCTCGGCGCCGCCACGATTCAACACCGCTAGGAAGATATTAAAAACAAAAAAAGTAAAAAAATAGTGCAAATTAGAAAAATTTACACTTAGCTTCCTCATAAAGGAAGTGATGTCTTAAAATCACGGTCTTACATACAGGTCTCTCAACTCTGATGTGTGTATGTGCCAAATTTACCGAAATTTCTATAACTCCAGAACTAATTAACCAAATCTTAACGAATTGTATATGAAATAGGGGTAGAATTTTCCGGAGAGTACTATAGAATGTATAGTTTTTTGTTACCGGTTTTCTGGAAACCATTTTTTTTTATTTTTCTAATTCTTGAGTAAAAAAATTTGACGAAGCAAAAAGAACCCCTTGATTATTAGCAATTTTTATTAATTCTATATATTCTTCAGTTTTTTCTACCCCTATTTCATATATAATTCGTTAAGATTTGGTTGATTAGTTCTGGAGTTATAGAAATTTCGGTAAATTTGGCACATACATACACATACACACATACACACACACATACCGACATTTTTAAAAATAGCGATTTTTCAACGTTTTAGAACATTCTGAACACATTAGCAAAAGCAACTAAAAAAAAAATTTTTTTACGAAAAAACAAAGCTTCCTCTATGAGGAAGCAAAAAAAACAAAAAAAAAAGATAGACACTCAATTGGCGCCCACGCGAGGTCACGCGGTTCGAATTCTTGAGGCGAAAAGTCATCACCGCCCGCGCTTGCATTTCCGCTCTTTGTCGATGCATGCATATGCATACGCGGACATCCACGCACTCGCATGCCACCGTGTACACACATGGCGAAAGACCGCACCGACGGTGTCGGGACAAATCGTTGTTTGCTCGCGCGCGTCGGGATTGCCGAGACAGGTAAATTGTGAATAACGATCGAATCAATCGAGGAAAAATATGCGAAATACAAAGGGAAACCGAGGTCTATGTCACAGAAAAAAAAGAAATTTTCTTCACTGACCTCTTCACTCTATCTCTCTTTTTCACTCTTTATATCTCTCGCATTTTCTCGCGTTTCGTGATGACGGCGACGAGCAAAATAAATTATGGAGTGTGCTCCATTACGAATCTAATTAGCGAACCATTTTCTCCAGCATACGCTGGGTTGAGCGTGGTTTATTAACGAACTTGTCAACTGCGCGGATTTATAGAGCGGCTTTACCGTTGCATTTTTTATCGCTGACTCGACGCGTGCATGGCTGAGTGCAGCGATGGTATTCTTCGTTAGATTAGTGTATTCGAAAATTGCCACAAATATCGATCGTTGACACATCGGACACGCGCGATAATGTTCCCGCATGTGTTATTAAAAAAAAAAAAAAAAAAAAAAATGAAAAAAGAATAATCCATCGTGTATTTCAACTCCGTCGTTTTTTACTTTTCAACAGCTGTTGGTTTTTCTTAGTGGTGCGTTCTGCTATTTATTTTTCATATATTTGTCCTGTTATATTAAAAAAATATAATATAGTTTACTTTACATTCTATAACTTCACGTTATATTTTAACAATAAATTTTCGTTGTATTCGCAACTTTAAAGTAAAAATAGCATTTTAAATAAAATAAATATATAATATCATAAATTTGCACGGAAAGAACGGCTTTGCTGAAATATCTAAAAATTTAGCTATATAGATACAAATCTGAAAATAATTTTGCTGCACCATCAAAATAACTATAGTAGGTCGCTAAACGTATGATGATAATGTCGTAAAAAATTTTGACATTTTAGCAATCAGTTTGAGTGTTCTACATAATTATTTTGATAACAAAATTATTTTCAAATACTGAATTTTTAGATACTTCAGCAAAACCGTTCTTTCCGTGTGATTTGTTTGATGTGCGTTCATGCGTGATGACAAAGATCGTCACAAGTTATTCTTATATCCTGCCTAACGTTCAAGTATCTCCTTCAATCGTATAACGCTTATAATCTTTTATAACGAAGATGCAGTGCGATCTTTCAAGCCTAAGTCGGCCACGACACGGGTGTGAGCCATTAATAAAATTGACCACGCGCCAGAACTCCCCTTCGCAAGGGGCGTCGGTAGCGTTCGAACAGGAGATAAAGAGCCGACTCGGAGAATAGATGGAAAAAAAGCATCGCGAGAGGATGAGGAGAGTCTCGTGAGGACGAACAGGCACAAAGGGGCATACATATATGTCTTCGAAGCGTGCTACAACGACAAGGTGTAACGGTGCTATTTCCTTCTCCAAAAATACCCTCGGTGTCCGAAGAGCGCGAGGGCGTCTCGGACCGCCCTGTCGATGTGTGACATAAGCGTTAAACTGACCCGACTTCCTGCGACTTCTACGAAGATATATTGTACGTCGTATGAAGTTAATGTCCTGGAAAATTACCGGGCTAGCCATATTACTGGAAATGCACACACATACACGCGCGCGCTTCTCCCTTTCATTTTATAACGGCTAACGAATGATCTCTTTCTCTCTTTCCCTTTCCCTTCTTACCTCTGGCACTTCGAGAAGTTTACGACGATCTATTAAGGTTTCAGACACGCGATCGCGGTTGCTATTAGGTTTTCGTTCGGCGCGCCAAGCTTCGCCGAGCTGGTTTACTTGGGTCATGTGCAGGCGATAATGTAGAGTTGGTTGGGAGTGGCAAGGTTGAAATAGTTCAGAATCACGCTGGTAGCAACGTAGGTTGTTACCCCCGTTGCTTCGCCTTCAATTTTGCCAATAAGATATGAAGAAATTGGTGGTAGTCAAGTGTACGAAGCTTGGGTTTACAACAAGAATTGGTTTGTGAAACAATCAAACGTTATATACATATAAGATATCTAAGATTTTGCATTTAACAGAGGAACATGAAAAGGAGAAAAATTAATGAAACATTTATATCGGACAAATTAATAGAATATTTAATAATCGGTCCTCGCGAAGAGACAGATTGCACTTGGATGAGTTATATCGATCCGCCTGCACACTTCCGCAATGAGTTTTACTTCGCGAAAGTTATGACTGAGTAATTTATCGGCGTTGAATACCAAGACTCGAGGTATTCACGACGAATCACTCTTTTCATGATATAACTTTCTACGTTCGTACATGCGAGTTATATAAGCCGTCAGCTTTTGGATTAAATCGCGCATGTGGGGGAATTTATGAAAACACGGTGGCTAAGCCGTGTTTAATTAAACGAGAACAATGCGCCGGTTATGAACCGCAAAACATAATTGGCGCCAGATCGTAAGTGCACATTTAATTAAAACCATGTAACGAAAGTGAGTCATGATCAGGTGATTTAATTAAAGATCATTTCATCTAATAATTATCTCTTTTTATTTTTGCGAGATCTTTATAGAAACAATTTATTTTAATCCTTGTACGTTTCAATTAGCATCCGTAAGCTATTTTCCTTTTCGTCTAATCCTATACATTTAAGCGAAATAAATATTTCCTTTTTTTTAATACTTGGAAAATTTATTTTAGAGAGAGAGAGAGAGAGAGAGAGAGAGAGAGAGAGAGAGAGAGGTATAAGTATAATATTAAATATATAAAGAACTAGAAAATTTAAATAGAAATTTTAAAAATATAAATATGAATAAAATATAAATAAAAATAATCTTATATTTTTTAATTATCGCGCATTACTTTAGTGATCTCTTTTAATATTAGATATATTTATAAAATATTTGAGACGCATTTTTAAAAATAATTTCCTTTACATAACTTGCGTTAATCTTACAGAAATTGTTTTGCGTATATAAAGCGTCCAAACAAACCGATCGAAGCACCTATCTATATTACGTGCATGACGCTTAATGAACCGTCGACCATTTCGACACGATGGATACTTAAATCAGCAGAGTGCTGTCGGGAAGCCGGTTTTCCCACCAAAGAAAGGGGAGAAAGATCCCCGGGACGGAAGAATCGATTCCCCGAGTTATACCTACGCTGTATGTGTATTCCACGAAACATTAAATCACATGGCTCAGCGGGCTGCCATCGGCAATATGCTACTTGTTTACTAAATCACTTCTCATTGACTAACTCCACCAGGCAAATAACCGCCGACAATAATGAGGGACACTTGATTGTGCATCAAAGCCGAAGACGCGTGCCCCGCGTGCTGTTCGATCGAGTACGTGTGTGTGTGTGTGTGGTTGATCACGCACAATGCCACGCGTGCACACGCAGACGTACTTTGTAGATGTTCGACTGATCATGTATAATGCCGAATGAATGTGGATTGTGGATGTGTATATGTTTGTAACCAGCAACGTGTACGATATGTGAGGGTGCATGTTCAGTACATGACATCATCTCACGGGGAATGATAGACGAACATTCAGGGATAGTTATTTTTTTTTTTTAAACCGATCCCACGGCGTGTGTTAACCCTGTTCCCATTACGTTTTTACGGAATTTTGTTATATGTTTTTACGCCTGCGCTCTCTCGTCGTTACGATACCGTGTACTTAAAACAAAATCGCGCGCACGCCATGGTGAATTCCCATCGGGAAGTGGATGTGCCGCGAGAGAGTTTTCGTGAGCGGCATTAGCGGGAATCGTTTCTGCCTTTGTTTGTTCGTTTCTGCGTTCTCTAATCCGATTTAATTTGCGCCGGTAATGTCGCGCTTCCCGGCAATGCCGTGTACTAAAAGCTAATGTTAATTACTTAATAGCATTGAAATATCGTGAATACCTCATTGTTGCATTGTTATATTCTAACGCCATTAAACACAACGCGCGACTGAAAATCCAACTTTAAGTTTAATGAGAGAAAATGCGGTAGCATTAGCCTCAGAGATAACAAGAGAAAACGTACGTTTGTGGACAACGAATTGTTTTCTAAAGGACTCTCGTGCGCAACGTCCTTTTCGTGTTCCGACATGTAATAATTTTCTCTAAGATACTCTTTTTATTCAAAAATTGGGGACATTCTTCTATAATTTGATTATAGATGAATGGCGCGTGTGTGATTGGATGTGTCGTATTGGACTGCAGCCGTATGCCTATCGATTGTCGGCGAATCTGCATGACAGTGGTCCAAATGTCGCCGGGTTCGGCGACATATGATGTCCGACCAATTTGAAGTCGACAATAAGAGAAACTCCGCTACGCCGAGAACTATCCGGGATCGTTCGCAACTGTTACGTCGACATTGTGCCGGGTGATGAGTATGCAGAAACGTAGAAACGAAAAAACGTGCCTGGTCATTAATACGAATTTGTCGTACGGCCAACTTTCAAATGAGATCGATGACGATTTCATTTCCGTGCGTCACCTCTGCATTCATCGAGATGCGTGACAGCAACAGCAGTTTCTCGAAGAATGACGAGAAATCATTAACTTTTTTTTTCCTCCGACGCGTGTATAGCCATCACGCTTCTCGCATAAACATCGCGTCTTTTTATACTACACTCCAGCAACAGCCCTATACGTAAAATTAATGTCGTTGTGATGGATTATTGAACCGTAACACGTGTAACATTCGATTGGGGGACATCGTAATTTTTTTTCCTAGCGTCTGCTATTTGCCTACAAACGTTCAATTTTGGAGAATTAATGTTATTGAAAGTTCGAGCTTGTACCTCTTGTGTCTAAATTGTATCTGAATAAACGGGATATGCGATCCGATAGATTAGAAGTAATTAAAGCAAACACAAACCGTAATTATTTCACCGATCCAAACGCAATTTTGGGGCAAAAGGATGAATGATAACTATTGCATCGCTGATGGCGTTGCATTATCCGCGATTGTGTGTTCAATCATGCAAACAGGCGTGTATATAGTGCATCGCGTGCTAATGTTACCCACATTAAAGCGTATAGAACGAAGATTGACCCTCCGCCTCTCCGACTACTGGCTGGTGCTTGTTACGCGGTATCTAGTACCGGCACACACGATATCGATATATAAGGCGCATTAACGTGCGCGCCATTGCGTCGAAGACCGACCGGGACCATGACGAGAGCGCACGTGCAGTTTGTACAAAGGGCGAGTAAGCGAAAAGGAGAACAAGAAAGAGAGAGAAAGTGTGTACGGTCCGCGCCCCGCGGACCCCGGGTGTTTCGATTGCAGTGGTGTCGGTGAGTCGATTCGCGTTACGAGTCTCCCAGTTGCTTCGTACCAATCGCAACTGCAACGTACGTGCACGCTGTTCTCTAAACTGCCTTCAAACTGCCGTAACTGTTTCATGTGACTACGATTACTACGATATCATGAAATTCGAGCTAAGACTTTCCGTACGCCATCCGGCGTCGGATGCGCGCATCTGCAACACCTATTTTGCATCCAAACTTGGACGAAAATTACAAATCGAGCAAATCGATTTAAATATTTAACGTCATATGTCGAAGTGGAAAAAGTTGATTTTTCTGGATTAATTTGTCTCGCTATTTGGCTGCTTCGGATGCGAATGTCGCATTCGAGATCCTGATAAATAAATTTATATCAATTTATATTTTACTCTATTTTACTCTATAATTTACTATTTTTATAATTTTATCTGTTATATTTGTCATAATTCTTCTCGTTCTCCCTGCCATTTATCCACTTGATATGTCAGGCGAGAACCTATTTGTCTATTCTTCGAGAGTTTCTCCAAGATTAAGATAAAGACTCCCTATTACTCCGACAACTAAATTAACGTTCGTAGCGGGATGTCTGCCACACCTCGTGGAACGAAAAATACGCAATCTCTCTTCGTTTGTCTCCCGCGATACGCGACCCATTCACGAGGAGCGGTCGAAGTCGGCACCACAATAGTAATTCACGATTCTACGCCAGTGATGTAGCCGCAACGTGCCGCGAATATAGCACGTCGTTGTGTCTTTTTCAGAGGCGGCGCTTTAGGGTCGCGGACACATATTGCTTAGCTTCGAGGACGTGCTCGGGTGATGCGTATTTGTTCTATTTGTTCTATTTCGTCGTGGATGCCCCGATGTTCTATGGATTCCACGTGCGGCGTGCGTCGCGTCGTCGGGGGTGTGCAGGTGCGCGCGGAAAATACGAGGAGGGAGTGTCCCATGACGGAACAAATTTGCGTGCGCAATTTAATTAAGAATTAACCCCATGCAATTTCTCGCCGATTACGTAGGTCGACTTCGCCCGTTATTTGCGCGTGTCAGGACGCATCTCGTTGCAGAACTGCATCGATAAATGGAAAAACGCTGCGAGCGACATTTTGCGGAACGTGACATTTTAAAGCAAATTTTCGTAATTCTGAAATAATGTCATGCGGCTGAAAAATATTTGTGTAAGTTTGGAAAAATATAAACCATTAATATACCAATGTGAAAAGAGGATTGTAATATGCAGGAGCAACAGGACAAACATCGAGAGATGGATACCTAGATAAATGATGTTATTTGGAGCAACAAGATTGTTTGACACGAGAAAGTGGAATACTATAGTGCCTGGGAATCAAACTTCATGCATTTGGTTCATGATATATCTTCTGATTGGCCACCCGCGAGGGATTACTTGTACCAATTCCTCAAGTAACTATAGCGAACTTAATTTCAACCGAGAGTCGAGTTCTCCGGAGTTTAATTCGTGATATACCAATTTGTGTACCCAGAATGGATGTTAGAGAATTATGCGACATCTCTATATCTACTTCACGAACAAAAGCAGAGATATCAAAAAGAGATTCATGATTTTTTTATATGAAATAGTAGATAACAAAATGTAATGATTTTCTTATTTATAACTTGTGCATCAATACAAAAGTTTAATCAGTATGTTTTAAAGTAAATAATTCAACAAAAATAAAAAAATTTCCTTGCACTATGTTTCAATCAGGATCAATTAGATTAGCTTTAGAATTATAAATGTAGAATAGAATAGAATGGAAGTTATTCGATTAACTTCATCGAAAAATTGAATCTTAAAAGCATTAGTTTATTCACAATAGTATTCATGATAGACATTAATACCGTGCAAACAGTTAGTATCTTCTAATGTCATAACAGTACAGTGATCAACATTGTTCCCGATACCCATTTATAAAGAGATTCAGATATGCCGTTATAATTATTCAAAATCCTATTCTCCCCCGTTCATACTAAATGTAAATTTACTATCCTATATACAGCAACTTTTTAATCAAGTAACTAGAGTAATTATTTCGCAACTTAAATATTTCCAGGAAAAGTATACCATATCTGCCTATATACAACCTATATTAAATTAATTATTCTAATCCCAAAATATATGAACACAAATTAATCGCGAGATACTGCAAATAATAAAGCGGGAGATATTAAGCGTCATTATAGGAGCCGTGATGATTGAACGATCACACGTGCAAAATCACAGGCTTGATCCTGCGAATTCATCTTCCCGGCACCGTTCGTCGGTGCTTTCCTGCCTCCTTGAGGAGACAGCTCTCGCAATCGTGACGCGGTCGATCGACGATCTCGCGCTCTCATCGAGGAGAAGCTATGAACGCGAGGATCTTTCATCCGCAGGATCATCAATAACGCGCAACGGGTTCTGAAAGCTATAGGTGTTATGTGCCGGCTCCACCCAGTTTCCACGCTTCGCCGCTCCCGTCTAACAAGGCAGGTTCAAGTGTCCATTGTCGGGTTATGAATACGGGAAACATGTTCGATCCCCCACCCCATGCGCATTCGAGGAGAGCAGTTACAAAATTATGATATATCGCGCGTCACGTTGACGGCTGCGACAACGTGCGCATATGAAAGTGCGAAACGAACCCGCGGCCGGGCCCGAAAATTTCGCAGCCATAACTGGGGGGGGGGAGGGAGCGTGTGTTCCCTTTTTCTCTATCTTTTTATTTTTCATGTTTATACATCGAACCCTGATTTCGGTAAATTGAACGACAGTGAGCGATGAGAAAGACCCGCTCGCTATATGCATATGGATGTCATGCAACTCAATGCAAAAATGGGAGAAGCCAGTTTGCTTTCACGTTGTAAATTTTATTTTTATATCTTTTTTGTTTGACTTTGTGTGAATTTTCCATGACGGATCTTTTCATAATAATCGAAAGTTACGTTAACATTTTTAGGAATGCCGATTTTAATCACGGATGTATGAAGATATTCATGTTCGAGAGAAATGTACGAATCGTTATTCCACAGATTATTGTAGATATATAAAAAGTAAAAAATATAAAGGTTTCCTTTAATTTACTTCACCATCTTCCAGAGCGCCTCTTGCAATTGCGTGCAATAGTATATCATATTAGTATCGCAAGTTGTGCAGCGATCTTGACAATCGATCTGTGCTGGCCTCACGCTAATCGCTGTGGAAATACATCGAGCCTAGATCAATTTTAGCGACGTGCAACACGAAAGAAATCGTCACAATGAATTCGCCTCGTAATATCCAAAACGGCATATCATGCCGTTTATTGAGGCTATAAAGTTTCGGCCGGAAAATTAATGTGACCGCCGACTGCGACTCGAGGGTGCATTCTAGCACAATGATGGTAAAGTTATTAGCTCCCGAGGCGCAATGAATATGCAACGACCCGCGATGAATCGGCAGACTTTCCCTAATAACTCGACGATGATTTTATCTTAATTTCAGATACCGTGTGAGAGCGCAATTGGCGAGGTGTTGCTGAATTTCGGTAAAATTGAAGATACACGATCGCGTTTCAGCCTGTGTTAAGCTTCGTAGTGGAAAATAATACTCGAATTACAAAATCTGCACGAGTAGTTGCATAAATTAATCAGTTTTATCGATTGGATAAAACTGATGGTTGTAATTTTGTTCGACAAACGTGTCTCTCTGATGGTGTATGTGTAATGCATTTTAATCGCGATAGTACCGTCATGATAATTATTAGCACCCTACGCGAAATGCATTTGTACCATAACTTCTCTTCTCCTCGGCTAACAATCGTCGTCGAACGGATCACCCTCGTCGCGCGCATTCCACGCTTTGTCCCCCCCCCCCCGCGTTGTTTGCGCAAGTCGTGTCCACAACCCTCTGTCCCCTTGATACCTAATTTAATAAACGTCCCCGCACAAGGAAACGGAGGGGTTGCGGTTCGTCGCTGTAAGAATGGCGATTCGCTTCTCTCTGACGCGCAGCCCATCACCGCGTCTCTTTTTTCAATCGACATGCTTCTCGTCTCCGGAATGTTCAATTTGTACATACTTTGAACTTAATGTCGCCTGCTAACGTTCCCCGCGCCAATGCCTGAACGGTATCGAATGACGCAACGACGCGGAATTTAATGACGCGTTCGGTTGAATTCGCTCTCGTTCGCGTCCTTGCCGTACATTACATCGTTGATTAATCATTCGAAATTTGTATTTGAGATGCAACGGATAATTATTAAATATCAAAGAATTTAAATCATAAAGGATATGAGGTGCAACCTTTATGCAATAGTATTTATCGAAAACAAAAATTATTGCATTAAGTTATTAAGTTAAAAAATATTAGCCAAGTTATATTTTTATTGTATAAAATTCAGTACGTATTATAAAAACATATATCTAGTATTCTATTTTCATATAATAATTGTGTGTAATAAAAATTATTTGGCCATTCCAATATATTATTCCCAGGAAACAATTATATCCTCGTAATCCCGCTTTTACACAACAGTCGTTAATGATATTATATGTGAAATACAAATCACGTTTCGTCAGTCATTTTACGCGCTATTGATGAATAAACAAACATATGTACATGAATAAAAAGTTGCGATAATCGATTGAAAATCCACATTTCATCTCCGACTGCTGGCCAATATCTCATCGTTACGAAGTTCGCGGCTAACAGAGGATTTTGTATTTCAATTTCTCGGCCGAGAGAAGAGAGCGAATGATTCACGATAAAGCTCTCGATAGAAGAAACCAGCACGCGCTACTTATCAAGGCGTGTAAAACCCCTTGTACAATTCGTGCCAGTTTGGCCAGCTTTCTAAACTTTTATCCACAATCATGATACCGCCATGTACCCGCTTTTTGTCACTTCCATAAATTATGCACTTTTCACAATTAGTATACTGAGTAACCGAGCTTTTCATAATCCCTGTATATGCTTTACGGGCTAAATATAAAAAACTTATCTTCTCACTTTAATCGCGTTTTCAGGTATCCTAACCATTTTCTCTACTTTTATTTATTTGTCATAACTGGTCTTTTATTCTACTTTTTTGAAATTTATTTTTGTAGATATATGCGCTTCTTAAATATTAAGAGCTATCGCAAATAATGTAAAATAAGTACAATTTTATATTTTACGGACTATTTAATTTATTAAAGAGACCGTGACTCAGATATGCTCGAGTTAAAAGTCGCGGCTCTGGCACTTTATCAAAGACGTCAGGCAATAGAGCACTTTCGTAGTAGTGCCAGCAAAAAGAATCACGGAGAAACCGCACTCTCGGTCGCCTGTGGAGCTTAAGAAACTCTGACAAATAAAGATTTATGACTGAGAAGAAAGCTGGTTGATCTTGGAGCGAGGTAAAAAAGAAATATAAGTTTCGACAAGAAGTATCAAAGAGCCGTATTCATTTTTTTCTGTTATCTTAAATTTCCTAATGTATAAGATAGAGTGATAGAGTAACGTATATAAGAGAAAGTATGTGAACTATATAACTCAAAAGACGCAACATTATCTTAGGTATCACAATATAATTTTATTAACTCAATGTAACTGAGTAAGTGAAATAAAATATCGACAGGCTTCAAGACATTTCGAATAAAAAACTTGATAAGAATTAAATATCCAAAAGGGGATATGTAAATATCATGAATTATTGATGGAACATATTGTAAAGAGAATAATATTTAATGAAGGTTAACAAGTTATTTACTTCGCCTCTACCATTTTTTATTTGCATGATGTTTACGTAAAAGAAATACGCAAAATCAAAAGATATACGTCTATCGTCGTGGGCGTAAAAGGGGAGCACACGTGTAGCGTGTAGCGCGACGTAAATTACTGTTTACCTACGTACTTGATTTTATTATCAGGAATGATGTAGCACGCGTGGGAGTATAGAGTAGGCAGTGTTATCGTTAGACATGGCGCCTTTCTTCTCATAAGATTCGATCGACGCATTAGAGAACCTTGCCTCGTGGGAAGAGTAGGCAAACCCTTTGATGCAGCTCGGAAATTGCGGGGCGCTTCCGATATTTTCACTCGTGACATTTTTCACGCGTTCAAGCGAAAAATAAATAATAAATCGATGTTCTGCAATCTCATGTGAACAATACTACAAATATTAATTTTAGATTTATATATAAATATACGATTAACGATTAACAACATTAATAAAATTCAACGAATGTGTATATGCCGAGGTATATTTATAGAGAAGGAGATGTTTTCGTTTTTCGAGAGACTTTTGCACGTCTTTAAAAATATTTGTCCGCTGTCAATGGACATCAACATTGTCTACAATCGCCTCACCTTTCGCGACAGCGTCGTGGATTATTCTATAATTCGTTTCTCGTTAACCGTGTTTTTGATCCGTTCGAAGAAGGTTGTTTACTTGACCAGTAGCACCTAATCTTCTAAGAACCACCGCCAGAATCGCTCTCCGGGGAAATCAATAGGATCAACTCTTAAACCTTTTTTCATAGACTTTCTGCCTTTCGGTTTGAGCAGAAGGATCGACTTCTCAAGTGACACCCACAGCGACGACCCGCGGTTTCTCGTACTTCATAGCGGCTATTACTCCGTACGATATCTACCAGAGCAGGATGCCATTCGTTCGACCACCATTCATCGCGTCGCCGATGAATGAAATCGAAAGAGGCACTTGGCCTTTGCACCTCGGAAACGTCCTCCATCGTCGAGTTGAATCCCCTTTGCCACCCCCGAGAATGCCCGAACCATCCTCCCTTTGATACCCTCTGCCCATCCTCTTCTCTTCACTTTTCTATTCTCTTTTCGTCGAGCTGCATTTTATCATTGTGTACACTCGGAAGCTCAGCGAGAATTCCAAGCGGTGCGAAAAATTTAAATTTTATGTGGGTTCGTTTTGCCTATATACGTCGGGACTCTTCTAGGTTACAGGTACTTTAGGTTACAATGGCAACGTCTCAAGCACTTGTGAATGAACTGCTTACTACGGTCCAGCTTGCGAGCCAAGAAGAAGAAGAGCCTAACCATCTGGTCAGCGCGACTTTTACTACGAGAATAATACGGACTCTCGGGGATCATTGAGTCCAACGGTGATCCCGACGGGGCCTTGGGGTCTTTATGCCCAACTTAGGACGTTCCAAGAGAGACAGAGAAACCGTGCAGAAGAATGATCTAGACATGGACACATGTTTCAATGAAAAGTCGTATTCATTCGCCAGAAGTCACTCGCCCGCCGTCGTCCTCTCGCCGGGACTGAGGCGGGGTCGATTATTGATTTCGTATTAGCACCCGTAGACCGCGAGCGAGGGAATTTCTCGTAAATTTGCATCGGATCTGAGTATATCGCGTTTCTCTTCGTACGTTTCCTATTTTTTCCTCGCGTTTATAGTCATATAGACACTTTAGTATGTACAACTATCTCGTGCTACGTCCTTTTACGATCCGCGCATAAAACTGAACCTTCTTTTTACATTTTATTAATAACCCAATAAAATGATGGCCGTGTAGATTGCGATACTGAGTCAATGTTTCATGCGCCGTAAATTTTGTATGCGGACTGACCAGGGGAGTGAGAAAATTTTTTATACGCGGACAGGAAATTTTTCACGCAACAAATATATCGAAGAAATATTGCAAGGATGCTTAAGAGACATCCGATTTTTTTAAATGGATATACTCTCTTTAAATGTCTTTTAAATTTTTCATTTTTCAAATAAAGTCACGTTATATGTTTCGTATTATGTGTAGCTCACCTATATTTACTTTTCGATGTATAGTAGTTAGATATAGTGCTATATATACATATACACGACAAAAATCTATTATCAATTTATTACATATTTATGAATATCGATTTCGTATTAGAGCCGTGTCTTCGATATTCCCTTTGTGACTTGGACTCTTTCGAGGTCCGTAATCGCAGAAGGATACGGGGGTGTCAAGTGTCGCCGCATGAAAGATCGATTTCCTCATTTAATTTGTCGTTAGTGGCACGCGGTACAATTTATAGCGATACGGTAACGGGTTTCTTCGGGACCATAATGAAAACGAGTAGATACGAAAGTCGAGATAGTCGATGAATAGATGAATCTCCGTACATGCCCAGCTTACAATCAGTCCCACTGATTGTAAGAGATATTTTCTTGCGATATATACGATATTTATATACGTATTCAATGTCTTCTCTCTTTATATGAAAACAGATTGACGAAACACATTGAAAGTATACAATCTATTAGAATCGTTCTTCCAAGACGTTGCGCATCGTTTATTGCAATTCAACGAACGAAAAGCATTTCGCGACGTTTAATCCTTTAATTTCCGATCTGCCTCGTCTCTATGAAGAAAAATACAGATTTCTTTCACGCAGAGGAAGAAACAGTATTGCGTTTTATAGCCTTCTAGAAAGGCAATATTGGGTTATTTACCCTTTTTCCAACCGCGTCCTCGATTTTCCGCCGTGTAAAGGGCGAAGATCCACAATAAGCTTCTGTTTGACAAAAATATTATTTACGCTTTTCGTTTTCTAGTTTTCTTGGTACATCATCCGAGATTTGCGCGCATCGGCGAGACAGAAAATGTTCTCGCGTAAAAGTGCAGCAGCGATTTTATCGAGAATGCACTGCTTCCTTTCCCTCACGTGAGGAATTTCACGCGAGATATATCCCCGCAGGGGTTTCGCGAATCGATTTATTCGGCGGTAGAAAGGACGCGGGGATCCTTTTTGTCGCGCGGCAAGAATTTCTTTCGAGGGCACCAGCGCACGAGCGCGTCGGGCGGACGCGATATCGGAGGATCGTCGCCGTCGGGATAGAGAAGCTTCATCAATTTCCGCCCTTTGTGACGAAGCGACTCGCTCCACGTGAAACCACGATCGGTTGGGACCGTCGTTAAAACTGACCCTGTCGCCCTTACCCGTCTTTCCTTTACTGCTGGAAATTGCATCACGTGCCGGAAGCGTAAAGCCAATCTAAAAGACGCGCGACGTCAACGCCGACGCGCCATGTCGCGTCGCGACGCCCTTTTGCGAGTTAATAGTTCACCTTTCATGCTTAATTGCCAGCTTTATATATATGCGTGAGCTGCAATGTGCATCTCGCCTCGATTAAACGTCGGAGCATGAGTATGAATTGACATGAACAAGAAGCGAATTAAATTTATAAATTACTCTCGTATTTCTTCTACAAAATTTAATGTATCGATAAAATGTTGTTGAAAGAAAATTTTAAACCTGCCATTAATATAATAAATCAATTTATCATTACAAAATGAATTCAAATGTAAAAAACGTTTCATTAAATATACCTATTAATTTTCTCGATTAAATTAAGTATACTATTTTAATTTTTTAACATTGAGCATCTCGATAACTGACTAACAAATTAAACTGCTGTTATAAAATAAGCTCAGCTTTTATTTAAAACAGAATTTCAGATATTTTTACCTATATTCTTTTAGAAACAAGTCCCTGCACTTTTTGACAACTTAAGATAATATGGTTTTAAGATAAAAAAAACTTTCTCAAGCAAGATAATCTTTTACGGTTAAAATGCTACAGTATTCGCGAAAGAAATAGTCCACTTTGAAGATATGTTCAACCGCTTATTCTCTTATCCGTCAACTTATCTTCTCATTCGCAAACCGCGCGCGCTAGTTTATGTCTTTTTTTTACAAGTTTCAAATAATACCTATATTATACAAATTTTGTAGCGCTTGCGCGATGAAACTTCCAATTACAGTTTTTTAAAATAAATTTGAATGTTGCCACAAAGCAAATAATATTTGTAAAGAAAGTATTATCTTATATAATTAAGTGCAGTTAAAATATCATCGCTTAAATGAAGAAAATTGTTCTCTCAGAAATTATATTCCTATTGAAATAGACATTACATGATAATATAATATAATAATTATAATATAATATGATGTAAACTTTAAATTAATTGTTCACATCATGGAGAAGATCGAGAACCAAATCTTTACTAAATCTAATAATTTCGGAAATAATCCTTTTTTTCGTGATGTCTTATTGTTAGAGTAGCGGGCAAAGTATAATAATTCTATTCATAGGTAGAAAGTTTTAAAAATTCTGAGTCTAAAATTTCGATAAAATTCGACTATTTATAGCGCGAAGCTATATCTCTTAGGAGCTGTAGGTATATTTAGTGTATCTGAAGATGAAAGAAATAGGTCGTAAGCGTAGTACATAGATTTAAATGAGGATTTAACTCAAAAGCAAAGTTATTTGGTGATTAAATTGTGTGTGAGCTAACCCGCTTACAACTACAAATTTAAGTAAATTAAGTAATGGCATCTGAATTGAGAACGAAATTTAAAAATTAAAAGCTAGCTTGCTAACCTATTTCTTTACTTTACTTACTCTTTACTTTAATTTATTTCACTAATCTTTTAAATTTTATCAAGAAACACTTATTCCTGTATTTAATGATTACATATAATTAAAGTAATTAAAAATTTTAATTAAAAATGTACAATTTTTTTGACGATTGAACGATTGAATATTCTCTTATATGTGGTAGCAGAAATTTCTTAGCGTACAAGTTATATTATTTGTAATTATTGCAAAATAAGTATATCCACATATGATGATTACATTCATTAATATCCACGTAAATATTTTTAAATTAATGAACCAAAATGAGCGGAAGTGCATTAGCGCATTGTTGAATCTTAAGATATAATTCGCGATAATGAATTGCAAGCATTTCTCACCGCGCACATCAATCACTGGCTTCGTGGCTAGTAATAGTTTATCGATACGAGCACAACGGCTCTTGCGCAATTGTAATTCTGCTCCGCAATCACTTAAACTCTGCCCTAATTGCGAATCTACGATCCGTAATTCTATTAATCCATTGTACTTTAAAGTAGTTATTGTGTTACAGTTAATCGTGTAGTGTATAATCATATTGATTAAAGCACACATTTTTGTGAAACAAAAACAAACTGGGAAATACGATTAAACAAAAATTATGTCAGAATATTTAATCATTACAGATAATTAATAAATTCCACTTAACGCCATATGCGATAAACTACAAAATAAATAACTAGAGTCTTAAAAGGACCAGAAATTACAGAGTAAAGCTGTATTACAAGAGATAGAAGCAGATTTATGAATCGAGGCCGTGCCAAGAAATACGGAATACCGTGCAGTCCGACAAAATACGGAAGTTCTAAAAAAGAAGCACTTAAAAGAGGTTTGTGGGACGTGCTTTTGCGGTTAGCTTGCGAAATTCGTTTGGTTTTGTAGAGCTGTGCAGACCAAATACGTTCTCTTTAAACGAGCTGCGTAAACGAGCTGCAACTACCGGCGTGTACCTATCCACACACGCTTGTGTAAGTTTTTACCTTTCTTTAGATCTCCCTCGTGTACGGTCGGTTGATCGACGGTGGCGATGTACTCGAGGTAACATTTACCGTTCGCGAGGAGCCTCTCCTAGTGGAGAGGCGTGAAATCCTTGGTGCTTTTCGAAGATCCTCGAGAGATCCACCATGTCGAATCTCGATGGAGGGCTCCACAGTGTGTCCGACAAATCGTTCGGTTCTAACGCGGGAAATAGGCGTGGAACGAGGCAGCTGCCAAAGACTTTTGCCGACTTTTGTGGATTCGCGGGGTTCGAGCGAACGGTTTTTGAATAGCCGCGGTTTATACCATGAAGTTACAACGCTTGTCAAGTTTTTGCGTACAAAAATTCTGAAGTGTACGTATCTTTAAAATATAATAGTCACTGTGTGCTCAAATCGAATGTTTTGAATTATTTTAAAATTTTTAATATCTAAATAGGTAATAGATGCGTGTATTGTAATAAACGTTTATTAAAAGTTTAATAATCGCTAAAAATCCCTTTTATTACCATTAAGAGGTTTACGTTAAAGAGCTTCAAAACTACTCGCTTTTTTAGGTTTTCAGTTTATAGTCTGCTAAAGGCACACGAATAAAAGAACTTGCGTTGCCTAGTTGAAAAATCCTTTTACTCAACCCGAGGATAGTACCCGAGAAAGTATATAGCGTACACTGCAATCCCGTCCTACTTGTTTGGGAACACGGTGAAACTTTTATCGCGCATACATTTGCCGACGACGAAATAAAATTCCTGAGAAGTACCGATTCTTTACCAGCGTACATAATGGTTTCTCGTAACAATCGCAAAGTCACTTGTTATTTTCGAACCTTCGACACCGATGATAAAAATCGACGAGTCCCGAAAACCGAACGCATCGATATATTCCTACGTGGGCAAACTTCTTTTCATTTTGAAATACCAGATTCACCTTCGATCCAACCAATTTGTCAGAGAGTCGACCGAGACAGCGCGGCGCCGACAAAGCCGACATGTTAGGGACAGACAGAGTCTCACATTGTGGCGAAACATACTACGTGAGCTCGAAAGGCATGCTGGCGGGAGAAGAATATCGAATTGAAGAAATCTGGAGGAGCAGCGAAAATTTTCGAATAGCTCGATAGTTCCGCTGGTAGGGTACGCAGACACCTGGCGGCTACCTGAATACTGTGTGAGGCGTGACGTAATTTACCCGGTGCGGCCGGTCACGAGCTGTAACCCCTCTTGACCCGGCCCTCCTCTTCATTAACGCGAGTAATAGGACGCTCTCTCTGACAAATTGTTGAATTCTAAAGCAAGGCAGAAAAATCGAGTCAGAGATCGAGAAATCGATCTGTGCCTCGAAGACCTTGATACAATAAATCTGATTGTGATTAAAGACAAATACTTACATTATTTGACGTTTATCATTATATTTATATTAGAAGTTTGTCTTAATTACTTTCGTAATAAACTTATGCACATAAATTGTTAATAAAAGAAGTGAGTTAAGTCCACAGTTTATAAGATCATTTTAAGAAATCATCTTCTAAATCGTACATATATCTATAATCTATTGATTAATGCTCTATTTAATTTTCTAAGACATGACCAACTTCAAATTCGATAGAAATATCACCAAAATTTTTACTACTCTAAGATAGATCTTATCACATATAGAACAGGATGGTTTTTAAAGGACATTTTCTGCCTATAATCTGAAGATGCAAGAAGATAAAATGACGATACTTCGTCATTGAAGACAGAAACCATTTGGCTTAATTCTTGAAAGGAAAAAATACAGATGACTCTCACGTCTCGACACTTGGATAAAAATTTGTCGCCGGTGCCGCCGGCGCCACGACAGTCGATAAATTCTTGCCGTTCCGGATCTAATCCGACTGCCCATTTCTGCACCTGTGCAGCAGACTATAAACCGAGAATTATGCTCGGCCGAATTCGTCGGCTTTTACTGCTGGCGCATATTATCGTTTCAGAGCGCCGGCTTTGACCCCATTAATTATTCACATGCGAGCGAAACCGCGGCGACATGATAGAGAATTGATGAGTCCGCCTTTTCCTCTTGTGAAAAAATCAAAATTAAACAAAATTTCTCACAATTCTAACATACTTCCGTTAGAATCGTCGTTAAATGTTAAACAATATATGCGCGCGTGTCTTGCAAAATTGCGACTCAAATTATAAAACTCCATCTAATTAAAAATATTAATCCGCGGTAACATATTTTTCCCCGTTAAAGAGAGTAAAACCGCGTAATACAATTATTAAAATAAAAGCGTTGACGAGAGAGCAATAGATAATGAGACATAAAAACGCAAAAAGAGAGAGTAAATTTCGCTCGCCGTTTCAATGTGATGTTACGCGAAATGCTAAATGCGGAAGTTAGTACTGGAAAGCCTTAAAATTTAAATTGAACGTAGAAATGAACAGAGCACATTAAATTACAGGTCTTTAGACAGCGATGTGACTAAAATAGTCGCAATCCCGCAAAATCTCGTTAAAGTTAAAGCGAGAGTTAAGGCCATGGTGCATTTGCCCTTTCGAACTCGCTATATAGCACAGTTAATCCTCGCCGATTCAACTCTTCTCTCGCCGTCGTAATTCGCTGTCGAGCAGCATTGAGGAGCGAACGTCGGTCACGCACACCGGTGCGCATCGATCGACTGATGAGGCCAATTACAAAATTTACGAGTCCGGGTCGAGATCGAGACGCGATCGTACGATTCGCTTATTAATTTATGTTCCCGCCGCGCGCCGGAAGAAAATCTGGTCGGGCGAGGACGGGGCTCGTGTGTGCTGAGCAAAGAACACGGGCCATCGAGTTCCCGATGGTATCTTTATATTGTATTATTGCATTAAGCACTTCTGCACACAGCGAAGGGTACGCATCGCGCCGGGACTAACAATGAGAGCACCCACGGGGGCCCTGTGAATCCTACGGACGCCGCGTATTATGGGTCGCGCGCACAATAGGTGGAGTTCGATCAAACACACGCAACTCCTCACCCCGCACGCACACAGAAAATCCTACTCGGCGATACAAATGCCATGATCGCGACGATACTCTTTCGGATATTCTTGCGCCGGATACAGCACGATCGTTTGCTCGAGCTCCATTGTGAATTGGCCGCGCCATTTACATGGGTTATCAAAAGAAAAATACTAAAAAAATACTAAAAATACTAAAGAGAAATACATGCCGATTATACATGTCGAATCGAGTGTCAGAAAGATCAAGCGATGCGTAGTTATATCAATTAATTATGCATCAAGATGCATAATTACATTTCCTCTCCACTTGTTCAATAAATTATAATTCGATTGTTTGAACCAATTTATTAGAAAACTTTTTTAAAAGTGGCTGTAGCGTGTGTATGTGTAATCATGTAAAAATTGAGTACATTGTATAATATCGGGCTGATATTCATCATCTCATTGAACTCGTGAGAAATTCAAATCTGCAAACTTATATCGGCCTTCCTTACCCGATACGCTATTCAATAGCTGCCGGCTTGCATAATATAGTAGTAGATGTTTTTTGAAACATATCGTTGTGCCCCCGGAGCGATCATCTTTTTTCTTTATGTACCTAAGAAAAATTATAACCATGTAAGCCCGCAGGCCCCATAACTGCTGATCTCTGTTTGGTTACGGAACTAGTCGGGCAGGTCGAGCTCTCGACCGTTTTAACGAGCCATTAAACGACAGTTCGCTCGTTTCATGAGAATCGTTGTGCTTGGTTGTGTTGCTACCGAATTTACGATCCACGCAAATACCCGTCAAATAAATTGCAAATTTTTGTTATATTTTTCGTCAAATAAATTTTAAATCCCGCTAAAAGTAGGTCAGGGAAATTCACCCAGGGATAGAACAGTCCGCAAATTACAATTATGCACACAGAAACTTTCCGAAATAGTGCTTGTTCATTTTTATCTCGAAATATGATTTAAATCGAATGGGATTTATAGAAGAAAATAATTGAAAAGGTTCATTAGTAATTGCGTAATCGATTGTTCAATTTTTACCGCGCCAAAGAAATACATGTATATACATGTTCCTTTTCATTCCATTAACATGAAGACAAATATGGAACCATGCCGTTCTTTTTACGGCTGCAATAAAAATGTCACGTTATATAATTGACAAATATCGCTCTACCTATTTGCTATAGAACTAGCTTAAATTGTCGACGCGTGAAATATACGAAGCGATAAAAAATTTATACTGTTTAAATATATGACGTATGTAACATTTATCTATCTATTATTATACAAGCTGTGCTGAACGTATCGCATAAATATCGATTAAATGAGAAATGTGTTTATGATATCATCTATAGCTTTTTATCAACAGCTTTTATATTAACAATATATTTAACAATATTGTTACCTTTATATGTAACGAGTTTGTGCAATTTTTGTTTTGTGAAAAATGTGTGAATCGATAAGTTCATTATTTCATTACCGAATAACGAGGCAGAAAGTTCAATAAAATCTTTATCATGTTCCGAGTTACCAGCATGAAAGTATTAAGGAAGTCGGAGTAGAGTTTCTTTTTAATTTCTTTCGGAGTCATCTGGAGACGCGCGTTATTCTTAAAGGTTTTCGCTTTGGTCGTCGCGATACTCGCATCTTCCGGACGATCGCGCGTTCTTTCACGTAATTTCTCATGAGAGACGACTCTTCTGAGAGATAGCACATTATTTTCAAACGAATTTTCTGCACCTTTACGCGACGTTTAGAAATTCCATTACGATGAGAGAAACGTACAGAGGTCAGTCAGATAAAGATAAAAATATTGCGAAAAGTATTTCGACACACACAATTTGTATCGTTTCACCTTTTACATTTAATACCTTATGTAAGGTCTTTTATGGAAGGCAAAATTTATTTTGCAATTGTGTGGTATATGCATCTTAAGTTTGTATTTTGGAATCAAATTGTAACAGAAGTAAAATTTTTCGTACTTCGTATTTTCTTTTTCTGATTTTCTGTTTGTCAAATATTTTTTAGTTTTCCTTAAAATAAATTTAAAATATTCTGACACAATATTCTCAATTAGAGTGCCTGTGTCGCAATAAAATTATGTGACAAAGACCCTTCTCTATATGGAAATTAAAATCTTTAGTACAGCCCTAGGGGGCCTATGATTTCACAACAATCATTTTCTTTGTCCCTCTCTGAAACACAGAGGTTGATTAATCGGAAGAATGCGAAAGATTTTAGTTTGCATCAGAGCTGTAAATTACTTGTATTTTGAATAAACGCCTTACAAACACCAAAAGATAAAGCAATTAAAAAATTCTTTTAATTTATGTGGATACTTATATGCCACGTAAAAAAATTATGTTGTTTTTTTATGTCTGTACTAAGAAATTTAAAGAGACGAGAGAGAAAAGTAGACCCTTTCGAGTAGACGTCGATCGATCGCGAGTCAAAACGTAGAAGTTATTGTGTCACCGTCGTTAATCCGTTTAACAACGCTCCTAAATCGTTGGCAGGGCGGCACTCGCATGCTCGACAACGCAAATACCCGACTGCAAAGACCACAAACCAATGTCAAATACCCACGGGGCGTGAACCTGAGACCATGTACCTGAATACGAACGGAGCTCAAATAGAAACGTCTCCTTTACGCAAGAAATTTAGATCAACGAAACGCGCGGTTATTGTGGTAACGACATTCTGTTCGTTGCCGAACATCAACAACTCGATCAACAATGACGATGACATTCGCTTTGGCGGATTAGCTATTTTACAAATATATCGAAAATGTTTATATCTTTCATGAATTAACTCTAAGAACGTTTTTTATTGAACAACCCTTGCAATAAAATTGTAATTCTACACTGAAATATCCCTCGTGCTTGGAATTACGAAATCAAGGTAAATCGCGTTTCATCTAATCTAATTCATCATTAGCTTTACTATTCTTTGGATTGTGCAAGGCGATTGACGTGCGGATAATCGATTAAAATTCTTTGCGGTTTTCGAGAAACAATATATTTCAAGGCAAACTAATAAAGCTAATATTATAGTAAAAGATATACGCTGGACAGATTTCTGTAATTACTTTGCAAAATTTTGTTTCTTCCCGACAAAATTTCGCCGAAAGTTCAGACATGTACCGTGGCGCCTTGATTTACCGCTTAAATTACGTAAAAGTGATTCAAGAAGTTTAATGCACCTACCCTGCTTTAATAAGATCTCTTTAAAGTTTCTCGCAAAATGGAAGACGATGAGCAGGCGCAGAAAATGATATAGAGAATGATTAGATGCGTTTTCATTTTATCTCAATATATGTATCTTAAACACATAACATTTCGTATCTAATAACATCCTATAACTATCTCAATTATATAATTCATGTAATCGATTACGTACACAACCGTTACCCAATGGTGTCTTTAAATTATTTAAAAAGCATTTATTTTATGTAGAAATTGCATTAATACTAAATTAATATGTATATTACAAAAAATAAATATTAAGTAAATTTTATATCTAAAAATAAACGTAAGAAATCAGATATCCCATCTTCTACTAAATATGATACTATAAATTTAACAATTGCGAAGTCTATCAAATTTTAATTCCTATCCTCCCGGTTTTTAAGGGCCATATATTTTCTTCATAAAAAATTTCGCCAGTGCAGTAGACATTCAATTAAGAACGGCATTTTTGAAAGAGCTCGTTTATGAATAATGGCTGAGCACATAAATTTAACGATCTTATTGAACGTCGCAGGAAGTCGAATCGATGTATAACCAGGTGTACTTGATCTACTCGACCGGCAGAGAGAGGAGGAGAGTGGAGGAGAAGCACTCGACGTGGCTTTAACGGTTCACTTGCCAGGCCGAATCGTCGAATCGAGCTGCAAACAGAAGCTGAAAGCTTTAGAAGAGACGCGCAATGTGACAAACAATGCGACCGTGAAGAGGCTCATTAATTAAGTACGCCTCTTTTACTCGAGTACGACAAGCGACCGAAACACGCAATGCACTCCTTCACAAAGGAAATCGCCCGTGTTAGTGCAAACAAAGTGACTTTAAAGCACGGCGAGAGGATCGCTCCCCCTTTTATTCTTTTTTACAAGTATGAATGTTTTAATGTGTTATTATACGGAGTTGTAACAGGATTCTTTTATACTATTGGGCTTATTTTTTTATCGAAGCATATAATTAGAAGTTCAATATTTGCAGCAAGTTTCTTTTCAAGTCGTCCGAATAAAAAAATAATATAAAATTGGAATAAATATATTATTCTTATCAACTTTGTGTTTTATATTAAAAAGTTAATTGCGATAATTTATCTGTAATCCCGGTAAGCATATAATACAGTATGTTATATAGGAATCGAAGAAAAATATGATAGTGCCATAAAAGTAATCATTGTACATGCGCAAAATACTTAAATATATCAACAATACAAAGAATATTTATTGAAAAATATTACTAAAAATTTTTATATGTCATGTAATATTATATTAAGGATTATAAAAGTCGTATCATATATAAAAAGTAATTTAAATTCTTCCTCTGATAATATTGTGCGGTAGCGTGCGATAGAAATCTATATACGTCTTCGATTAATAAATTGCATGCGCATGATTCGCACTCGTTCGAGTGTGATTGAATTCGCATCGTAATCAATCGACGATACGCCGAAATGAGAGACACGTTAAAAAATTCGATTATTCGGTGCCATTATTTCGCACGGATAATACATGTATAATTGAAATAAATCGTCAATCTGCGGCGCAAGTTGAATTTTGCGTGTCCGTAAAATTAATTTCGTTGCGCGTCGCGCTTCAATTAAGACCATATTCATCCAGCTAAGACTGCATTGTAACACGAAACGATGCAACCATGCCCATCTAACGCGCGCGAAAAAGTGTATCAATTAGATTAGATTTTCATTCTGTTGAAACGAGATCGCGAATGGTGATTTTATCCGATTCGGAAACGAAAAGACCATCTCTCTGAGAACAAAAATGGTTGGTAGAAGAAAAAAATTACATTCTCCGATATTCGTATCTGATATGCTAATGCGCAATGGAGAACGGCATCAATTTGCATGCTCGAAATTGATAAGATTTTTCTCGCCATTATGATAATAGGACGGAAAGATCTGTCGCACTCGCAGCACGCTCGATCCTCTAAAATCCACTCATCGCGCAATTATTCTCCAGCAGCTCGCGCTTCTGCCGCGCCTCCGTTTTTTGATTTAGTGGCGCGATTGGTCTCGCCGGCAGATAAAATTAGCATACACATAAGTGGCCGCGATTTTTTACGACCGGTTAGGGAATCGGGCCCCGGGCGCTCATTGTCGCGCTATTATGCGACAAAAGTCGCGCGCATTAATCCGTCGCGCGGAAGGGTTCGACCGTAATGTCATGCAAATGTCTCATTAACCGTCCAACACTCGAAACCGTAAGTCACACGCACGCGATGGTCGATTCTGCTGATCGATTCGCATCGCTGCTTCCGGACATACGCCCGGCAAGCGTGTCGTTTAATCAGAGCCGCGGAATGATGGTAATTAGCGGCACTAATCGCACTGTCTTTCCAGTCAGCCCAAATCGAGAAACGGAGATCACTGTGGATCTGGTGTCATTATGAGCTCGTCACCTTTTCAATTTTAATTGTCAGAAGGACAGATTTAGAGAAACTGCAAATATTCATATAAATGATCGTTATTAGCAAAAAGATTAAGAAACGCAAGAAATTCATAAAATTCGTCAAACTGACAGAAATTCGTCAAACTCACGAAAGCCCGTTTCAGACATCTACGATTCGTGTTAGACTACAGAATATAGAATTCTATTTGTAATTTTACGTGCCGTGTAATACAAAAAGTATTGGGCAAATCAGAACGTACACGTATATAAAATATGTATTAAAATACAGAGAGTATAAAACTAAAAATAGGATTTTATCCTGAAATCTGACGTGAATTGCATATCATCTAACGCTAGCTTTAAATGGCATATAAAATTATAAATAAAATTCTGTCGGAGTTTTAACGTGAATTATTGATCGATAAAAGCGGATATTAATTATTAAATCTATAATATACAAATTATCTCTCGAATTGATAAAATATCTCCGTACAATTATATCATCTATATTTTCTAAAAAAAATTTCATGCGTCGTGAAAATTTTTATGTGGAATCACATTTCCGGATATACGAAGATTTAAAATAAATCTTTTAATTACGAAGCTTTAAAATAAATCTTCTTTTACTTAATCTAACTAGGTGAAGTATAATTAAAAGAATAATAGATAATTTCTCGAAGAAAGATATTTTATACGATGCAAGCGAGAGAGAAGATTGAATTTAATCGTCATTTACTGTACATTCTTATTTCGATATCACATTTTGTTTAAATGCAGTAATAAAATCCTCGTTGATGATGATAAATGACTGCTAATTGCATTATTACAGAAATTAATTGTAATAATTAAAAGAATAATAGATAATTTCTCGAAGAAAGATATTTTATACGATGCAAGCGAGAGAGAGGATTGAATTTAATCGTCATTTACTGTATGTACATTCTTATTTCTCGATATCACATTTTGTTTAAATGCAGTAATAAAATCCTCGTTGATGATGATAAATGACTGCTAATTGCATTATTACAGAAATTAATTGTAATAACGTAGCGCTCATTTGTCATTATCATAAAAACTTATTTATATATACATACCATTGTGTTGTGTTTTATCGGAATGTATAATGTCAAAGTAGGAATACAAAAGAAATGACATAACGATTTACGCTTTTCCTTTGCAACGTAAAAATATCCACCTTCTGCCGGAATTATCTCGCAGTTAAAAAAAGATTAAACATCCAAAAATATGATTTCATATATCAAGTTTCTTTTGGAAAACATTGATGTTACAATCGCGGCGTAAAAGCTTCTTTTAAAAAGCATGGATAATGTAATAGTATAATACCTTATTCACTGACGTTAGCAATAATATCTTATTCACTGACATAAGGACGACGCTTTATACCGTCCGCGTCGGAGCAGCGAATACACACACACACACACACACACACACGTGGATACAGAAATATATCTGGCGGGATATATATCTCCGCGAGACGAGACTGATTGTCTAGAAACGTCGTGGCAATCGACGTTTTAATTTAATCCCAATGCCGTTTCCGCGGATTGAATCGCGTCTCGGGTGTCGATCGGAGAGGTAAATCTCAGTCCCGTGAATCAAACCCGAATTCCTCACTCGATTTCCATTACAAAAAAAAAGAAGGAAAGTGAGAAAGTGAGAAAGCTTTGGCGAGCGGGCGCAGGTACAAAAGCACTGACAACTCTCGTTCACGATCTCTATCGTTCTCGGCATCGAGATAGAAGGGGCCGAAGGTGCGTTAAGTGGTGTCTCCTGACTCCTCGTGCGAGCCATTGTGCTGGCGCGCGTCTAAGTTAATCCCGCGCGCCTCGATGTGGCCGATAAACGCCGGGTTAAATAAGGATTAGCGCGGTGACTCGGCGAGAACGACGACGGCGGGGTCGGTTTTACGAAAACTCCTTCCCGGAAAAACCGCGAGCCGGAGAAACGCGTCTCGCGTGACAACCGGCTAGATCGGTATCGCGGCGTTAAAGTGACGTTAAAAGGCGCGGAACGAGGGGCGAGGATGATCCAAGATCGGATTATCTCGCTGGAAATTAGCCGGGAACGCGGGAGCTTTGTTCTGCGGGCGCCGACTTTTATCTGAGGATCGCGTGCGTCCGCAAAAAAAAAACGGCAATTATTTACGACGGCCGTTTAAATTCTTAAATTATTCAAAGATATTATTCAACGAACGACGTTTAATATAACAATATCAATAACTTTGTACAGTTTTTGTGCCGAAAGTGTATAACATATTGAATATACTATACCTAGCACGGTCAATTGAAAAGCAATTAGGATAAATACGTGTTATTTTATTCGAAAGACATTACGAATTCAAGACGATCTCGACTTTTGTTGCGATATCTCGTACGATAATAATACTGATAATTAATAATTTTATATTTTTGTACCAAAAATATGGGTTGATAAATTTACATAGCAATGCCAGTTAAACAGTAATTAAAACGCGTGCTTTAAATACATCTTATTTTACTCGAAAGCCAATATAAATCTCGATCTCGCAATGTCTTATATATAACAATCGACTTTATATTTTTGCACTGAAAATACGGAATGATAAATTTACGTATAGCAATGCCAATTCAACGTTAATTAAAATGCACGTCGCAAATAGATTTTATTTGACTCGAAAGGCAGGATCGTCGCGTCTTATATAATAATAATTTTCCTTAATATTTTTATACCGAAAAATACGGAATAATAACTTCTTTTTACGTAGCAAATTGAACGGTAATTAAGAGAGACGCATGCTGTAAATACATTTTATTTTATTCGGCAGGCAGTATAAATCACGATTGTCGCAAACGTCTTATATAATATTAATAATCAATTTTATTTTTGCGTTTACTCCGAAAATACGGAATGTTCAATTTAAATAGCAATCCCAACTGAGCGACAGTTACACGCTGTAAGTACATTTTATTTCAGTGTGAACCTCGATCGTCGCCAACGTCTTGTACAATAATTAATAACCAATTTGATTTTTGGGTTTACTCCGAAAATACGGAATATTCAATTTAAACAGCAACGCCAACTGAACGACAGTTACATATGCTGTAAATACGCATTCGTTACTCTCAAAGTAGCATAAATCGCCTATACCGCAATAGCGTCGAGTCAAAATTAACGAACAATCAGAGACATAATTAATCGCATATCAAATTAAAGTTTACTCACCACCTGAATCCCCGACGACGCCGCCATCGAAGCTCCGATCCTTTCTCGTCCCCGCCCCGTTCCAGACACCCCGGTTGCTCGCTGCTCCACATGTCCATTTCGCTCGGCACACTTTTACTCACTCACTCAAACGCGTAATTCTAAACAAACGAACAAATAATTCAGTAACGCACGCAATATTAATAGTTCGCCAGATCGCCCGAGATTTCGATTCATGCTCGCGCGGCACTCGTTTACGCGTTCGACGACGCATTCATCGGCGATGCGCGGTGAAACGCGAGATCATCGTCACGTACGTTACCTCGTACAAGACGGAAAGTCGGCGGTCGCGAGTGTCGAACGACGGGATTGACCGCGATCGCCCGAGTCCACTATCATCCCTGGGGCGATCGGCCGTAGCTCAATTCGACACGCCCGTCGCTCGTCGCGTGCGGCGTGCGGGGATTCACCGTCGACGGGCGAGATGCGCGGAGTAAATCCGGCCGCGATCACTTTGATCCTTCCGGGCAACAATAACAACATGGCGTAAGGACACCGGCAACACCGGGCGACAACGATTACCCGTATCGATCGGGCGCTCGCTCGATTCCTCGCGTGGTAATATCGCACCGCTCCCCCTCCGCCCCGCCCGCAGCGCGCGGAGCGCGCCTAGAGACTTATTGACACCCGAATTCAAAATAATAACCTCGGAGCATAACGGCCGCGGCGCGCGTACTCGGCGTACTTCGAAGCGATACGGGGACCATTCGAGTGGAAACAAAAATCGTGGGCGAGGGGGGGGGGGTGTGAGGCTTCACCCGACCGTGCGATTCAAGCTAAATCATCGTCGCTTCTAATCGTTTCCATTTCGAGCGATACGGTGTCTTGAGAATCATATTAGTTGCTTTCCATTTATATCAAAACTCAGACAATTCTCACTTGTGGTGCCCCATTCTGTATTTATTATTCATTAATTGCCAAAAAGGACAGAACGACGTCACAAGTCACAAGTGAGAGTTATCTGAGTTTTGATGTAAATGGAAAGCACCTATATCGGCTTACTCGCCCGTGAATTTCAACGTGAGTAGCGCGTCTTTCTATAATAAATAACGGAGTAATTATGACTTCGTGCCCGCGATCGCGACACTCACCTCGACTCGCGTAGTCTATGATCGTCGTCTTCCCAGTGTCGACTCGTGCTCCCGCATTCTTGCTCGCGCCGTTCGCGCGCCTATCCGCGAATATGCAAATGTATTATACGGAGACACAGGAGCCACCAAGTAGGAAGAATCAAATACATACGTCGGTCGCCGAGAGTTCGAAATAATCGATCGCCAGAAAGGATCAATTCGGCCTGCGCGAGGCCGGAACGTTCGCGAATGCCGTCGCCGTGCCGTACATCGTGAAGTTGTCGCGAGTGCGAATTTAGCCACTATATATCTAGCATCAAGCGGGAACGTCGCGTCGTTTGGCGGGTTCGGCCGCCGGCGTAGCGGGTAGCGGGTGGTCGCCTACGCTGTGTGTGTGTCGTGAGCTCGGCAGAAACAGGTTCGGGACAAGTGTCGAACAAGAGAGACGGGCGATCGTTAATTGCATCTCGTTAATTACTCGTCGCGAGTTCGTCGCCGCGGCCGGTTCATCGCGCCGAGTGCGATAATCACGTTGACTGACCGAGAAGGAGGCAAGTGCCGTGTGTCTCGCGAGCAAACTGATGACTTAACTGACCGGCGTGTCGCGGTGCGTCGCGTTAATCACACGTCCCACGTCCCGGAATGCGACGCGTTAATTACTCCTGGGTGTCGATCGCGCGATAAGCGTCGATAATTTGGCTTGGAGCTTGGAGATCACGTTTCGCGTTGTTTACACGGTCACGGTGCACCGTGAGCAGACCGAGCGTGTTGGGACCGTCGGGAGTCGGCGGTGCGAGGTAATCGGGCGATAATCAGTGCGACGGAGCGTCTGGGAAGCGACGGAGCGGTCGAGGAAGGATCGCTGTCGAGTTTGCAGGGGCGACGAGCGGCGAAGCGGCACGTCGCGTCGGCCGGTGAGTGAATGTAATTTGTTGTATCGCGGCATGATTTTCATCTATTCTGCTCCTGAATCTCGCGACGAACGACCATTCAATACGGTATTATTATATATATAGCGGTATATGACGTGCACGTACTTTGCGTGGCCTGGCACGTCGTCGAAATAGAGCCTTTACGAACTTCACTTTAGAGGATCTATACATATAATTCAGACTTTAGAACAGACGTCAACTTGTAATTTTATTTATGTATACCATTCTATATTCTATTTTGATACGTTCAGTTGTTTGTATTTGATGCATATTTTATATATGGCCTGCAGACGCGTCGTCGAAATAGAGTCTTTACAAAGTTCACTTTAGAGGATCTATAATTCAGACTCCAGAATAGAATCCAATTTATATATAATTCTATGTACCGTTCCAAGTTCTATTGCGACACATTGAATTGTTTGTCTTTAAACGCATATTTTATGTGTGCATTTCTTATTCTTCAATTGTCTGTTCTGTTATGGCACAAATTACTCCGACAGGGAAGCGAACTTAAAAGTGAACTTATTGTTATAAAAGTGAATTTTGTAAAGTCCATTTTAGGAGATCTACGAGATTCAGGTTTCGGGATAAAAATCTATTTATAATTTCACGTCATGTGCACATTTTGATACATTGAGTTTTTATATGCATATTTTATATATGTATGCGTGTGCACGTTTGTGATTTTTTAACTGTTTATTATCATATTACGTAGCACTTCTATTATACCTGGAGTATATTAAGGAAGTGAACTTTATAATTTTATGTGGTTTGATACATATATTTGAATGTCTTCAAATATATGTTTGCAACAGAAATAGACTATCTGAGCTTTAAAAGAGTAGATTTTAGAAAGTAGATATAATTTACATCACATATTGTTAGACGGAAAGATAGAACTTTATAATTTTACATAACATGCATTTTGATAAACGAATATCTTTAAATATGTCTTTCATACACGTGTGCATTTCTGATTCTTTAATTGTCACATGGATTACTCTGACAGAAATAGATTATCTGAAGTGAGCTTTATAAGGTAAGTCTTATAAGTAGGAAGTTGATAAATTTACACATTGTCAGATATCAGGATAGAATTTTATTTGTAATTTTAAATGCGCCATGCATTTTAATACATGAACCTTTGTATATAATGGGTGCGTTTCTGATCTTTTAATAATTTGTCATATATTGTCACAAGGCATTATTCTGACAAAAATAGTTAGTCTAAAGTGGACTTAAATGCTTAAAAATATTAATAAAATTACAAAACGCGAACATATTAACACGATTGATATTATTATAAGATACATGCGCCAAACTACGCTGTACTATAGGTGTTGGGAAAGTAAATAAAACAAGCGTTTGAGTAAGAAGGACCGTCTTCGCTACATTAGATTGCATTGATGTGGGATATCAAGGTTAATTAGAGCGAAATATAACACTTTCTGGCTAAGTGTTCCCTCAAAGCGATATTATAACCGCGATTGTAGCACCTGCCGAGTTATTATAGCGCGTGATACACGTGTTTTCAAAGTTGTCAGTCAACAGCCTTTAAGATTGTCCGTAGCCCTATATCGCCGGCATCGTTCGAACGAACAATCGAACGCGCCTTCTCGATCTTCGCTTTGGAGAAGTCCATTCAAAATCGACTGTCTGACCGCACGTCAATGGGGAGAGAGAGTGAGAGATTGGGACTCCGTCCCTTTGAGTCCTTCCTATGCGGTCCACCCAACGCGACCACAAATCTTCTCCGACCCTTCGCCCCGTGCATGAGGGTTGTCGCGCGGCGCGTTTCCACCGCATGTTTTTGCCGGAAGGGTGACGACGCGTTACGAGCGAGTTAACTGCGGCGAAACAAAGGTACAAGGGCCGGTATTTTTTTTGTCGCCGGTAAACGAAGGTGCTGCTTTCTTTTTTTCGCGGAGAGAAAGAGCGCGAAGGGTAGAGAGGGACGGTTCTGTCCCGAAATTAAGTGGCTATTTTGTGGCGCTAATTGTGATAAATGCCCCGGCCAAATGGCGGTCGAGTTCGCGGTGTAATTTGTCGTTGAAAAGGGAATACTTTCTTTCCGTCCAACGTGGTGATTCATTAATTTATTTTTGGCGCGGTAAATGTATTAGATTTCTCTCGCTTTTATTAACTAAAAGCTACAGTCTTTTATGATAATAAAGATAAACTCGCGAAAGAATGTCGTGCAAACATTGCCAAATTAGCTTTGCGGTAATTATAATTAATATGTGTTCTTCTAAATCGCTCAAATATGTTGTTGCTTTAATGTTAATTAATGCGATGTTAACGAAATTTAATATTTTATAATTAGGCATTTATATAATTAAATAGAAAAATAAAAATATCATATATACACATATATGAATAAAATTCACTGCACTCTGCATGATGTCGTGAAGTAAGCCTTCCGTACCAAGAACGGCTCAGTGGTCTAGGGGTATGATTCTCGCTTTGGGTGCGAGAGGTCCCGGGTTCAAATCCCGGCTGAGCCCGATTTTTTTTGTTGCATTTTTCTAATTTATCAAGAAAAAAATCGGTTTCAATTGATATTTTTTTATTAGTGTATATATTTTTGTCATATCTGGCTGGTATTATCATTATATCTCTTATTCTGTTGAAATTAATGACGGAATGTATATAACGTTAAGTTTCTGACTGAATCCCGCACTATCTATTTTCTATGTATCGTTTAACCCGGCAAATCGACTGTACGTGATGCGTGAAAGTTAAATTAAACACTTGAAAATATAAAATAAATCTTCAAATGATATCTGTGCTTTGCACGCGCGACAGCGAATAACGCGCATCACGTTAAAATGTATGATAACTTTTATTATTCTTCGTATACTACGAATGCAATAGCTGCTTTTCGTTTATCGCTCGCAGAATCGTGTTAAGACTCGTTTAAGTTAAAGTCCGTGATTTAATATCAGCTGTAAAGATAAATCTCGGTTAATCTATTATGAAAGACCGAAAAATGTGAGTTTTAAAGTTCCGCTTGTCACGACGTACAAAATTCACGCGTAAGCCAATTTAATTTTTAAATTGTTATTGTAGGCACTTTATGATAACTTTTAATATAGGATATACACGCGTGTATTTATTACTTTGTTAGAATAATTAGTTATTTGCAAAATGCACTTTTTTACAATAACAAAGTCATTAACGCCTGGCCTGCTAAGAAGTAGACGTGACTTGTTACGATACGCCTCTGAGGCGCAGAAGTTTTTCCGTTCATTGCGTAGAAACAGGTTTACAACGATCGATCGACCATTGCGGCACGCTCGAGCAGGTTTTCGGTTAAGTTAAACTGGTCCCAAAGGTAATTTCCTGAAAGTTGCCGGCTCGCATTAGGCGAACACGCTTGGGACACAGGTGCGTTTAACGGGTGTATTTCACGGTTTAATGCGAAGATCACACAGGAAGAAGGTGGACGGGACCCGGCCGGCGTCCGTGTAGGTGATACGCCACCTGCCACGCGTAATGATGATGTAATGACTTGATGAAACCCTATCTTTATTGTTTCTTCCTCAAATTGCCGCGACTGTCGGGACACCCTTAGCGGCTGTTACCAATTTTTAGACGAGAGGAATTTTCTCTCCTACTTTTCTGACAATAAGACCCTCGGGAAAAAAGGCGGAGTAACACTGCGATCGATTTCTTCGTCACGGTGACTTTCTCGAAAGTTAATGCATTATTCCGTTGTTTGTAAAGTAATGTATTTTAAGAAATAATTACAGTTACGCGCGGAAAATAATACTAGACTATGGTATTTTGAAATTTTTAATAATTCCGTAAAATTCCGAACAGCGTCGATCACGATATGCGTACGTGACAAACCTGCTGTCAGTGCTGTCACTCCCTACTTTTACTATTTGATTTTATATTCCTCTGTGACTTGGACTGCGCGGTGGACTCTTTCCAACGTGTAAGAAATTTATTTCCCGGGACGCCGTTCCGACGTTCCTCAATCATTAAGCGACCTCGAGCCGCCGCGACAAATCGATCTTCACGTGCGCGCTTCTCGCGCTGGCGCGCATAGAACTCGCGACAATGAGACACCGGGTGACAACGGATCATCATGTTTGCGGGCGTCTCTGCGAAATTATTCTCGCGTCATTGGCCATACACACACGACAGTGGCCGGCGAGCGCGATGCATTCTTGCGATACCGTTGCACAATGTACCCATGACACAATGAGGAACACTTTGTCGCTCGCAAGGTTTATGCCTTTCGAGAGTTTCGCGCTTTGTGTGAAGTCACCGATGTCGGGGGAGAGCCCGGAAACGCCGTTAAAACAAATTTATCGTGCCGAACAGATTTATCGCGTCGATTTAAGTTTTCTACCTTCGAAACGTTATCTCAATTGGAACGGAGTTCGGAAAGATATAAGTGGCTTCCATGCTCTCTCTCTACGTTTCCGCAAAATTGTTTTCTATTATCTTGGGGAAACTGTTGCTAGATCATAAAAAATTAATTTTTCCTTTCTCGCTGGCAGAGCAAATTCATACCGTACCCTTTCTGCTCTCTTCTTTTCTTCACTCGGTATTCCTTCGTGTGCATTTTTGATAGATTGAAAAAGAATTTTCTTTGTGGATATCTGTCTTCCAAAAAACAATGTTCTCGCGTTATTTATTGAAATTCTCATGGCCGCATCTGCTGGTATCAATCGATCGGTTCAAACGCGAGTTGGCCGGAGCCACGCCACGAAAGCGATCCACAATGGTCGACGTCGCTGCCGCCATTGTCCTCCAGTTGGGTGTAAAGAGGCAAAAACGGTTTCAACTTTCGAGTACCCGCACCACCCTGTCATCTCGCCCTCCGCCGCTCTTCCGCGCTGTGGAGTGCTGTCGCGGTGGCTTTTTCCAGCTTTGATGGAGCGCCTCTTCAGTGCGCATAAGATGAAATGAATTAGCGCACCGGAACCAGAAATCGGCCGCCGCCGACAACTCTGTCACCCTCTCTCTGTCCCTTTCCACTCCCCGTCTTTCCTTGCCTCGTTCTTTATCGTCGTCTTCTCCCCGCGATTTTCGAGTCGCACAGACCGTTGCGGTCCCACCAGTTTCTCTGGAGAACGCGTCGCAAGTTTGTTCGGACTTATTACAATCACTCGAGCCAAACCCTCTCCGACAGTCTGGACCGCGGCGATCCGTCAGAGTCGTTGAATAGAAACGGTCGCAGTCGCGAGTTGCCGCTAGGGGTAAGAAATCGCCCTACTTTTGTTAGGTTTGGTCATCCGGATAAAATTCAAGCGCGCGCGCGCGACGATGAAGTGTTGGTAAAATTATATGCTCCCCCATGCTATTTTGATTTGCAACTTGTCAAGCCGAATGATAAAGTGGAAAAGTATTCGCGACACATATATTACGTAAACATGAAATATAATACAGATTGCTGTAATACCATATAACATTCTTTATATAGCACTGAGAAAATATATTTTATCTCTGCCGTTGCACGATAATTAAACAACGTAAAGAAAAAACGTAAATAAAAAAATAGTTTGTTTACAGCAAGAAATTGTACAGTTTAGATAATAAAATTTCGATTTTTTATCATATAAAAGGAAAGAAAGATAGATTAATATTATGCGACATTATATTACTCTGTCTGCACATTAGCTTATAGGAATATATCAAATCTCTGAAACTGTCTTAGATTGCTGTCACGCGGGAATGATCGACCGAGTTGCGTAATGCGATTTATATGTAACGTTACATAATTTAGTATCGCGATGATGTTATCGTGCATTGACACAGCGACGCAGATTGTTTCGTAGAATTCGGTAAAGTGAACCGAATAACGCTTAATACGTCGTCATCATTTTCTCCGTATGCCGCTCGTGATTCCGATAAGTTTCTCGACGGCGCAAGGACGAAACGCGCTTAATTATTCTAACGGGTTTCTCATTGATGCAGTCGTAGGATTGCGCGACACGGCACATCGCAATCTAGTAGACGGGATCAACTGGCACATGCGCGAATGCCGAATTGACATACAAAGGAACGTCTACATCTATAATGTATAAATTTTGTTGCCGATGCGATGATCCGATTGAATCCGAAACGTGAACACGCGAGGGCCCGGAAAATTGAATTGCGATTGAACATCACAGGTTTATTTAATCCGATGCCACCGCAAATGAACAAAATATTGAATTCAATTGAAGGATGAAACGCGACAAATATCGCCGTCGGGCGTCTCTATACGGTTATTCGTTAAACGTGTGCGTATATGAACAATCGTTATTTTCCCGAATCTTTCATTCTTTTTTATATATATTCGTCGGTATATTCTCTCTATATATAATCTTGCAATTGATTAAAAGCGTCGTAACTCAGAAGCAACCGCCGCCTCAGGTAGAAAAGATTAGAAAAGTCGTCGGAATTTTATAAGAGGCACTCCATACATCACTTGTATTCGCATTCACGCTTCGGACTTTAAACTGCCATAATCGAATAGAGCTTGCTACCGCTCTTAAGAGGCGAGAAATTGTCGACGAGTCCGCATTCCTTATTCTTTAGGCTCATTCCGAGCGATCCGATTGAAAAGCACCGGCCGCCGTTGTGCGGGACGAAAGGCAGAGAGGCGGATCGTGCAAGCGCGATTTCTCGATTCTGACTTTTCGTCGTCATTCAGCCTGTGTGCGATCTGGTCCCTCTTCCTCCTCCGCGTTATTGATCCTCTAAACGGATGAATGAACCAAATCTACGCGACTACGGGGCGACTTCTTGGCTACCGTGAATGGGGCACGGCGTTGTCGCGTTCGGGCACGGAGAAAAAGGGCAGCCGGCTGGTTTTCACGTTTCGTCGGGCCCCGCGAATAGTAACACAAGTGTGCCATTGTCGGCCCAGGCTCGAGACTTCGAGAGTGCGAGAGATCTCGGCGTATTGTCGCACGGCTCCTTAGTACCATTAACTACGTTTTACCTTAAATTTAACCTAAAGTGGGAGGCCCTCTTGACAAATTTTCGGGATTTAGGGCAACACGACCGATTTTTCCGCCGACAATAGCGACCGAACCCTCCGAGTGACCGCGTTGCACTCTTGTTGAGTTGTACTCTTTCTGACCAATCGTTTGACTGGAAAATCACATGCAGGCGCGCGTTACGTCATTGAAGGTGGTGACATGTGTTGGAGACACTTCTTTATGATGAACATTTGATACATTATTTGTAGGCTTTGTATGTGAGAAACTATATTTTGGTAATTAGTTTTTATGATTTGTCAGTTTGTAACTTTTTATCTACTGTCACTTATCTTTTGAGTAAGTTCTGAGCACATGTGACACATGTTACGTATTTAGAATGAAATAAATTTGATGTATAACAAGGTCATATAAAATTTCATTATTAGTTGCAGTTTATGTGTGTTTAACAATATAATTGTATTTATGCATTTAAGATATATGATATGCCTATATTTGTATTTACGATATATTGAAAATAATATTTTGTGTTTTTATTATGTTTATTATTTTTTAAATTATTTTATAACAGGAGAAGCTTTTTTATATAATGTATTTCTAAAATTATATATTTTTAAAACATTTACATTTTTTTTGTAATAATGAAGAGCAACATTAATATTTTAATAACAAAAACTAAATATAGCTAATTGAAAATATATTTGCGATTTACAATAGAATTACTTTGATTATTAAAATTATTTTATATTAGTAGTAAAAACTCATTATTTTTTTATTACTCAAAATAAGATTTTTATTTTTGGTTGTTTTGTACATTTTTTAATACTAGAAGAAGAAATTTTTTTTATTGCAATGAAATTTTTACATAAAAATTAAAATTTTATTGTAGAATTATTTTAGAGAACTTATTTTCTGAAAATAATGTATCTGATGAATAAAATACTTGAATATATCGCAGTTGCTTTAAGGAATTAAGATTCTGATGGCATTTTAATAATCGTGATATTTATTTATTTTGATTAAATTTATATTAAAAATATACAATTTTGGTTTTTTTCATAAATCATACAAAAATATACAATCTTACAAAATATATTTACAATATTCACAATTTTGAACGCATTTTCTGATACAATCTCATTGCTTTTCTCTTAGATCGTTTAACTATTGATTTAACTATATTCAAGTTATATACTCGCAAAGGTATCATGAACGTTTGAACTTTGCGTTACATTATTTTACAGCCTCGAGAACTTATGTACAGACTTTCGAATTCACGAGTTAACGATTCTCTCGACGGTATGCTTCGTGCATGCTATACTTCTAAATACTGGAGTTGCAATCGCCTCCGGATTTGAAGTTTGGTAATCTGTCATCGTCTCCATCTTCCTCCTCTTGTCGTTCCCTTCGCTTGCATCCGCCAGGTTTCTCTTGCAACCGCGAGAGAGATCTCGCGCTTCGTATCCGACCACCTGATCCTCCTGCACGGAGTTTATTCTCGTGAAATTGAACTTCTCCTCGGGGCCGACGTCTTCGTTCGCGATCGATCGCTCGAGGCGTTCGGTTACGGCGAATCCGCGACCGGATTTGCCATCGTCACTCTCACTTTTCATGGATCTTCTTTCATCTTCTTCTTGATCGCATTTCCGGCTGGGCGATTCCTCCCCGCAACTATCTTTTCGTTTACCGCAGGTCCGTAAGCAGCAGCATTTCTGGCTCTGGCCGGATGGCAGATCCTCCTTCTTATATTTCACCCGGCGGTTCTGAAACCAGATCTTCACCTGTTTCTCCGACAGCCGCAGATTGGTCGCGATCTCGATTCGACGTAGTCGCGATAGATACATGTTCGAGGCAAACTCGCGCTCCAACTCTAACAGCTGAGTGCTTGTGAACGCGGTCCGGATACGCTTCGAGCTGTTGCTAATGGAGCTCGGGGATTTTGGCGGAGGCGTCGGGGTGCTGTTGCGGGACGGAGACTCGTTGGGTGTTGAAACGTCTGAGGAAAAAGGTCAGAGGTTAATGGCGCTGCTGCGAGAGAGAGAGAGAGAGAGAGAGAGAGAGATACTTATTACGATAGGAGAAATTCGATAGATCAATGCTTGCTTCTATGTGATATGTCTAGCGAGATTGGAAAGATACCATAAAAATGCATATTTTATGTCAAAATAATATCTTGGAAATCTTACAAAAATGAATGAATATTTTAATATATCTATATTAATTTCATTTTATATATATATTAATATATAATAATTATGTATTTTATTTCATATTATATATTATATGATATTTATATAATTATATTAAATATTATATAATTAAGCGGAGATAAATGACGTTTTTGTGAGATACGAGATACCCTCAAATACGATTTTAGGGTCGCTCTATTAATTGCTAACGATCATATTGCGTGTCTAACGCACGATAGTGATTATACGTTTACGAATCATTAGTAGTCGATTATCACGGATTTATTCTAGGTTAATTACTAGCCACATTTTTACCTGGCAGTCTGTTTGTCGAGGTATTCAAAGGTGACGGAGGACTCTGTCTAGGTATCGGCAAGACACCCAGCGTCGGTGGGCTGATCGGCACGGGCATGGTGGGTGGCCTGGGCACCGGTCTGATAGGTTGGTAGCCCAAACCCACATTAAAAAAATTGAACATATAATTAGGCAGATTGCCATAATATGGCAGCGGGTATGAGGGCGGTGAGTTGTTGCCGATCAAAGAATCCACTAGGAAGCTTCGAGACATTTTCTTCTCGTTAAAAAATCTTCGGAAGATTAACACAGCTGCTCAAGTTGTGTCCAACTTTAAGCCGTGGAGTTCACACGCGACACAAAGTAATCCATTGAGATCTTGTCGCACTTAACTTCTGTTTAATCCCCGCTTTGAGTTTAACGGGACGAAATCCTTCTTCCGAAGAACGATACTTTAAAATCACTTTGTTCTTAAATCTTTCCAATGGTTTCTCTTTGAAAAATGATCAGCTTTCTCCACTTTTTCTTCCGCGATATCGATTCGGATCTTTTAATGTTTTCAATTATAAGACGGAATCGAGCCGAATGTAGACTCGCAGATCCTAACTGCACGAAGGTACATCGAATTCTGTATTTCCAGGACCCCCGACTCGTTATATATATACGGGGTGCAAACTCCACCCAGGGGTTGGTTTTTGATCTGGGGCCCCTTCATACGGGGCCCCGCCCTTTTTCTCCGCGAGGGTGCCCCATTCGGGATTCACCCCAACTGCCCTCCCCGGGGAACGACAGTGAGTAGGGCATTTTCTCGCAGCGCTAATTCGACGGGTGGCTAATATCGCCGGAAATTTTATACGGCCTCTTTACCCATCTTTCTATTATTATCGACGTTCTCTCCAACCCCGCTGTACCCTGCCCGTTGTTATTCCGGAGTACGACCGATGAACTCAAAGTATAATTTAAAAATCGATGGAAATGAGTATTAATATAGATATTAGATTTTTTCTTCTTTTTCGATAAGTTTATAAAAAGCTTTAAAAAATTCTGAAATCAACTTTAAAAATCTCGAGTTACCGCAAGGAAATGAAGATAATCGAGATGATTTATAAAAATCCAACACGTTACGTAAAAGACATATCTCGAGACATATTTTATCGTGCGAATTATCATTCGGAAATACTATTATTAATGAATCTCATTATATATTATATATTATAGTGTAAGTTTCAATGTTGATACAATCTCCGTTGTCTATACGATGATTTAAATTCATATGGTCCAGTTTCGAGGTGAGCAGTGAGAAAGAAAAAGAATCTTTTCATCCATTCCTTCGATTTTTCTTCACGTACAAGTGGAGACGCGTTCCTTTCTATCTTTTCTCCTCGTCAACCTTTATCAAATAGGTTTCTTTCGAACGTGCTGACGAATCTGCACGGGTAATCAAGGTAAGCTAGTAGGAAGAGTCGGGGCTAATCTGGCCTTTAGCTGCCAATGCATATGAAATATTTTAGCTAACACGTGTATCTCTAATTTTATCCTGCTTATTTTGTCCTCTTTGCATAATCTTCATATATATATTTATAGTTCACTCGGATATATGACTTTTAAAGAACTTAAATGCGGTTTGAAATTTATATAAACGATTTAAGTAACGTATGTTTAGAACTTATGCGAACGCACGTTTAGATAAATGCACATACGAATAAAGAAATAGTGATATACCTCGATTTCCTTTTTAAACATTCGATTCACGAGTCGCAAAATTTGCGGGTGGATCCACGGAGAAACAAATTTCGACATTATCGCCGTCTATTACGTAGGTGGATAGTTTCATAGGAATAGTTAATAGGATTAGTTTCATAGGAATGAGATTATGCCGGTGTGACGAGCGACAGACGAAGCCGCTTTCCGTCGGTATTTTTCCGAAGGGGCGAAACAAAAATTCGTTTCCCGCCGCGGTCGATATTCAGCAGGGAAGTTTAAATCAAATCTCGGATCTACCTTAGAAACTAAGACTCTGCTGGTCTTACTTTTTGCTTGCTTCTTTCTTCTTCCTCTTACGAGAATTTGCATTTTCGAGTGTATTACGTTGATAAAATCCTGCAGTTGAAGTAAAAATCACTGTTGCGGGTTGCGGGAATAATGAGAGAAAAATGGCAAGAGAGCTGAACTACGGAATTCGTCGGATAGCTCGATGGTCCGAATGTTGAATGACAAATACCGAGGATCGTCAGAAAACGTTTTATCCACCTGCAGAGAATTCAGTATATTTTATTGAATCTCCTCAAAATTTAATATGATCCTAACGCAAAATTGTAGAAATTATTTTTTTATTGTAATATCTAATATATTTTAATCAAATTACGAAAGGAATTTAAATTCTTAAGTGAACTAAAACAATGATTTATGTATAAATGGTAAGTTGTAAATGCAAGTTAAATGTATTAAAAGTTTCTACTTGCACAATGTTACAATAGTTTATAAAAATTATCAGTTATTTATCGGTATTTTATTGACGCAAATGAAAACCTAATCATTATTCATAGGATATATTGCATTTGAATTTTAAGTAGGTATAAACATTGCATTCGCGCGTAACGTATTTGTATTGAGATTCCCTCCGAAAATTGCCACTGCGGTATATAATCTATCAACGGAAAGAGAGGCAATAACGTTTCGGTAATGCCGTTTGACTTCCATACACACGACTAATTTCTTGATTAGCCGTTCCTGTAATTTATCGAGCGAGTCGCGCAATAGACGAGACTGTGTGATGCGCTCGCAAAGCGGAAAATTAGTGTTTAACATGAAACGCCGTTTCGAATATCCACTTTCACGATCCGAGTTTCGGCCTCGTCATTGCGCGAGTGTATTCTTGTGCGAACGACTCCATGCCGGCTGCACCTGTCGATGAACCCGAAAATTAATTGCGCGCGACGACGCATTCGTTATGTCGAGGGAAACGCGACCTGATGATCGCTTCGTGATTGGGACAAAATTGGGGCAATATAATGATATACAATGATAATACATTTAATAAATACTTTAGAAGAGAAAGAAATAATAGTTGCTGCGATATTTAAATATTGATAGTTATGAAATTATTTGACTTGTGCAATTTTGTGCCGTAAAAATATTAATAAATCTTATGCATTAATCGATAATAAACTTTTCAGTTAAATGAAAAGAAGTGCAGCTCTTTAAAAGGTAGTCTATATACTAGTCTCAAGTTTTGCATTAGCTGTAAAACGCTTAACATTTTATTAGTTTAATTAGTTTTTATTAGAATTATCTATATACATGTTAGCCTTACCTATTTTATCGTCAATGAAAATTTACATTGGATCGTGATAATCTCTAATCTAAGGATTGAACGTTTTGATATTGGCAGATAATATACCGTATTATTTAGCGCGCGCCGGTAAAGTTGAGAAAACATAGCCGTGATTTTAAATCCCCTAACAACACGACTAATCCCATTATCGAGGCATACACGAAGGGGCACACCCCCCGCACTCTCACATCCTTGCCGTCCGCCTATTAAAAATCACGGTAACGTTATCTTACGGGGCCGAGAGTCGTGAATAATACAATAACGCTTCTCTCCCCCTTGCCTCAGCATATGTCCGCCGGATTCGCGATTCCAAGGGGATGCCCGCGGAACCCTTCAACTGGGGGTCGAGAACCACCCTTCCCATTGCAAAGGGAACGATTCGGACTCGCAGCATATAGTTCTCGTTCTGCGGACTCACGTGCGTCCTTAGCGGCGTATCTGTAGGGTCATTACATAGGAAGGATATTTTAATTTCGTGCACGACCCTCTACCTGGAGTCGTCCTATTGGTCGCTCCCTTTTATCCGGGGCGTGACTACCCTCGTACGGTCGCGATAGTTGTCCAATCTTTGTGCCCATGAGCATCCAGAATTTCCGTTTCGAGAGTAGGCCTTCAAACTTCTGCCGAGAGCATCGAAGCGTTGCAATTTTTAATCAGTAACAGCCATAGCGAAGCGCAGCATCATCACAGAGTAAATAACAGTATAGTTTATCATAAGATTTTAATTATTTTATAAACGATATATAAGTATGATGTTCTTATTCTTCTAAAATGCTAATTATTTATTATTGAAAGTTATGATAAAATTGTGTGAAATCTTAGTGATACATTTGTTATTTAAAACCGAAATTGATGGAACTATTGCCATGTAAGAATATCTCTTCCAATATTTTTTCTAATACTCAGGACGAGGGATTTCTAAGGTTTAAGTAAGGAATTTACCTTTGACATTTCTTATTGGATATAATGGTTGCATGGATATAATAAGAGACAAGGACATATTACATGTGAATACGCGTCCTTATCGATGTGCATTCGAGCCAAAGATATTATGCATGATCTTAAAGAGAAAATCATCTTTATCAAGTTTTTTCTTTGTAACAGGAAGTTATAAATAGAAAGGTGATTTTCTATCTGATTTTGGCGTGAAATGCTCTCTACTCCAAATTCAGTATCGATCGATATTCAGAGCTAATTGAGTCAAAGCAAACTATATCGGGAAACTCGGTAATAATCATTTACTGCTGTGGTCACGATAAAATCGATCTGCTTATTGTTAATTTCAGGTAAGAACGTAACATCGCGTAGCACCGCGATAAATATATAGTCAACATACTTTTAACAATATTCTTGTAATACGTTTACGTCACTTTATGCCCCACTTGATGCGAATATCGGTTCGGGATATGGAATCTAAACACGAATTGAAAATCTCTCTCCGGAATATATCAGGATAATCGCTGTCGTATACGATTCGGCTTAGCTGGGCGAACTTATTGCTCGCTGTGAAACTTTCAAGGTATCCTGTTGCGAGGCAATATCGCCGGTGGCAGAGGTCTTGCGAAATTTCAGCGAAATACTCGAGACTGATTTAGTCAAGCTAAATATTTGAAAACATATCTCAGTATCTCGTCCAGAAAATCGCGGAAATGAAGCTGAGAACCGAAAGGACATTCTCGCAATCGTTTCGACGATAAGCGCCTGACGCCTCCGTGCTTGGGCATTAACCTTTTTGACGCACTCCGGGACTTACATAAACGCTAGCAAACATATTACACGAGCACGTCGTATTTTTCTCGAAAACCAAACGTAAACTTCGACTGTTGGTGCCTGGAACTGACGGCTTAACGAGCCGGAAGGGAGAACTTCCATCCTCAACTTCTGATGCAAATCGCATTTCGACACTTCTCGTCTTTCCTTATATTTTTCACTACCTCTCTTTTTCTCATATCAACGACTGACTTGTCACTTTTACGATGTGGTACTCGATCGCGCACTATATCGTTCGAAAAACTACTTTTATTTCGATGAAATCGTATCGCGACGGTAAAATCGACTAAAAGCATTCGAGCATTTGAAATTATAACTATTGCCAAAATATATTTTTTATCTTTATCTACTAGGTAACAAAACAAATATATTTGACTATGATCGGATCGAATAATTTACATTCGACGTTTAAAGTGAAATTCGTACGCGACTCTTGAAGAAAGTTTCACAAGTATTCTACCCTACGTAATAAAATATTACGACTTAGGGGAAAGATATGGGTTACTTCCATTGAAGTTTGAGGTAAATTTAATTTTGTCGTTCTCGCGGTAATACGAATAACCCGACAAAACTCGTGGTTGACGTCGATCTTAGCTGACAACTCAGACATTTACGTCGCCATTTTTCAATCGGCCGCGGCGGAGTACGCTGAAAGTTCTGCTGGCGAACTGTCGTACATCGTGAGAGAATCCGCTGCGAACTTTTCATATTCGCGTTTAATCGAATAAAAGTCATCCGCAAATCTCCCGGCCTGACAAATTGAATTTTTCATATAACCATATTAACGACACAAAATTTGCATTTTTATAGCTTGAGAGATTCAGTTTTTTAATCTGTTAACGCTGCGATATATTTATCTCATATACTCTTACTAATAAATAAGTAAATGAAAAATTTTGATGTTTAATAAAAAGTAAAAACAATTCGAACATAATACAATTAAAAAATTTTTCGCTTTATTATTTCTAAGATTATTGAATAATTTACAGTCATCTATTTTAACTTTGAATTTGTTTATCAAAATAATGTATTCGCTTCACTGACTTCAGTATGAGATGCCACGATTTGTGTTCAAACATTACATCAGACATTACATTGAGAAAGATTTTACGCATTGATAGTTGCTAACCTGGTCTTTATGCTAACGTCCGTTAACAAAAAGAGAAGGTCGAGCACAAAACGAAAGATTCTACGAGATAAACGCGATAAAGCATATAATATGAAAACAGTAGACAATAATCCTTACGCTACCATGCACGTGATCTATTTTAATCCAGGCCCTCGATATCTTCCTTTAAAACATCGATCTTGATCGAGACTCACGGAAGATGGAATCAGGTTTTCTTTCCCGATGTGTACACACGGGGGACACTCAGCCGATTGATGTCTTCGACAAACTCGCTGCTCCTTCGGAGTCTTTACTCCTTTCACCGTCGATAGTGTACTCCCTTCCACCCCGATCTCCGAGGTAGAGCTTCGGAAATTAGACTTCGGCTCATTTCACCCGGCGGAAAAAAACGCGCATTCTCCGTTCGAGAATACGAGCTCACAAAGGAGCATCCCATTCGAGTCGAACAACCCACGCCGTTGGTCATCTATGAAAAGGAAAAGAGAGAAAAAAAGCGGCGCCGATAGATATGATCATGGGAATGGCAAATACGATTTCGGATATTTCTCATTGCTGCTAGGTCGGGCAAATAATTCGGTTATAGTCGAAAGGGCGAAGACTCGCAAAAATCCTGTATAGTGCTGGGCTACCGTATCCTCCCTCGCCACATTGTCGATACGACTCACAAAGACGCTGCACGCTGATCAGCTGCGACAATTTGCTTTACTCGCGTCGATGCACCATAGCAAAGGGCCACTTAACCCTTTTCGGAAAAGTAGAACTTTAAGGACGTTTGTTTTTCGATGAAATCAGATAGACGAGCGATGGGGACATTTCCAGTCGAGTTAGTCGCGGTTTTGTTTTCTGGATGTAATTACTTGATGTAAGTACTAGACATACTTTATCTTTGCGACAAGCAGTTTGAAATTTCATTAAAGTTATTACCACTGTCTCTCTCTCGTTGGTTCTTTTAATATCAGTTAGAATATTTTGAAAGAACAATAAATTCATTCTCTCTTTCTCTGTCTCTCTCAGCGATGAAAGTCACGTTAGGAAGTTTCCTCGAAAGTAACTATTCGTCTCGGATTTGTTGAATACACCGCGGATTTCAAACCGATATTTGGCAATTTCGAAGTTTCTACAGAGGTCGAAAGTTTCTCCAGTTCGATAGCGTAACTTCTGTGGTTGCGTTGAGGAAGAATTAACTGTTCCAGAAATGTCATTTTCTAAAGGATCTAAATCGGCTTTTATTAGTTATTTACTTTCTACAGACAATTTCTTCTTTTTTTTTGTTTTTATTTCTCACGGAAACTTTTATTTTTTTCATGGTTCAGAACGTGTGTGCTATTATAACAGCGAGAAGGAATTTTTTTCTTTAATATTTCTCTTTTATCATGTAAATTTTTCTGCGGTAAAAATCTGCTAAAAAATTTAATATAAGTCTACTCTGTTTCTGATCTTATGTGTTGTGTTTTAAAAATTAGAGACAAAAAGAGCATAAATATTAGGTGAGGAACAATAGTTTAAAAATTACCTCTTATAATGATGCATTCATTAAATATTGTATACATACATCTTTTTAGTTACAGTGCTAATAACAGAATAAACAAAATTAAACATTTCTGACGAGCCGTCTGTCTGGCACCTATATATTCATTAGATACGTATATTCATAAATAATTTTAGTGTAATTATTTTTCATGCCCGAGTTAACACGGGCGCGTGCATGGTAATATAAAATAAAGCGCTGCCCGAGTTAAATAACTCGGACTTAATGGGTTCGTTTAAAAAATACGTTATAAATAATATGTGAGAGATAAAAATACGCAACTCTATTTAACCGATTTTAATGCCGACAACTGATAGATCCGATAATATATATAAACCCCTGTTTTCTAATGTCCACATTTATGTTTCCATTTAATTAGTCACGTCAAATGCGAAATGTAATATGAAGATTTATTTGGTTCAAAAACGAAAGAGTATCGATGATCTTTTGTCGGCAACGTTACAATATTGTTTCGCGCTGTATTGTCGACAACAATGATCGGTCCCGCGGTGATAGGATCATCCTAGCGTGGATCATTCGGTAATTTCACCCATGTTACACGTGTTTTATTCTACGTGCAGGAGGGACGCCTCTTTTTCCCCTTCTCCATTCTGGCTATTATGTTGGTCATTCATTTTTTCTTTTCTCATTCGCTGTATTTTCTCAGTCTTTAATTTTCCCCTTATTTTCTTTTTTTCCTTATCCCTATATCTTCTTGAAATTGTAATATAATTTTTGTTACTTTTTATTTGTATTTTCTTTAAATTGTACACGTTTAATTATTGTTTTATTATTTAAATTCTTTTGTTCTTAATTTATTTTAATATTGTCTGCTAAAATAAGATCTTTTCTCCGTTTCACATTCGTAACTTTTTTAGTTTTTTTTTCTCTTTTACTCTTTAGAATTAGGGCATTTATGTTTTGACACGCGTCGAGGATTCTACGTGAAAGCAGCAGTCAGTTTCGCTCTCTTCTTCATCTTCCTTTGAAGATTCGCGGTTACCGCACGGTTTGTCGGACAGCGTGAATCGGACGACGATCGTCCCGTAGCAGGATCGATGGTGAGAGTATCATGAGACGTAATGACTGGCTCGTCAAACGTTAAAAGGTCCGAAAGATACGTCAATGCGGATGAGAAAGCAGCTAAGCGCATCTCCCTCTCTTTCAGGAATAACGGAACGAATAAATCTATGCTAATTCCATTTCGCGCGAGAGCACCCGCTGGTTAGGATAATATACGGACCGTCGAAGTAATCGAATTATTGTGCCGATTTTTTTTCGCTTCAGATAGCCACAACTATTGAATCGAACCTTGCCTCGCAAAGGAGCATTCGCAACATGCAAATTTTGATTAATAGAAGTTAGCATGTATATGGAATATTCTGTATTCTCTTCGCTTCCCCCCTTATACATTCACGAACAGAAAAGGACTAATAATTTTTGGAATGGGTAATTAGAGATAATTTCTTATCTATAAAAATATCAAAGAAATGTTCAAGTTAGTTATTCACGTAACTTTATTAATTCGTTCTTAATTTAATTCGATCTTTAATTCGATGATTAACAATTTTATTAAAAATCTAAAAATTCCAAATGGGTTTTTTTTGGGCACACAGAAGATATATCACGCGCATAAAAAAATAACACAAGTTACATGACAAATCCTGCAAATCCATTTTACACGAAAAAGAACTTTAAAGGTAAAGCGCAAACACACAGAGAAACGGTGTGTCTACTTTGCGAACCAAGAAAGAGGATTACATTGCGTGCCACAATTTTTTTTACAATTTCGGCATTTGAGTTTTTATACAACTAATTATCATGATTAAACAGTACTAATATGATAGAGAGAACCTTTCTTTACATTTTCATGCTAGGAACGCACCTGTATACCGTATAGTTTCTTTGTAATAAATGAAATATGAACATGCTGCATTGTGGCCAACTTTCTCCGACAGTAGGGTAAGTTGGCTATGCGACAAAAATCCACGTTAAATTAATGAATACGTAATAGAAACACAAAACGGGTAACACATACGCACTTCTTGATAAAGATTGTATCTTTTAAAGTTATTTTGTAATGATCGAATATCAAAACGTTGTTGCAGAAAAATAATTGTGAACTATTTTAGATGTAGCTTTCTTTATCATAAAAATATTAATATAAATATATATTTAGTTTCTATCAGCATTGTAGATAGTAAATCACGTGCTCAAATAGGTCTCACGCGCACGGCAACAACAAATCAAGCTAAGCGTGTCTTGATATGAGCCAACATACCCCATTCCTACATACGTTTTATTTCAGTCGTTTTATTACAATAAATTACTATTGTTAGTCAAAATAACATGTCGTATAGTAACAGAAACTTTTCTTTTAACTAATGATACGTCACTTTGATTTACTTCTCAAGCTGAAGAACATTAATACGATATTTTGAAACGCTCGAAAATTTATTTGTCACTTCTTGAATCAGACTTTTCTTTTTTTCTATTGTAATACATGTCTGATTAAAATAACACTTTGTGAAAAGTACCTATGTCATATAAGAAATATTTTGTGATAACTTTTCCTTTGTTTTTTTCGCTATAAATACATAAACGGAACGCATTGCCAACTTGCCTCTTGTGCCAACGAGCCCCGGTCTCCTCTATGGTGAAGCTCTTTCGTACACGCGCGCAAGAGAATTTGGCTCGTTTGGTCTGTCTCAAGATATTCGACAAGATATTCGAGGATACCCTAGAACTTCATTCTTGAGGTTGTTTCACGTTGGAAACCCAGTTCACCGCGAGAATGTTTCACGTATCTTTGTGGCACGTTCGTAATTATTCCAGCAAAGTATGGCCAATGTTTGCGAAACAATGTTCTCATTATCTTTCATGTAAGAGTTTAGCACAAAGGATAGTCTTAGGTGCGAAATACACGAGGTTCGCAAGACCTTTCGTACTTATATCTGTTCTACTACAAGATATTTTATTCTGTGTATTCGTAACATAAGAAAATAGAAATATAAAAATAGAAAAAATATCTGTATACAGTTTCTTCTATTTTTATTTTTTAATATATTTATTACTTGAAGTATACAGTTACTGATAAAACTGATAAACGCTTACATATAAACATATAGGAAATGATAATTAAAATGGCTTTTATATCTTTTAAATCAGAGAAGAAGTAAAGAGGCATGCTCCGTCGCATTGGTTTTAACGACGTGATCTAATCCCTTGAAAGCTGACCTTTCCTCGTTTCCCTCCTAAGTGGCTTTGCGAAAAATGAACTTACAATGACGAAGCAACGCCAGAGATATCCTTTCCGCTCCGAATTTCGCCAGTACCCCTTTTCACGATGGATGTTTTATAGATTCATCACGGTTCATGGGAAGGGACTATAACAAAAAAGACTGTCGTTAAAAGATTTTTCGTTGGTTGCGTCGTCACCAATTATTCTTAAAATCTAAATCGATTTATTGTAATGAAGATTAATTGAAGGAAAGGAAAGGAATAGGAAAAACTTATTTAATATTGTTACGAACTACACACAATATTGTTAATTTAAGAATAATCTAGTAGAGTATGTAGCTTAAATAAAATAAAATCAAGTAAAATCAAATAAGATCAAACAAGAGATCAAATGAGAGAGATAAAGAGAGAGAGAACTTTTAAAAATAATATACACAATGACCATAGTGATTATTACGTTGAGAAACGATTTTTTGTTTTCAAAAGTAAAGGAGAACATATATATACATTGAAAAAACAGTGTCTTGTGCATCCCAAGTGTGAATTCAGAAGCGTCATTCATTAAAGTCAGCGTCTCTCTGGAACGATTGCTCGAAAACTTCGTTAAACTATTTCATCCGTTTTCCCGCTGACGATCAAACCTCGTTTTGCTTTGCCGTCCACGTTGGACAATGGACGAAAATTGCGATTTAACTTCGTTGCGAGAGCAGCGCCCATAACGTTATTGCGCTTCCGACCACGTGCCGGCACATAATGCACGCGTGCCGGGATAATAATACTTGGCTAAAGACGCCTTCTGATTAAGGATATGCCGTCGCGTTGCGCTAACGGACGTATTGTCATCTCGCGGTAATCGCGTTATCATCGGGGTTGAAAGGACTAAGTGCTTTGAAAGGAACGAAATTCTCAGCACATTTTGTCGTGATTCGATTTTTCTGTGTAATAAAAATTGTTAACTCTGAACTCGGTGCATTCAAACAAAGAATAGTAGAATGCACGAAAAGTGTGAAATAAATGTGATAAATTTTAGATATTGGAGAGAAAAAAAATGTTATTCTGTCTTTTAATGCTATTTCTCTCTCTCTCTCTCTCTCTCTCTCACGCCTTCTCTCTCTATATATCTCTACTCTCATCTCTCTCTCTCGTATATATCTATATTGTTCTCTTCTGTCTTATGTTCTGTCGTTGTGTTCATTGTGTGTGTGTGTGTGTGTGTGTGTGTGTGTGTGTGTGTGTTGTGGTGTGTGGGTGTGTGTGTGTGTGTGTGGTGGTGTGTGTTGTGTGGTGTGTGGTGTGTGTGTGTGGTGTGTGGTGTGGTGTGTGTGTGGTGTGTGTGTGGTGTTTATGTGTGTGCTTTCGCTCTGTGTGTGTGTGTGTGTGTGTGTGTGTGTGTGTGTGTGTGTGTGTGTGTGTGTGTGTGTGTGTGTGTGTGTGTGTGTGTGTGTGTGTGTGTGTGTGTGTGTGAGAGAGAGGGAGAGAGAGAGAAGTTAGTTTTGTCTGAATAGAATAGAGCATTTTATTATATTGCACTACACAATTTTCGCAAAGTTTTAAGCATTATTTTAATTAATTTTCTTTTTTTTGCTTTCTATGTAACATTGTGTATGTGTTATTATAGTTCTAATTACAACTTGAACTTTCAACTTTAGTTTTTTATTGCTTAACTTTTACACCAGTTGTTTATCCGTACGATGAACTATATATACATACTGAAAGACGTAGTGAAATATAGCAGAGAAATATGCTTTATTGAGAAAAACTTGAGATATTTTTGATAAATAAAAACAAATATTCTTTAAAAAGCTAATGTATAATATAGAAATGTATAATAGAATGTACACTGCTATATGTGCTGTCTGGTTGCATTAAGTAGCACTATTGTTTTTGTCGGCACTATTTACCTTCCAACAGCAAGACTAAATCAGACTAGCGAGAAGAATGTTTGCGTAATAATTTTTATGCAACAACTGCAGCGTCTGCAGCGCTCGTTTACCGATCGTGACAATACAAAAATTATTCGAAGCTGTTGAAAATAACGGGGAATATTGAAAAGAAAAATTTAAATATCACTAGACGTTTTACATATTATAACGTCAAATGAAGAATTTTGATATCGGTAATCGATATTTTCGCTAATTGCAAGTTCACTTTCTTAAAATTCCATGAAATATTTTATTCCGTGAAACATTTATGCATTAAATTTCTTAAAATGTAGAATTTGATTTGTTAAATTTATGGAATGTTGTTTTAAAGATGAGAAAATTGTTTCAGAATGTTATTCTGAATTAATAATGGAATTTTTCGATGAATGCAAAATAGATTCATTTCAAACAATCTTCAGTATTTCTCGCGTAGATATTAAAATTTTTAACCCTTTATTATCGGACTCTTTTGTACGTTCTTACACCTAAATTCGCCAAAACGCCAAGAATGTATCGGCTGCTCGATTCGCTCGGAATTATTATCATTCCATCCAGGTGCGTGCTTATTCGCGTATTCAAGTGGCTCGCAACATCCTCGTGGAAGGGGGCGACACGAGTCTATAAAATCCCATAAACATCCCCGAAGAGCGCTATAGGGGCGGTCGCCACTGAAAGGAATAAAATATCGCTTTCTGCGGCAATTTTACGGCAATTTTCCGACTCGCTGGAAACCGCGCCGAGCGCATCAAGAACCAGGTGTTCGTCGATTCTGACATTCGCGCCCGAAGGACTCGCGCTACTGGTTAGAGCCTTCCGAATCATCGAGGACCGACGATTAGCCGGAGAGAGCAGTTCGATGATATTCTGGTGGTTTCCAACAAAAACGGATACGACGCGATGTAGACAACGCGTGCGTCGCGTAAACGGCCAATGGTGCGTATGATCAATATGAATATTATTCTGTTCCGCAGGACTTTCTCTCGTTCTCTCTCTCTCTCTCTCTCTCTCTCCCCCCTTTTTTCTCCAGACTTTCTGTTCGTCGGGCCGGGATGCATCTCCGTTTCTCGCCATCCCCGTGATTTATTACAGAATTATGCTAATCGAGGATACTCAGCGAACTTGTTAACATAAATCGCGTGCGTATCGCGTTTAACATAACTGCTGTAAAAAGTCTCCATTATTATATGAATATTATTGTTAGCCGCATAATGTATTATAATTAGCTTTATTATTTTATCATCGCGCTAGTTAGTACACAATAATATTTGGTGGTACTTCAATTATCACACAAATTTATTATCGCGCATTTTCTGCGTGCTCCCGGGAATTCGATATCGCGTTATCAACGTTCAGCTTTAAGTTGCCGAACGAAACATCGCGTTATTTCGAGCTACGGTGTGTAAAATAGCAGCGTTGCCTGAATTTGTTACTTGAGCATTGGATGCGTTGTCATAGAGTTATCTGCCTATTTCGTGCAATATTGCAAATCCTTACGCAATCCTGCAGCTCGCATAGTGAATCTCTATTGCCAACTCGTCAATCCCAGTTTTATTAAAATGCCTCGTGCATGGCAATTCTATAAATTCTGGCGTTATTGAAGTTATTTTCCACTATAGAGATAAACAGTATATTTTACAGATTTTTAAGGTATGTGTGCTTTCAAAATACCGGCTCAAAGCAATATTATACTACAAAGCTTGCGTTTCACTTGAACCATAGACAATTCAAAATAAAAATGAAGAAAATACTCCATTCTACAGAAAAGAAACCTAAAATAGAATATGAGCTCTAGCCACAGTTCATTGAGAGGAAGAATATTTCATTCTTTTTATAATCATTCACGTTGTATCATTTCTTTTAACGATATATAATCCTATGCATCACACGAATGCAATAAATATGTTTATATTTATGGAACATTTTTTGTTTTTAAAAAGATAAAAGATGGAAATATTTTGGATAGACCTATATTATTGTACAATACATGTATAATGCTTTCATTAATGTAGATTTCCCGTTAACAGTTTACTAAGTTTTCCAATGCAAAATATATTATAATCTTTGTATGACTTTCGAGCTGTTAATTAAAAGTTCCAAAAGACGTATAATCGACGCTAATGTCTGCCATTTCTGATGTCGGTCAACCAATTACTCTTTTCTACAACTTTTTCCCGGACAAATTTAATCGCTTGTTTCCTATTGCATCTTACGTTTCACGTAAAATTATTATTTAAAATCTTAATTATCTCGAAAATATCTTAAACCGATGCGAGCGCAGATATAAAGAAAAAATAGTTCGAAAATAAGACATCGAGCAAAGATGAAAAATTTTTAAGTAAAATCTCGATATAGACAGAAAAAGAACTTATGAGAATTATACCCCGCGTGCGTATAGATATTGAAGCGCAAAAATTAAAGTCATCTTCGTAATTGCTTTATCCTATTTGCGCGGGGTTAGCTCTGATTGGTCTTTCTACTATTAAGTTTAATCACGTCAGAGGCTAACATGAGACGTGTGGGCGAGTGTCTTGGCGGTGATTAAGTTCTACCGCAATTTTTCAAGCCATCTTACAATTATGTGGACAGACGTATCTTGCTTGTGGCCGAGGAAGCTCGCCCGGAGTTCACTGTCCGTCGCATATGTCGCTCAACGAGCTACCTTATCAGGGACTGACATTGCTAACGCGTTGTATCGCACATCGGGGACATGTCGTCATTGAAATTGGACAAGTAATACGTTCTATTCTGGTACATAAGTGACCACGTAGTCAATCTGCTTATTTCTCTTGGCGATGTGATGCAATAAAATGTAATATTAGGAAATCGATAGCGCGTTCCGAATTGAAGGTGATTTATAGTGCAGAAAGTCATTTATTCTTAATTACTTTCAAATTTTTTAAATATTGGACTCGGACATAGTGTGCGTAAATTGTTGAGAAACAGAGGACAAGGTGTCTAATTTTCGAGGTTTAGATCCACCGTGACGTTTCTAGATCACTTACTGCTTAGTCCGTGATACGAACTAGAGGGTGAGAGAGATTTCATGAAAACTCGAAACGAAACATTTCGATTACGAGCGCAAACCCATCGACGGCGCAATTTATTTACGCGATTTGAATGATACAATGGCGGACAGTGGGTCCGTACATAAGTACTTAACGTGTTCCCCTGGTGACGCCGTTAACGCGTGTCGAATCGCTCGTAACGTTGACAATATTCGAGCCCCTTTTACCGACGTAAACCTGGGCGGCCGGGAGATGCTATTCCGGATGCGGCATCTCGATATTGTGCTCGAGTGGAGACGAGTGTCGGGTGGGGCTTATCTTTAGTTATGGCGCGTTAGTTACGCAATGCTTACTTCGCGATAAATTATGTCACGATGAAAAAGCGTTCCTGGTGCATCTCCTATGTATATAATTTCGCGAGATGTAAACTCGGGAGAAAAATATTCATCTTGGTTCACAAGGTTCCAAGGAGTCTCCTTATCTGCACGTCTGAGAATACAAATTGAATAGAATTCCCAATATGGGATTTAAAAAGTAATATCCAGAGAATTAATTGACTTTTTTTTATTGTTGAATATTTATTAATCCTTGAATCGCAAGATATGCACAATCGTACATAATAATACTACAGATTCGAGAGGGAGAGCGACAAGTTTATTCATCTCACCATATTATACCAGCCGTTCCCTTTGATCGGCTTAACTCCGAAAGCTTAGCGGATCGGCAGTTTTCCCAATAATTATATTTTATTGATCACGTTTCCACCGCTGTTGAGCTGAAACTGCGCTTGCTGAAAATAACAAAGTAAAGAAAGATATCGATGTCGTTGTATTATTATTACCATTTCTAATATTGGCAGAGAGATATGTAGGGTGCATTAGCATGTATTTTCTCAGGACGGTTTTTTCTCTACTCATTCAACATATACCAGTAAAGCCAGAAAGGGTCTGAAGGAGCAAGGGGAGTTGCAAGGGAAGGCTGCGAAGTGTCCTTGCTCGTAATTTCCGGCAGATCAATGAATTACACGATTATTATCATAAGCATATGTCTCGGCGGATTCGCGCATTATCGACGTTCTTTATTAGGGATCTGCCGTTGCCAAACTGCGAGTTGAACTGCGACGAATTGCCGAGGAACTTGTTTACTCAGGCCGAGCCCGGTCTTCTTTCAATACCGCATCAAGCGGGATGTAATCCCTGGATATATGGCTCTCATTTGTAACTTGTAATCTTCGGCAAAATGCTCGGCATAATTCAGAATTACGCCCTTTTCGTCCGAATGTCCGACCGTAAACGTCGAGAACTGGGTCGTTTTAACGTTTGATATTTCTGTTTAATGTTTGATAATTCTGTAGGATGTGTGTTTGGCGAGGTAACAATTGGTCGGATATAAAAAATTATTGCAATATGAATGTCGCGATATTATGATCGTCATAATCGGCGTTCAATTGTATCTCGTAATTATCCAGCCTGACAATAATACGAGAATATGTACATTAGTGACTCGTAATGAGTCATTGCGTTGCTCATTTCGATCGAATATAATACCACCACTTTTAATGCGAGAGCACACGAATTAATTATAGCAAAGCGCATCATTAAGCCATCCTTTAGAAACTCGTGCGCGCGCTTATCGCACTTTATTGCAAAGGTTGGACATCGATATTCAATGGTTGCATCATGAAATTGATATATAAATATATCGATTACTCGCGTTCGTGGCACGCTGAGTTTTACTCCAGTATCTAAGATGTGGCGTCCGCTTTTTCTTCGCGTCAATAGTGGCTACGAAAGAATAGCCTGTTTTGCTAAAAAACACACTATCGGGACTGTTTCTCCGGGACAAAACATATTGCTATAATATAATTGTCATTACAAAAAGAGTATAATTAATAATGAAGCTTATTTATTAATTATGTCGTAACCGAAGGTACTTTCGTAATTGCGCGTGCTATTGACTTCACATCAGATTTTAATATTCAATTAACGTGTCGATAAATGGACGATCTTACGTCATATATATCAAGGCTTGAATATCTTGTACTCGTATCGTATCTAGTTGAATAGAGTCAAATGTGTAAGACTCTCTAATGATGATATTATTAAGCAATCGCAGCATTTATTTTCAGATTGCATATCTTAATAGAATTTTTGACACGAACATTTTATTTTTGTAATAACGTGTATGTAGGGGGGAAAACCGATATATGCAGATTAAACCGTCTATTTTCACGAGAGAAGAGGTACAACAAAGCGAGAGTAAAATCCGATAGCTAATACTTGATTACGCTCAAACAAGTTACTGTGTGTGCTTCTTTTAATGTAGCAATTTATTATAATGCATTAAAAATCACGGATATCGAAAATAAGCGAATATTGGTTTGATTCGGTATTATCGGATCTGTTATTATCCTACTTTTCGTATTACGGTGAGGGTAATGCAAAAGGATTCACGGAAGCTAGGCGTAATCTCGTACCAGGCATTCCGTATGGTAGAGATACGCGACATATAGCGTGCATTTTACATGCGCGCGTATGCGCACGGCGATCCGTCTCTTGGCTGATCCCTTACGAAATCAATTATCAATCCATTCCCTTGAAATTACTGTTAATGCCAGCGCCTGTCGGATTATGGAACGCGCGCGAATTTCCAAAAAAGCGCAAAAGTTTTTGGGGACGACGTAAGCGGCTTAGCAGCGCGTGCCTATGCCAGCTGGTCTAATCGATCTATCGAGAACCCATCTCTATACGGGTATCGCGCGGAGGAAGCATTAATCCCATAAATATACCGAAATTATACGCGCGGTGAGCGGTCTTTATTCCGGGAAAACGGAGAGGCGTACAGGACAAGATGCCAACGTTACACGTAAATTTTCCCGCGTAGAATACCCGCGTCTCTCTCTCTTTATGCGCGTCATAGATTGCGTTCGTGCGTTGAATCTCTAATAAGATACAAGCTCAATATACGTAAGGATTTATCTTTATATGATATGAGAATGAAATTCTGGTTTAATAAGATTACGAGGCTCTATTTTATTTTTTAAGAAAAAGGAGATGATCGCATTTGGTTGGTTATATTATATTCCAAGAATTTAAAAACGGAGAACTTGAATCGCCAGTGAATAATTAACAATTAGCAAAAGAATTATGTTTGACCCAACTGGCAAATTTTATTGTTCACAAAACGTGTTTTGCCAACATAATTCTTTTGCTAATTCCATCAAGAATTTGTTTGACACACAGCGAGCTGTATTTATTATTACAGATTTACTAAATTATATATTAATTAAAAGTTTTGTAGAATATTGAGCTAGAATCTTATTATTTTAACATATATTAAGTACGTGAAATCGTCGGGTGGAAATATTTTTCAAACAGCAGTGAATTGTAATGCACATCAAAGAAGAAATTTCTTTGACTACGCGCGTCCTCTATCTCCAAAAGGAAATCTCGAATTCTTTAGGCATTGTACTCTTTGATCCTTCCTGAAAAGGTAATACAGAGTAAAATAAAAAAGGGTGTACTAAAGAATTTATGTGTATCACATTGCACATAGGAAGGAAATAAAAAAGTCCGCACGCATATTTTATAAAGAATTCTTTGCATTTTTATTTTACGCTATTCTTCCTGTTTATAAACACGTGGTTTTTGCTCTTAAAAAAGCCGACTCATTAAAATGCTAAATGTTAGTGATAAACCTTGGAATCACGTTACGCCGGCATTTAAACTCACCAGCGCAAAATATAGCATCACTTAAAATGATAAATTGGGTCATTTCCCGTTGACTAAAATAATCGCGCGAAATTACTTTTTTGACGATCTTTTTCGTGTTGTATTTCGTCTCCTCCCCCCCTTCTATCTGCAATGATAAATCTTCATTATAATAGCTTTCTTTTATATAAAAAAGAAGATCAGTTAATTAACTTTTATATTGCTTTATTGTTACATTTAAATTAAAAAATGCTTATATATACTCTATACAATATGTCTAAATTAAATCAGTATACGACTTTTTTTATAAACTTCAACAGTCTTCATTAATAATCAATATTTCGTAGAAAAATATTCAGGCTACATTATATCAGTTCTTGCAATAATGTTATTAATTTAATATATGATTATGTATATTGTATCTATACACTGAGAGAAATAAAAAAAAAAAAAAAAATTTGTTGATTTAATAAAACCGGAAGATTGTATGTTGCCAAGCAGATGATTTGATTGGCTTAACAAAATATTTGTACAAAATATTTTGTTTTTTTTTGTTCTTTTTGACTATTTTGTTTGTTGACTATATTGATTTGTTCTTTTTAACTAAATATTTTATCCTATCAATTATACATAATATAACATTAAATATTTCTTTGAATAAATTTTTAAAAACGTTAATGTTTTTGGTTCAACAAAATTATTCTATTGAGTTAACAAAATTGATCATTAACTTAAAAAAAATGATTTTGTATGATACCATTTTCAGAATTCAATTATTTCATTTTGTTCAAATAATAGACGTGTACTTAATTCAATAAAATAAATAATTGGATCAATAAATTGAAAAATAAACAAAATTGTTTTGTTGATTCTACAATATTTTTCCCTCAGTGTACATCTATCGTATCGTAATAGCACGTGGGCAGGCAACAAGTTATCAATATATTGTTTCGAATCTTTTGCTGAACAGGCAGTTACAGTTGACACCAACGGTTTTACCTCTTATTACAGCCTAGTTAGAAAGGTTAGAAATATAATAGCGATGACAGATAAATTGCCTTCAAAAGATATAGACAATAGATAAAACGTACGCATCATTATCTGCTAACGTTAAAGGATAGAAATAAATGAGGAATCGTGAATCGTGTTATCGACGCGTGCTTCTTTCCAGTCTTGTACCTACCCTTGGCTTGAGCAACCCCTAAATCGATAAAACCAGTTTACGCGCACAGGGTAACATCCAGCGGTAAACGTAAAATATCAACGTATGATACGATTTCATATATATGCAATATAATATGATTTAAATAATATTATTTCTTAATTAGAAAATATTAATTTTTTTTCTAAGCTACTTTCTATTACGATAATGAAATTGCTTTGTTATAGGATTAATTAAATGAGACTGACATGATATAAAAAATACTGTTTATTGGTAATTATTGCGATATCAATAATAAAACGTGGACAAAGGTATAAATTTATATTGTTTATTATAATAATAAATGAATAGTTTGTGACAGTTTGTCGTCACATTTGTGGCGTTCTTTCTCAGATGATAATATCGAATTCCATCGAATGACGAGTTACATCATGAAGCGGTATATCCTTTTTTCCAAATTGTGTCTTTTAAATAGGAGCCCACTATGGGATCGTTGAGTATTTCCTCCACAATATCTTTAAAGCCAAGCTGACTAGCTAGCATGTATTTACATTCGACTTCTGATAATTCAGATATTAGTGTTCTCATGTTATCTGTCATGGAATGATTGATACTCTTTTCCAGTCTGTATCTAAAGATGTACGTACAATGACAGTATTTTAAAAAAATATTATTTAATTACAAATCATATAAATTTAAATTTTAAAGAACATATACGCTCTTATAGGTCGCATATTAAACTTACCTACGTGCACAATCTTGTACAATCGTAGGCGTAAGATTGTTAACTGTCATGAATTCTTTGAGATACTTTGTCTCTCCTTTGAGAATGCAGTGATGATAAATAAGATTAACCCAATCCGCATGATAATTATAAGCGCGGATAACAATAAGAGCTTGAGGGAAGTTTAAAATGTGAGATAATATTCTGTCTAACTCGTCGCTTTTCAAATTCAGCAGACACTCTGCTTGTTGATTTTGTGGTATTGCGTTCAGCAGTGAAATTTGAAGCGCGACAAGTTGGGCTTGATGCGAGCACCGGCTAGCAAGATTCAGTTTCTTATCCTGAAAGTAAAATACATTAGTTTTTATGGTAATTTCTACTCGAAACATGCATACGTTTTAATTTAATTTTTTTTTACCTGTAAATAATATTGAGTAGCATGAGTAAAGTTAGTTACAGCCAATTGCAATTGTTTTTGGACGTTATCATTTCGAGTCAATTTTATTTCTACCGGAATACCAGTTATGCCTCTTCCGCATTCTTTTAATATGTCAGATATTAATTTTGCAATTACTTCCTTTGCTTCATTTTCCCACATGAGTGCGATTTCGTAATATAAGCGGAAATGAAGCGCCACTAGAGTAAAAAGCTCCTTATCTTCTGGACATTGACGCTTCAAAAATTCCAGCAATGCCATTTTTAGGCCCGGAACCTGTTCAATTGAGAAACATGAGTGTTTTTTTAAATAAAAAAGAAGAGTTTATTCAATATCGTACGAGCAAAGATACCTTATCCAAGCCTTGTCCCAACAAAGACTCAAATTGATCGTTTTCTTTCAAGATTTGGAATACGTAATTCATCTCGGTAAATCGCCCAACACCAGTTACAAGACGTACCTAGCGTATATGGAAAAAATATGTAAATAAATTTTTAAAATTGCAGTAATTGATTAAATATGGAATTAATAAATGTACCAGTAGCGCCCAGTATTTTAAGATTTGTAACATATTCGCGAGACTCTGACACTTTCGTAATACTGAGGCTATTCCTTCCATGTTACAGGAAGCCGTGAAACAATCGTGGGATCTTATCAATAATTCCACTATTGTTTTCAATCCTGAAACTATAACGCAATAAACAGAAATATGTATATTATCATATTTTTAAAATAATATAATAAAGAAAATATGTAAATTACCATTTCTTTTTTCATCGTGAGTACTAATGTATCTTCCCAGCAATGATTGTGCTGTCTTCAACAATTTTAAGCCTAATAACGAGATATCGCTGCACAGTTCCATTATTAAATGAAAGTGCGAATTCAAGGAATAGCTCCACATAAAAATCAAATCTTCCTGACCATCTGTTGGGATATTATTATGTTTGACATTAAGATAATTATTCGAAGTAAAAAATAAGAGATTTTTTCCATAATTACCTTCTATGGCACAATTTATGTGCATTGTAATATTATCGGCCAGAAATATTGCCACGTCTTCCGTCTTAATTTTGTAAGACATTATTATGTCGTTAGCAGTCTCTAATTTATTTTCAATGTTACTTTCTATAATCTCCTGTAAGAACTTTATCGGATCTTTTAGCATCAACAGTGATTGATATGTCTTTCCTAAACGCGTAGCAAGTTTATAATATGAAACAATTCTAAAGCATATCTCATTTCCATGTATAAGAATTTCCGATAATCTTTCTAAAGTTGAAATACACTCCATCTGGAGATGGCTGATCGTTGTATCGTTTGTTTTGTTAGTTTCGATCGACGAAATGGTGTTTACTGTAAAAAGAAAATGAAGTATATTAAGATATAAAAACATTGAAGAATATTTTTAGATAGATAGAAGGTAGAAGTGCAGAAATATTAATATACATATATATCAATGGTGTTAAAGAAAATCGTGAGACATACAGGATGACGTTGAAGAAAATCTCTGCAGACCGCGTTTACGCAAAATGCCATATTTTTGTTGCTTCTGATTCCTTTCTTCCAAAAGACTCTTTTGCTGAGAAGTTAAGTTTGCTGGTGAAATTTCACCCTCTGCTAAGCTTAAACACAACATCAATATTTGCAGATCCTATAAAAAAAATAATACTTTTAAAAATAGTATACCCATAAATCTTAAAATAAAAGAATGCTATTTACCTTATGATTATAATTAAAAATTACGCTTATTCGTAAGGCAATATCCAACTTGCGCAGATCAAGTAATTTATTTATTAAATTTTCCACAGCATTTTTTTCATTTTCGTCTATCAAGGAGCAAGTCACTTGTAACTTATCCAAACCAGATAATAACTCTGTTTTTAATTTATTAAAAGTATAATTATTGTAGTCGAACTCTATATTTTCAGGTCCAGCTAAAATACACGATTTCCACATTGCCATTTCTAAAGTATCGATAATTTGTTGCTCGATTTCGGTATTTTTCAAAGTCTCATAAGCCAATTTCAAAACTTCATATCTAGAAAAAATAATTAATTACTTATTTAGTAATAGAACTAGCATTGCGTTATATTATTTACCTTTCTTTGTGCGATACAACTTTCTCGGCATGTTCGACAAAAAATTCAACCGCTACTTGAGGCGGAACGTTATATTTATTAAAATCCTGAGCACATTGCGTCCAGAAGGTAGAATTTACTTGACCATCTCCATTTATTGATTGTTTGAAAGTATTTCGAGCCTGAAAATAATATTATATTCAGAGAAAAAATGTATAGTAATATAGTGTTCGACTTCTTGATCAATTTTGAAAGATACTACTTGTGCTAATATGATGTCGGATGCATTTAACCCGGCGCAGCATGCTAATTCTAAGGCAATGCTGTAATTTTCGATTGCTGTTAAATCGTCGATGCATCTTTGAATTTCCGTGTCGAAATTATATGCGTTATCGATTAGAGTAATTGCTCTGAAATTTAATGTCACGCCAGTTTTCTGCAGAATTTTTGTTATATCCAACAAACGTTGAAAATCCGGTACTGCACCTATACAATAACAATTTTCACAAGTTACTGCAACTGTATTTAGTAGGACAGATTAATATAAAAAGAAATTGGATATATTTATTTCATATATTTTACCTGGTAAATCTGCTGAAAAATTACACTTTATTAACGCTTCAAGAAACTTTACTCGTAATGGCGTACTTCGAAAGCCGTAGCCGAGTGCCGTAACAATGCATTGGATTGCAACAACTGCGACCCAATACAAGTTTTTTAAATACGTAAAATGGACACTATCCCAATCCATAATTTTCTAAAAAAGATAAAAGGCCGTGTGAGCTAGCTAGTATATTGGAGTTGTTTCATTGTAATTCTGTACGTACATTGCTTTTAAGTGAGGAACATTGCGACTTGAAATCTATTAAATGCCGTTGATTTTCCTTGAATTCGCCATAACTGATTGCTTGCATCAAAAACTCGAAGAATGAATTCAAAATACTATCCTGCAAGACATCAGTACTAATTACAATGAAGAATCTTCGACCATCGCTGTTATATTAATTGAACTTACAGGCATGAAAATTTTGTAAGCCCGATTGACGGTGTTAATATAACCGTATCGAACCATTTTATTTAGTAATTCCGATACTTTATCGGAAGGCCATATTTGTTGCTCAAGACATTCCGTGTAATCAAGAAGTATGTCCTCTCTTCCTGTCGATATTACCATCCAACAATAGCAATATGCTGCTACAGACGACGGCTATAAACACGAGATTTTTAAGTCGCATAATGAACGATAAAACCTGATTAGTACTAATATCAATCAAAATAAAGTAACACCTCGTAACACGTAGCTAAGACAGTCAATATAGGCCTTAGATTTGAGCGAGACGCATTAATTAATGCTCCAGGTGGGTCTTGACTTTGATGACAGTTTAATATAGTCAACCATAAGTTATTATCTGAAGAAGTCGAGGTACAACTGTTGGAAATATCTTTGGCACTAGTTGTATCAGTTGCATCTATCTCAGTTTCTGATATGGCTGAGGTGGATACTGGTGATTCCTGGAGAATGACTTTGTTTACGTACAAAAAACTATAATTATCAACAAGCAATAACAATCTTACATTTTCTTTCACTCCAACTTTATGCTGCCTTGATGATGATTGTCTGTCGTGAAATTTCATCTTCTGTTTGTTATATGGTTGAGATTTGCTAAGTTTATCATTGTTTAAACACGTTAGCAGGTGTTCCCGTATGTTTGAGTTATTAAACAATCTGGTGTTTTCCAGCATCTGGTACGTGATTGATTTGTGTTTTATTTTTATAGGCCTTATTTTAATCAGCGTTATTTCGAAACGTACCTGGGTTTTAGGATAAGCGAATATATGACAGACTGCAATGAATTCGAACCACAGGTCATGATCTGCTAAATATTTCGGCAACGTATCGGGTAGCGCATAGTTGTGAACACGTGCAAAGCGTACGATGACGTCCCATAATTTCAATGCTTCGACAAATTGCGTGTTATCGCACATGAAAGGTTTATCCAATAAATGTTTTTGAAAGCTTTGTTCGAGATACGATATCACAGACTTTAAATCAGTTTGATTCTTATACACTACATTTTCTAATAAGCTCCCTGTATAATAAAGAATGTCATTTAAAATACTTTTCCATGCCGATATCATCATATATCAATTACATAAGCTACATTACCTATGGAGATGTTTAGTTGCTCTTGTACGTATTTTGCCACAGTAACGTGTAATCGTAAATTGCTCGAGTCGATTCTCAGCAACTCGATGAACGCAATGCAGCTACACACGATATCAGACTTATCTAAGTTTCTCAAAGCGAGAACGTGCGCATATAAGGCCGCATTGAATTTCCTAAAATTATTTGAGTTGTTGACGTTAATGACGATAAAATGAATATTAACATCGCAAATATACGAACCTATGGGAGGATACATTTCCAAGTAATTTCGCTTGAGCGTGTGTTAAACTGTGCACAGCCATATTCGGCCTGCCTTCTTTCAGATAATAACCGTACGTTAGCGTTTCCTGATATCCGTATTTTCTGATCAGATTTTCGTTCGTGAAAGTAGGCAAGGGTTCATTTTTGAAGCGCCACTTGAATAAGAATTTCGAATTCAAATTTCTATAGCCGTCCAATAAGTCGTATACTGTAATATCATCTTTTTCACTTTGATCCTCGATGATACATTGCAGCATCGGCATATGTGCAAGCGTGGACTGAAGAACTTCTTGGGAAATAACACGCGTGTCAATTTTTAAAACAGTCTTGTTCGTAAATATATCTCTTATCAGTGTATTTCTCCCTGAAGGGTTTGCTTCGTTACACAACGCGCTCTGCGTCTGCCATAATCGTAAAAATATTAATGTCAAGTTTACTAAATAATTTGCCTTGAGATAAGCATTAAAATCATCGGAAATATAATCAATCGATTCCACGATTCCATGTAGTAACGCATCTTCGTAGTTATCTCGAGCGTTACACATATCGGTTAAAGCATTATATAATTTTTTAACTTTTAAATTGTCTTCCTCAGTATGACAGTTTTGCGAGCAGTGTGTAAGGCACAGTTGTTGATCGATGCTTTGCAAAAATTCTGTTTTATCGATATTGCAGGAAGCTGAAGATAATATTGTACTAAGTTCTTCCAGCGTAATACCACAGCCGAAAGAACGATTTAATATTAATTTCAAGTCGTCCTTTTCTTCTTTTGTATAAATGCCATATCTAAAACAATAAATTTGGACATTTTCTCTGTGATTTTTTATCATTACACCAGCAAAGAAAAATATAAATACACATAAAACATCAGTTGTATATACATACCTACATAAATAATTTTTGGTTAGATGTTTCACGAGGTCACTAGCATTTGAGGAATCTATATAATCGACCATATCGGGTGTAATATCTAAATTCGCAAATAACGATTTCAAATGTTGATCAATTTTATCTGAGATCTCGAGAACGTCTCGATTATATTTTGTATCAATCCATATTCTTAGAGCATTAATTTTATTATTAGATAATAAGTAATCCCACAAAATATTATTTGACACGTTTCCCAAAATCTCTGGGTTATTCGAGGAAAAATATAATTCAGTGCGTAAGGCTTGTTCAATATTCTGTGGTAGTTTCATTATATCATCTATACATATACAAGAACTTAATCCACTTTGGATTCTAAAAAACAAGAAGATAATTTGTTAATATATTTTTTCTATTACGTGATATGTATGTATTTTCTATTTTCGCAACTTACTTGCACTTTTCCTCATGTTGCTTAATAGATTTGGTAATGTTCCATGCCGTGACATGTTCAGTCTTAAATCCATCGACATTTATCATATACTCACACAAATAATCTCTTAAGATTGGATCCTTGGTTTTTATAGAAACAGCAAAAATATGTTCCACAGGATCCTTTCCCTGTAAAAAAATTATTATCTGTTTAAAATATAAATCTGTATAAATATAATAAAATAAGTGAAACACGATGATACAATCAATTTAGAGAAAAAAAACGCTATTTATGGTAAAAAGTATACGTAATTTACACAACATTATTATTAGGCTACCAAGAACCAGTCCGGACTGTAAAAATGGTGTTTTTCTAAACCGTCTAAATTGACTGTATAAATATATTATTCTTTTAATCGTCACTTCGAACTTTGTTAATTATAATCTATCTTGGAAAAAAATATTAATATATATGACATACCATATTTTTTAAAATATGTGAAGCTCTATAAACCTGCTTCTTGCTTAATAATTCATTGATCCAATTTTCGACTTCTTTGTTGAAATATATACATGCCTGTTCTACAGTACAATTTCTTCTGTACGCAAGGCATTTATGAGCTAGTTTTATATGAGTTCCCTTGGCAGAGGCTTCTCTCACAAGCTCTCTGTCTCTCAGTGTACGCCAGCCAGACCATATTGCAGCTGATTCTCCAGTTAGACACTCCACAGGAATACCACCAACCGCATTTTTTTCAGACATTTTGCGATAGTAATATTTATAACGCAATTTTTACACCAATTCATTAACGCACTCTGACATCTTAATACAATTAGAAATCTTGTCTAGTAAATATTAAAAAATTGTACTAGGAGAAATTAAGGCATTTTTACATTTCCACAACATATCCAATTTCTGTCAAAAAAATACTTTGTTCGTAAATTGTATACTGTGTTATTAAATTATATCTGATTAATTTCCATTATATTATCAGTATACACGTACACTGCTTGTTTCTCTCGTTTTAGGTATATAAATTTTGTGTAAGATCGGATATTACAAAAGTATATAAATCTTTGTTACACGAGGTAAATTTGCAGTATAATAGATAGGTTAGGAAAAATAAAAACAACAGCTGCGAAAACTGGAGTCGCCGATACATTACATTTTTTACACTCTCATAGAAACGATCACAATAATTATTTATTCACACGAGTTATATATTTTTATTTGGAATATTAATTATATTTTATTCATATTTTGATGCTTGGAAAACACTACCGTGTCAGTTTGTGCCTCTCTGACAGCAGCAATTTAACCAGCAATCGGTAAAAATCACCAGCAATCAGCTGATTATCACCCTATCACCACATGATTTCGTATCGAACAAATGTAAAATAGCAATATTAGAAATATTAAATTTTTTAAACACATATATATGGATATATAAAATCAATACGATATCATATCGTATCATATATTGAACGCTGTTTAATCAATGAACTAAAAAATACAATAAAATTGTGGTAAAATAAAATTTAATTATATACATGTTTGGAAAGAGGAAAAGTTTGTGGAAGAATTAGTTTTTCCAGAAATCGATTATTTTACTAAGATGCTCACGTTTGATCTATGAGGATTCTATTATAAAGGAGGGAGACATCGTTGATATTATCCCTTTCTTTAGGCATTTGCCATAGCATTCCCATATTCACACTACTAACGTTCGAAGAAAACTTAAATATGCCAGACTTGTTTTGAGTACCTAATAAAAAGTTATATTAAAATAATACATATTACTTTTTCTCGTAATTTAGCTTATCAACTACAGTCTCTTATAAGGGCATATATACAGAAAAAATAAAAGCGCTTCCAAATAATTTTGGAATATCGATTATTTATTTCTTTTAAATGTTCTGTCGTCAGATTAATTTCACGTAAATGCCTCGTATAATCCCTTACATTTCCGAATGTCGCCAGTGATAAATCTATCATTCTGCCAGCGCTGATTTTTATGGGATGGCTGGACATAGCGATCACTAAAACTAGACTACGAATTGACTTTGCCGGCAGCTGGTACCAATTTATCATGAAGCACCTCCTTCCAATTTGGCCGCTCTGAAACGTCAAATCGTTGAAAAATGTTTCACATGTCCTGAACTTCAATCATTTTTCACTACAGCAGCTCCATGTTTATACGAAAATCAAATAATTAAACGTTACAAAATTTAAATGCTTTTAAATTATATTAAGTCTAAAAATATACCTTCTCCACGAGTTGTTCGCCAATGTAACATAGTATATACATATTGAAACAGAATGAAACAAAGAGCAGAAAGTAAGTCGTTAGTCCTACTGTATCACTATCTTGCCAGTCCTATTAAAAATTAGTATAGCAATTCAATCTAAGTTAAGATTTAGAGAAAAAGATTGGCTTTCTTTTTTTAATACATATATATTAGAGCGTACCACTATGCAGTAATATTCGGGCAAACACATTGTGAATATGGAACTGGCGAATTCCAGTAAACACACTTCCTGTAGAATTTCTTCTACGGCGGCGGAAAATCTGAAACAGACCGCTATTACTTGCACGTGAGAAGTCGATTTTTACATGGAAGAAAAGGGTTAGCTACTGTAGCAAATTTAGTTGTAAAATAGGAACAATTAATATTTTTTGCAGCGAGTGATTATAATTTATAGCAATAGTAGCAAAACCTTTTGTTGAAGTTTGCTAAATTATAGCTCTTGCTGCAAAAAATGTTAGTTACTTATCCTATTTTACAACTAAATTTGCTATAGTATCTAATCCTTTCTTTCCGTGTATGAACTTCTCATTCTCAGCATTGTGTGTCAAATAGCTCTATATAAAAAAGGCACTATAAGGTATATAATAAAGATATATGAAAAAGGTTTGGTCATTTTGCGATTTGGGCGTAAAGAGTATTTTATAATTGTATTTAATAACAATATGTGTGTGTGTGTGTGTATATATATATAGTAGTATTTTTAATAAGAAAAATTTTTTTTATTACGTATTATTTGTTTAAAGATGCTGAGTCGGATCTAGATCAAACGAGTGAACGCAAACAAATATATGAATGAACAACTTGTTTCAACTTGCTAAATGTGAACAATGTTGCCATACTACCAGGTTCACATTCAAGCAAGTTGTTCGTTTGTGTTTGTTCGCGCTCGCTTGCATAGGGTGCGTTCGGGAAGACACTATTAGTGCTATTTGCTTATTTTATCCTTGTTTTACACTTGATGAGCGATAAAGATAGAATGATGCAATAGCGCTAATAGCGCGCTTCCCGAACGCAGCCATAGTCTGGATTCGGCTTTATATACCGAGAAGTAGGTATATGTATATGCATTCGTTGAGAATATAAGCGCATGCTCGTGACCTGCGCATAATCCGTAGGAATGTAACTGCACCGCCCACTGAAATGTATTGGAGGATCCGTTAAAGGCACTTGTTGCATTTACCCGCCCTTTGTACGTTGCTCAAGTCGTGATGAAAAATTATATACTGTATTATAAAATGGAAAATTTATATCCAAAAAGAAAAAATTCTAGCTATTAACACTCAAAATAATTTTTTTGAATAAAAAAAATTTTTTATTTTATAATTTTTTTATTTTATTTAAAAAAGTTATGTTAATAACTAGAATTTTTTCTTGAAATATACTTTAAAAAATATTTTTTTTATAGGAAAAATTTTAGATTTTTTTAGAGAGTTCAAATTCTACCAATAATATTTAAATAAAAATAGAGTAAACATGGAAATGTACGTGATATAAATAATGTAAAGATAGAGATAACAATTTTCCAGTTTACCAAAATTTTTTTTGCGGATTTTAAAAAATTTTGAAGAACCTTAAGAATGCTATTAGAAAATGTTATAACTTAAATTGATTTTAGTTAAAATCAAATAATTAGCGATTTATAACAAAAATATAAAATTGAGGCATTCTTATATTCAGGCCCTTGTTTTTTATATTTATTCACTAGGATACTTTTTAACCCTCCGAGAACACACCTATTTTTTCATTCACGGAGAACACACTCTGGGTCAATCTGACTCTACACACTTTGATCGTCCACCATTTTAAATTGACGAGTACGATCAGCTTGAAAAAATTTCCAGATGTACTTAGAACATTGTTAAATCAATTGATTCATTTTTTTATTTTTAATATTTTTGGCTAAAAATTTTTCTGGCAAAAAAAACACCTGGTCAAATTGACCCGATGTGTTCTCGGAGGGTTAAAATATAATAAGAATTAAAAAACAACTCTTGGAAGAAACACACACACACACACACACACCCATCGAAACTCCATTAATTATATTGAAATTTTGAAAACATGGTATTAATTTCACGAAAATGTATGTAACTGTGTTACCTTAATATTCGAACATGACTTTGCACGATGAGAGCAATTCGTTGATTAACGTCTGACAATTGCTCGAAGTTTTTGCCACGCGAAAGATCCTCAAGTCGAGACATGATCACCTCGATCTGACCACACGCATGAGTGGCGAATATTGCTGCCAATCCGCACGATCCGGCCGTCACTGAATACATGGTGTATCCGCACACGCAGTGAGCCAGATACACTATTTCGTATATCGGACTTGCTTGCGTCTTAAAAAACTTACTGTAAGTCGGATACACGAGTGGTCTAATAGTTTGGTTGTTGACTATGTGTTCGGTGCAGAACGGTAGAATTGTATGATAAATAAAACCGGCGATGTACATGGAAGTCGCGGCGATCATAGACAGTCTACGACCGGTGGTGGCGTACTTCAGCATCAATTCGCGATCGGAGCTGAATTTTGCCTGTCAATATTACAAACAATTGTATTTATCAAAAGAGATAAGCGACAAAAAAAACATTATTTATCACCAAAATTATAAGATGGATAGAATCGTTCGAAAACGAGATTCGTTTTGTGAACATGGAAAAATATACACGCAGGCTTGGAATAATTAGATCTAAATTTTGTCAATGCATAAAACGCGGTTTTAAATCTTGTTGCAATAATTTATTCAATTAAAGAAATTATTTACGAAAAAAAATCATATTTTTGAAGCGTATTCTGTTGCGACGCTTAGATCTGCGCGCTCAATCCGTATTCGTACAAACAACACAGTAAAAATTACATTCAAGAATATGAAATAAGTGACCGTTTATATAAAGTCGAAAGACTTGCTAAAAAATATGGGATTACTTTAAAATCAAAAGATTACATTAGTCATTTTCTCGTCGCGCATTTTTTTGTACTCGCATTGCAAGAAAAAGAAATGAGTCGCCACTTGTCATCATTACGCTGAAAATTTTCTGTTGACTGCGTAACGCACTTTACATATTGACAACACCGACCTGCCACCAGTCACTCTTCACGTGTTCGATGCAGCGTAATATTTTGGGTCGACGTATCGCGAGAACGCAATACTTCATCATCGCGGTAGTGCAGAAGCCCAGCAACCCGAAGAGCTTCAGCCTTACGTTGAGGTCCTTCTGGTCGAAGATCATGTGCAGAACGCAAGGCACTATCGCGAAAGCTAACGCAAGATTACACAGTACGATCGAGATCTTGTATGCATGTTGTCCGATTCCGCGAATCGCGACAGGCCAGATGCCGATTGAGCCGAGGATCCAATTACCGGGTTTGAAAATATATCGTATGTCCTGCTGATAACTGACGTTCGACGACACCACATGCTTATCCTGTGAGCTTTCCATGTTCGCAATGACAGGTTCTGTTAAAGACTGCATCGGGTGAACGCGCGGCATTGATTGCAAGGTCGCTGGACATGCGCTTGCGCTCTTGTTACGGGGCATCCTTCTGCCTGCTGATAGTCTGACATATGCGTGTGATTAACAGAAGGGTAGTTGTGCGATGCGTATCTTACGTCCCGGTGGTTTTAGATCGAAAAGATACACTTCTCCCGCGTTTCACTTAAATTATCCTTTAATCGACAATTTGAGAAATCAGAGAAGTTAAGATAAGAAGGAAATTAACATATTTGTAATTTAACATTCTCTATTTAACTGTCCAAGTAAAATTATTCGTTAGCGCGTATTAAATAAAAAATAAAAAGTTGAAATTATTTGGTAATACATTAGATACATATAGGTGGTTCAATGACAAGAATTATAATAAGGTAAGGAAAGTGCAGAGACGCGCATATCTAATATGTAATGTTTTATTCGTTAAATAATATCATATTATGTATAGATTTTACGTACAAAGATTTTTTTTGTTGAATTGATAAATTAAATCAAATTCAAAATAATTCTTTTCTATCTCTGTCACATAATTCCATATATTTATTAACGTACGTCATTAACTTAGATATGCCACGCTAGTTTTCATTACCTAAAAAAAGTATCTGAAGTAGAATATTCTTTCTGCTTTCTGATTTTTTTTTTTACAATTCTCATAATGAAATCTGTTGCTTAAGTTATTTTATACGAATGATGATTGAATAACTAGAGATATGAATTTATTTTTTACAAAATATTGTATGTGTATACCGCAAGTTTTATTTTAAATTTTGAAATAGAATCGAAGTCAACGTTATAAATGTATAATCATTGATTTCAATGGAATATGGTTCGACATCGTTATTATCAATATGAGAGCTATACCAATATTCTATGTTGAATAGTTTAATTAGATCAAATTTAAAATATTTTTAAACATATGTATGTTACATAATTATAATCATATTTACATCACTAACGTCCGTAGGAAGCTCAAATACGCCACGCTAGTTTTCAATACCTAAAAATTTTTTATTAAAATATGACATTTTTTAGCTGTAATTTAGTTTTTTACAATTTTTAGAATGAAATTTATTGCTATATTTATTATACGACATTATCAAATAATTTTGGAGATATTAATTTTTTAAGAATTATTGAGTTTTAAAATTGAAGGTAGAATAAAAGATACAAGATACAAGATGGGCTAAAATTAATAAATGCCTCACATTTCCAAAAGTCGTTAATGATAAATCTACCATTCTACCAGCACTGAATTTTATAGGATGGCTGGCCATCGCGATTATCAATATAAGACTGCGAGTTGATTTTGGCGATAGTTGATACCAATTAATCATGTAGCATATCGATCCAATCTGACTGCTCTGCAAAACCAGTCACGAATGATTATCCAATTATTAGCACTATCGAAATTAAATGTGGTACCTATATATGAAAAATAAAGACGTACTTTATCCATGAGAACCTCGCCGATATAGCATAATATGAAAATATTAAAGCAGAATGACACGAAAAGCAGAAAATAAGTCGCAAGACCTATTCTATCGTCCGCTTTCCAATCCTATCAAATTTTAAATAGAAAATGTAATTTTACAGACTATTTTATTAAAAGTTGTGTCAAATTTTTCTTTTCTTTTAATATATGTTAACACACCACTATACAGTAGTATTCGAGCAGACATATTGTACATACGGAACTACTGAACTCTACTAAACACACTTCCTGCAAAACTTCCTCCACCACAGACGCAAACCTGAAATAAGTCCTTCCAGTTTATATAAGAAAAAAAATTTGAATGCATTACCTCATTTATTCTATTCTACTGTTATTTTCTAACTATAAATAATATATAATAATATAATAAATAATATAATATAATAAGTACGTGTTTAAAGTCGGTATATGGTGCAAATAGATATATGACATATACTAGGCCGATATACATATAATAGCGCATGCTTATGATCTGCGCATTGTCTGACGCGCAGTAGCACCGCCTATGGACGGAGGTTGGTTGAGATCACCTGTTGCATTTATCTTCTTATCATGGAAAGAACGGTGCTGAAGTATCTAAAAACTTAGCTAGGTACAGATCTGAAAATAATTTTGTTGCACCATTAAAATAATTATAGTAGGTCGCTGAAGTATGATGATAATACTGCAAAAAATTTTGACATTTTAGCAAACAGCTTGAATGTTCTACATCTACATAATTATTTTGATAACAAAATTATTTTCAGATCTGTATCTAGCTAAATTTTTAGATACTTCAGCAAAATTGTTTTTTCCATGTATCATATTCATGTATTATGAAAGGATAATAATTAAACAAATTATATGAACGAAATTAATGCAGTAATATTAACTTTTTCGGTAACAAATTGAAATTATTCCCTTACTAAATCAATTATATGTATATTGAGTTGTATATAGACTCGAACAAAGTGCCATTAGTATAATTCAAAAATTTTTGTATTTCTAACTTAAGCTGAAAATGATTAAATTTTCTAATTGTAACTTTTAATTTTTTTATATTGATAAATTATCGCAAAATTTTAGAAAGACATATGAATCATAACATATACATTACCTTATTACTCGTACGTGATTTTTCACGATGGCAGCGATTCGGTGATGAACATTCGGGTTTTGTTCGAATCTTTCACCAGCTAAGAGATCTTCTAGTCGTGATACAAGTATTTGGATTTGGCCACATGCGTGAGTGGCGAACAAGGCGGCCAATCCGCAGGCACCGGCTGTCACCGAGTATATGGTGTATCCGCACATGCAATGAGCCACATACACGATTTCATATACTGGGCTAATTTGTGACTGGCTAAATTTACTATAGGTCGGATACACGAGCGGTCTGATAGTTTGATTGTTGACTTTGTGTTCGGTGCAGAAGGGCAGAATTAAGTGATAAATGATGCCAGCGGTGTACATGAAAGATGCGCCGATTATCGTCAGATTGCGACCGGTAGCAGCGTACTTCAGCATCAATTCGCGATCGGATCTGAATGTCACCTGTCACAGTGTTGCTAGTGACTTTTATTTATCGATATATGAAAAATCAGCACTTATCAATTTTGCAATCTAATTTTCCTTCTCAGAATTTTAAGCCTTAGCTACACAACGCGGAGCAAAGATTAAATTAATCGTGCATTTTGATTTGTATTATCATATTAAAAATATCATTGTAAATTAAATATAAAAATATCTTTATTATAATAATTACACAAAATATATGCACTTCTCGAACAGTGAGATCACAAAGTCGAATTAATTTATGATCAAGATCATTTCAATTATGTTCTATTTATTCAAATCATTTTTTTTCAATACCTTATAACGAATGTCACACATTAACACGATATGTCAGTTACTAGCAACACCGACCTGCCACCAATCGCCCTTCACATATTCGATGCAACGATGTATCTTAGGGCGACGTATCACGAAGATGCAGTACTTTGTCATCGCGGTAAGGCAGAAAGCCAGCAGTCCGAAGAGCTTCAGCCTTAAGATGATGTCCCTTTCATCATAGACGATATGTAGAGCGCAGGGCACTATCGCGAAGCTCAACGCGAGATTAAAGATCGCGATCGCGATTTTGGACACGTGCTGTCCAATGCCTCGTATCGCGACTGGCCAAATGCCGAGCGAGCTCAGAATCCAGTTGTTCAACTTGAAGACATATTGAATGTCTCGCTGATAACTGGAGTTCTGCGATGTCGCGGACCTATCGCGTATACTGGACATGGTTGCGGTGACAGATTTCGCCGAAGACTGCAAGAACAGGCGGATGCGCGGCATTGATTGCAAGGTCGCGGGACGTGCGCTTGCGCTGACATTGCAGGTATACCTTTTTGTAATGCCAGTCAATGATATAGCCTGACAGATCGTGTACACGCTATTAATCGTGCAGGACATATTTTACATCTCGGCAATTCTAAATCGAAGGAGCACTTGTTGCCGTTCTAAATTTTTCCGATCTTGTGATGTTCATTTCTACCAATGTAGATTGACTTTATACATATAATCTCGGTTTAACTTACTCTTTATCTTTTTCTAATTCTTAGAACTAGAAAAAGATGAAAAGTAAATTGTGAACCGAGATTAAAGTCAATCTGCATTGATAAAAATAGATATTAATCGGTTATTTAAGAAATCAAACAGGTTGGGTAAAATTTAGAAAATTGTTCATAGTTTAATATTTTCTGCTTTATTTAATTGTCAATGTTAAATTAATTGTTAGCAAGTGTTAAAAAAAAATAAAAAGGGAAATTACGAATTGTTTGTGTATGAACAGCTCAGCATAATTAACAGGGAAAAAATGCGACTATAGGTATATCTACATCTGACGCATGATATTATTCTAGATATTATTATTAAGTATATTAATTTACATGACTAATGTCCGTAGGAAGCTCAGATACGCCACGCTAGTTTTCAATACCTAAAAAAATTATATTAAAATATGATATTTTTTTAGTCGTAATTTTGCTTCTTACAATTTTTGTAATAGAATTTATTGCTAAAATTATACAAGATTATTAAATAATTCTGGAGATTGGTTTTTTTAATAGAATAATTTTACTTTAAAATAGATAAATAAAAGGTAGAATAGAAGATAATAAGATAGAGAACGGAGGGGGGGAGGGACAATAGGGAATGAAATTAATAAATGTTTTCCTCACATTTCCAAAAGTTGTTAATGATAAGTCTACCATTCTACCGGCACTAAGTTTTATTGGATGACTGGACATCGCGATTATCAATATAAGATTGCGTACTGATTTTGGCGATAATTGATACCAATTGATCATGTAGCACATTGATCCAATTTGACTGCTCTGCAACATCGGTTGTGAACGATTATTCAATTATTATTTTTACAGTTATTGAACTTTAAAATTGTCTGAAAAACATAATTATACCTTTTCCATGAGAAGCTCGCCAATATAACATAATATGTATATATTGAAGCAGAATGAAATGAAGAGTAAAAAATAAGTTGCTAAGCTAAGCTTATTGTTATCTTGCCAATCCTATTAAATTTTAAGTAGCAAATATAATTTTAGGGTTTTTTGTGCTACTGGTTGTTTTTTTTTTTTTTTTTTTTAAGTATACGGTATATATATTAGCGCACCACTATACAGTAATATTCGAGTAGACATATCGTGCATACAGAACTAGTGAACTCCACTAAACATACTTCTTGTAAAACTTCTTCCACCACGGCTGAAAACCTGCAATAAATCATCCTGACTTGTACGAGAAAACTTTATGCATTGTCCCGTACATTTTTACTCTAACCATAACTGCGTATTTGCTGTTGTGTAGTATAAGTACGCAGCATATTATATCTATATAGCATAATACACTTATCAGTATATCTACAATAACGCATGCTTATAGCCATTGTTTGACAAGTAATAGCACCGTTTTACTGAAATGTATTGCATATTCGTCGAGACCACCTGTTGCATTCTCTATCACTATCACATTCTTTATACGTATAACGAGATGAAAGTATAGAAACAGAATTATATGAACGAAATTATGCAGCATTTTGCAATTAGATTAATTATTTTGTTATCAAATTGGGCGTGATGAAATAAATACGTAACATTATTTCTGAACTAAATTAATTAATATTAATCGAATTATAAGCAGTGTTATACGAGAGACAGTGTTATACGAAAAATAATTTGTTATTAGATATTTTCAAAATCTTTTTATCAGTTACAATTTAGACTGTAAATTATTAACAAATTTTAACTACAGTTTAACATTTTTTTATATCATTGAATGGTCATGAATTTTTAATGAGCTGCTGCTCGTATTACCTTACTACGCGGACATGATCCTTCACGATGACAGCGATTCGTTGATGAATGTTCGGGCTTTTGCCGTTTAAGAGATCTTCCAATCGCGATACGATCACTTGGATCTGGCCACACGCATGAGTTGCGAACAGAGCGGCCAATCCGCACGCACCGGCTGTTATCGAGTATATGGTGTATCCGCACATGCAGTGAGCCACATATACAATTTCGTATATTGGGCTAATCTGAGATTGGCGAAATTCACTGTAAGTCGGATATACAAGTGGTCTGACGGTTTGATTGTTGATTTTGTTCTCGGAAAAAAACGGAATCAGAATCATGTAATAAATGATGCCGGCGGTGTACATAAAAGATGCGCCAATTATCGTTAGATTGCGCCCGATGGTAGCGTATTTCAGCATTAGTTCCCGATCGGATTTGAACGTCACCTGTCACAGTATTGACAGTAATTTTTATTTTCCGATAAATAAATAAAAGATCACCGTTTATCAATTTAACACTGCACGGACACCGTGGGTCTTTTAAAGCACAGTCGATTTTTTATTTATGATTTCCACGGGAATGGGGGAAAAAAGTGCAACAGTTCCGGCATATGTAAGTATAGAAATCACTTTTTGAAACCTTAAAGATGATACATAAATTTTTATAGATTTTTTTGTACACAGAAACGCTTTCAAAAACCCTTTGGACTTAAAAGTTTCAGGGTGCCCCGGTGAGTGCTCCAAAAACACGGTGTCCGCGCAGTGTTAATTATCTAACTATTGCTCTTTTTCCTTTATAAATTGAAGTTATAGAAAAGAAAAATTCTCAATCCACACTGTGTGCTGAATATTATTTTAAATATTACGTTATAATTTTGCAAGATACACTTTTTAAACAACGGTAAAAATCATAGTTTTAAAAGATTAAAAGTATAAATTATTTTAAAATCTCCCGACGTCACACTAATTTATACGAGATCACAAATTCAATCCATTGTCAGTACTTTGTGGTGAATTCTGCAAATTAGCATAATATATTATATTAATTATTGACAACACCGACCTGCCACCAATCATTCTTTACGCATTCGATACAGCGCAGTATCTTAGGGCGACGTATCGCGAGAATACAATACTTTGTCATCGCGGTGAGGCAGAAGGCCAGCAGACCGCACAGCTTCAGTCTCATGATGATATCCTTCTCGTCATACACGATGTGTAAGGCGCAAGGGACCATCGCGAAACTTAACGCGAGATTACCGAGCGCGATTGCGATTTTGGACACGTGCCGTCCGATACCCCGAACCGAGATTGGCCAGATGCCGATTGAACCCAGAATCCAGTTATTCAGCTTAAAGACATATCGAATGTCTTGCTGATAGCTGAGATCCTGTTCGTTGCGTGCAATTGGCATGTTCGTGATCACGGCGGCTGTTAAAGACTGCACGAGGTAGACGGTCTACCGTAGACCGGTGTAGATGCGCGGTATTGATTGCATGAGGTCGTCGAATGTACGCTTGCGCTCAAATTGCAGACATTTTTCTCTCTGCGCACAGTCCACCGTCTGACTGTGTGTGATTAACAACGAAGGTGCGCGAGCGACTGACTAATACCATCGATTGTAAAACCATAGAAAATTTGCGCATGACCACAATCAGTACTTTCAGCGATATATTAGGGAGAACAAAGGAAGGCGAAAAGTATAAAGGGAGGAGAAGATAGCACAGACTTGAAAAATTGATTTTATGCTGAAGAGAGAGATGTATAGCTTCAGTTACATGTTATCAGCCTACAAGATTATTACATAAAAGTGCGACTACACTGCTTTAAATTTTGAAATATTTTTTGATTAATTCGTAAAATATGATTTAGTAAGTAAAAATTTAAATAAATATCGTAGTAACATCTGTTCTTTTTCTCATGAAATATATTTGAGCAACGTTTATCAAGCTGACATAGCCACTTTAGCACAATCGAATAAAACATGTAATAGAAATTTAGTATTCTTTTGTTGCTGCAGCTATTTGAGCATGCATAAATACGCGATCAGCAGAATGCTATGTACACATAGTATATGAAAGATATTTTGATCGACAATATATAGTTATTTTATTAATATATATATATATATATATATATATATATATATATATATATTATATATTTTTTTTCTATACAATATATATCTATTATAATAAAAATATATCTATCTGTCAAATTTTAAGTAATAAGGGCTATCTACATGTAACGTAAATTCTATTCCGTAACCGTACGAAGTAAATTTAAATACACTACCGATGTTTTGAGTACCTGAAAACGATAATAGTCTGAGAGAATTACAAAAACTAAGAAAGAAAAAATATACAAAGACACGTTATTAATCAAGTTCAGTAAATTACTTGAGTAATAACAATAATTGTGTGAGAAACTCACTGCACCGAATGTATTGATGGATAAATCGAAAATTTTGCCAGCTGTGAGTTTAGGCGGATAATGAGACATCGCGATGATTAGCACGAGACTAAGAGCTTTATTCCCAGATAAACTGTACCAATTGATTTTGTAGACAGCGGAACCAATTTTGCTATACTGATGGAAGTAAAACATTAGTATAAATATATTCATATTATTTGTAATGCAACATTATACAAAATTATTACTTTAAAATTCACTGCAGTACATAGATTATAGATTTTAAGGCCGTACCATGTTTGTATTTAATCATGCGTGGACAACCAATGCCGCTGAGAGATTTTGCACAAGATCTTAATAACTAAAGATTGTGTTCCCATATTTACTGTCAGTACTGAAAATTTATAGTATGCGTGACGTAAACTACAGATTTTTAGTACTGGCAGTGAATATGGGAACACTGCTTAAATAAAGTACATTTTAAACAAAAATATTTTAACAAAAAGATATTAATATAATTATATTTTCTCCCTTTTTTTTTTTTTTTTGTTATAAATTTTTGTATTGCAGAATTAACGTGATATAGTTAAAAATAAGCCTGTGAAAAATTTTCTTATATCCTAAAAACATTATGAAAATTACCTGTTCCACGAGGAGTTCACCGATATAACAAAATATCAGAATGTTGAACGTGAAGGATATCAACAAGATGAAATATGTCAAGATCGCCACGGCGTCACTGTTTTCCCACTCCTAGGAAGATTAGGTAAAATAGAAGATAAAATGTACTATCGTAAAATTCGACAAAACCAGAACCTGACAAACTAAGTCTGTACACTGCTTTTAAAAAAGACCATCACAATTATTGTGACGTTATATTATAGTATCTTTCTCTTTACCGTTAGGCAATAATGCTCGAGCAAACATATGATTAAAGTGGATGTCACTATTTCCATTAAACATATTTCGCGTAGCACTTCCTCCACGTTGGTCGAAAATCTAGAAGCGTGTCACGTATCTATCCGAAAATTTAGAAAATTACGCGTCGTGTGTATCTACTTGGACACTCTTCATCACACTTTTTACTTACCTCAGTACTCGCACATGATGCTTCGTTATCATGCTTAGCCGGTCCTTCACGGTGGTGCCCTTGCTCCATTTTCCTTCGATCAAGTCGTCCAACAACGTCATTAGTATTTGTACTTGTCCGCACGCGTGCGTCACAAAAATCGCCGCCAAGCTACACGCTGCCGTCGTGATGTTATACGTGACCAGCGCGAATAGGCAGTGGACGCAGAACACGATCTCGTAAGCGGGGCTGGCTTGGGGATCGAAAAACAGATCGTAACCGGGATAAGTGTGTAATCTGATCGTGTAATTTTCGTTGATCTTCCGTCTGGAAGATAACGGCATGATTGTGTGGTAGGACAGTCCGCCGATGTACAGGAAAAGCGCGCACAGCGTGGTGATCCTGCGTCCCATCAGCGCGTTCTTCAGCATTATTCCGCGATGATCTTGATATTGCATGACTCGCCAGTCGTCCTCGACGTGTTGAATGCATCTTCCGAATGCGGCAGCGCGCGCACCGAGGTAACAATACTTGATCGTGCTAGTCAGGCAGAAGCCAATTGGACCGAAGAGCTTGACTTTGATGTTGATATTCTTCTCGCGAAACAGAGTGTACAGTCCGGCGGGTATCAAGACGAAACACAGAGCGGAGAAGCACGTGACGATCAACGCTATCGAGACGAGCTTCTCGTTCCGCGACGGATGATGGCCGTAGATCGGGTGCCACATGCCGATCGGCTTCAGAACCCAGCGGCACAGCTGCATGGTGTAGCGTATGTCGTGCTCATGGTGTACATTGTACATCTCGAGCATCTTTCCTGTAAGTCGGGATGATCGATCGTGCATGCTGTCTCCCGCGATGTGTAACGACGACTGAAACACGCGGACGTTGCGCGACCTTCCGTTTCCGCGACGCAAGCGCGGGGAAATAATGATTCCAGTATCGCGTGCATGTGCGTTTCATGTCTGTCATGTATGATGAGGTGCTCAGTCATGCGTATGAGAACGGATTGACTTTTCCCCCCGGTCATTGCTCGTTCAGTGATGTGCAAACGCAAAGGGGTCGAAAGTTTATGACAAGTTCTAATATATAGTTCTATACACAGTGCGTTAGCTTCGATAGCTTTTAAATAACGTATTGTTGATGATTTCTTAAATATTGTTTAAGCATCACATATGATATAAGTATGGATTTTATATATTGTTTTGCAATACAGTTGCAGTTTTCTAATTTTTTTTGATATAGTAAATTTAATTTATAAAATTTTAATTTTTAAACACGATACATTTTTGGCCTCAGGATCAATTAAATCATAATAATAATTTTGTTTATTAATATTTTACCTGTTTTAAGACTGAGTGAATGAGATAATGAATGTGATATATGTTAATTTATTATCGATTTCTGATGTTAATTTGTATCGATTATCGATACAATATTTGTTGGCAAAAAATATATCCGTATCTATAACAAACTTGCTGCTAGGAACAATAATAAGGAATGTATAAATTTCATTGCGTAACTGTCCGAAGTAAATTTAAATACACTACGGATGTTTTAAGTACCTAAAAACAATGTAAACTTTAGAAACACACACACACACACATGAAATTAATAATATTAAATTAATAATAATTAGTAGGTAACAATATAACAAGTAAATTAATATAAAATAAATATAAAGAAATAAATATATAAATGGGTTATGTAGGTATACAATTTACACAAGTAATAACGATATATAGTTTGAGACTCACGGTGCTGAAAGTATTGAGGGATAAATCGCAGAACTTGCCAGCCGTAAGTTTCGGTGGGTAATGGGACATTGTGATAATCATAACAAGATCAACAGCTTGATGGCCGGACAAATCATACCAATTAACCTCATACGCAGCCGAGCCGATTTTGACAAACTAATAAAAATAGAAATAATTAAATATTACAATTGTATAATGTTTATTACTATTTATTCAAAATAGGATTAATACACTATACGGACTTTTATAGAATTCAATGGCTGAAGATACGTCTATAAAAAATTTTTTATTATCAGCAATACCATAACAAAATACCTCTTCCACGAGGAGTTGGCCGATATAACAAAATATCAGAATGTTGAACGTTAAAGATATCAATAAAATAAAATACGTGAAAATGGCCACGGCGTCGCTATTCTCCCATTCCTGAGAAGACAAACGTATGAAACGTATAACTATAGGGCTGCGTTCCCTTTGGACGCTTTCGTACTGAAAGCGTCATTCTATCTTTCTTTAACATATAATGTGCAATAAAAATAGAATACGTTTTCAGCACGATAGCGTCCAAAGGGAATGCAGCCTAGATGTTTGAGGTAAATGTACCAATGCCGGGACATTTAAGATCTATGTCCAGACACCTTTACCATTTTAGTTTTTAAATAAGTATAACACGAATTAAAATCAGAGATAAAAATATAATACAAGAAAAATATTTTTATCTTTGATTTTTTTATTTTAATTCGCGTTATAACTTATTTAAGGACTAAAATGATAAAAATGTCCAGCCATAGGTACGTACGTCCAGACATTGGTATATTTACCTTACAATTTATCAGTGAAAGGAGACGATTCTTTCTGTTTTGTTACAATTATTATAATATTAAAGAAACAGCTATATACTACGAAGAGCACGACAGAACTTATTATTCAGAAAGATGTGATGTCCGTTATCGTAATCTTCTTACCATTAGGCAATAGTATTCGAGCAAACATATAATCAAGGTTGCGGCCACCAATTCCAGTAAGCATATTTCACGTAATATTTCCTCCACATCGGCCGTAAATCTAGAAACGCGCCATGTATCTACCCCAAATGTCTAATAGAAACGCGTTTGTGTAAACTATCCCGGCACTTTCCCCGTTTTCGTCTCACCTCAGCACACGCACGTGATGCTTTGCTATCAAGCTCAGACGCTTCTCCACCGTGCCTTTAATTCTCTTTCCATCGACTAGATCGTCCAAAAGTGTCATCAATATCTGCACTTGACCGCATGCGTGCGTCGCAAAAGTCGCAGCCAGACTACACGCTGCCGTCGTAGCGCTATACTGTATCATAGCGGACAGACAGTGCATGAAAAAGACGATCTCATAAGCGGGACTTGCCTGAGGGTCGAAATATATATCATATCCCGGATAAACTAATGGTCTGCTCGTGAAGCTACCGTTCGTCTTTGTGTTGGCAATGGCACTGGACAATGGCATGATCGTATGATAGGACATGCCGCCGGTGTAAAGAAAAATCACGCACAGCGTCGTTAGTCTGCGGCCTATCAGCGCGTTTCTCAACATCATTTTACGGTGGTCCTGATGTCGCACGATCTGCCAATCACTCTCGACATGTTCGACGCATCTTCCGATCGCCAAGACGCGCGCTCTGAGGAAGCAATACTTGACCGCGGAAGTTAGACAAAAGCCGACCGGTCCGAAGAGCTTGACCTTGATGTCGATGTCCTTCTCGCGGAGCAAAATGTACGGAATGGCGGGTACAAGCACGAAGCACAGACTGAAGAAGCACGCGAGGATCAACATTAATGAAAGGAGCTTCTCGCTTTGCGACGAGCGACCGTGAATCAGGTGCCAGATACCGATTGGATTCAGGATCCACCGACACAGTTGCACGGCGTAGCGTATGTCGTGTTCATATTCTACATTGTGTATCCTGCCTGGAAGTTGGGATCGATCGCGCATGCTGTCGTCCGCAACGCTGCAACGCTGACTGAAATACGCATACGGCAGCGTCTCGATGTCTGCGTGGCGACGCAAGCGCGGGGAAATAACGATTCCGAGATCGCGTGCAGGTTCGTCCCGTATGCCTGTCATATGTAACAAGGCAAGGGGAAGACGTGCGTGCACGAGGGACTGTTTCCCTTTCCCAGTCATTGCATGACTGATGATTACGCATAAAAGTGCGTAACGATATAAAGTTTACGAGTTCTAACATAGTTGCTGACGGATATACGCAATCCCCCGTCATTTTCATAGTACGTAACGCAACGTTGGAAGGAAGTCAGAATTACAGTCAGTAGAGTAGAGTAAATGCGTAAGGATATTAGCTGTATGCACTTTGCGCGCAAGTTTGCGTATATATAACATAGCTTTATATTTTATTAAGATATAATTAGTTAATTTGCAGTTTTAATACTGTAATAAATTTTATTCTATTTCAAGCTTACATTTACGTAAATGATAATTTATGTAACACGATTTATTAACGCGCGCGAATATATATATTATATCTAATTTTTATTAAATATATTTTAACGCCAACGTTACTATAATACATCCCGTAACCATGATATCACCGTATTAAACGTAAAAGGTACGAAGTAAATTCAAGTAAGCCACGGCCGCTTTCACGATCTGAAATTTTTCTCTTGCACATCCATTTCTTATGAATAATGACATTGAAAATAATTGTATGAATGGAAATAATTCTATCGATATTTTTACTCACGCTGCAAAAACTGGCCAAAGATAAATCCATAAATTTTCCGGCTGTAAGTTTGATCGTAGCATTAGACATGGCCATTATTAATGTCAAACCGAGCGCACCCTTATTCGGTATACGATACCAGTCTATCATATAAGACTTCGTGCCGATTTGTATACACTGTTAAAGAGATTTTGGTGATGTTCTTTACAGAAAACAATTCTTACAATAACGTTTAACAGCAATTATTTATATTATGAAGCTTTAATGAAAAAGTTTGATTTTTTTTTGTATAAAATCAAGTTTAACGAATTTAACAGAAAAATAACGAACTTCTTTTTTTAGTTTGAAAAAATTAACTGTAAAGTTGAAAAAATAAAATTTATATTAATTTTTCTTATTGTTACGCTAACATTTTATCTCAAATATTAAATCATATTTGCAATAAGTATGTAAAAGTTGCAATTACAGTTTAGGTACCTGTTCGGCAAGAATTTCGCCGATATAGCAAAGGATAAATATATTGAACGTGAAGGATATGAGCAACGAACTGAACGTCATCGTTCCTAATGTTTTACGATGTTCCCATTCCTAGAAGGCTAACGTCATGAAACGTAATTGTATTATGTTGTAGCGTATTTAAAATATCGTTCGCAAAATATGTTTCGTACCGTCATCATATTGAATCCCAGAAAGCATATGTTGAGCGTACAGCCAACTACATCCACGAGGCAAATCTCGTTTAAAAGCTCCTCGGTGCGAGTGATAAAACTGCAAGTTATGCGATTAAAATTAAAATGGAAATTGAAATCTTTTTATATTACAGATTTATATAATAATATATTAATCTCTTGGAATACATTTTTATGATATAGTAATTATCAGGTTTGCTGGCTTACAAAGTCTGTCTTTAATAATAAAAATTTGCACACACAAGACTTATATCGTTTATTATAAAGTTACGATTCTGATATTGTGTAAGAAAGATTTTCGCAAATTGCAAATGATATATTTTTTGTGGGTATAATCTTTGCATATAAGCTGCTATTACAAACCGCGATTAATATGGAAATCAACGCGCAGGTTACCTAAGTATCCTGATGTGATGTTTTACAATGTCGCCGAGCCTTCCCTCGTGCGTGCTGCTCGCGCTCTTCCTTTCTTTTCCATCCGCGAGATCATCCATCTTTAGCATGAGTATCTGAAACTGACCGCAGGCGTGCATGACGAATACCGCTGCCACACTGCACACGCCGATGGTGATCGTGTAAATGACGTAACCAGCTAGAGCTTGCGTGAACTGCGCTATTTCGAAGGCCGGCGTGGTTCGCGGATCGAAGAGGCCACGGTAGATCGGGAAGGAGAGCATCCTCACCGTCTCGTTGTCGATAATCTCCGTTCTTCTCGCGCAGATCGGCATCACCGTGGTGAAGAATATGCCGGCGGAGTACATGAACATCGCGCTGATAGAGGAGAGCCAGCGGCCGAACTTGGCATTGTCCACCATTATTTCTCGGTCTTTCTCACGAGCCAACGCGACGCGACTCCAGTCCGTGCGGATATGCCGAAAGCATTCGCTGATGTTCTCACTGCGGGTGATGAGGATGTACTGCTTCACCGCGGCCATCAGGATAAAACTGACCGGACCGATCATTCTGATCTTAGTATCGAGATCGGTGTCTACTAGGATGGTACAAAGAGTGCATGGGATAAGCAGAAAACATATCAGGAAACAACTGACCACCGTCAGGATCATGCAAGCGATCTTCTCCATCGTGGTCTCGCAGAGAGTCAACGGCCACGCGCCGATCGGTTTCAGGAACCAGCGATTCAGCTGAATGCTGTAGTTCCAACCGTCCGTTAGTTCGAGATTAATGGATTTGACAGAGTTCAACTTTGAATGCTCGAGCATAGTAAGGACTAAATCGCGACGATGCACGCAACTGACTGAGCGTCAGCGAACTGCTGACGGTCAGCCAGTTCGGCACGCGCATGTGCGTCTTCTGTCCGCCCATATAAACGTTCGTGCGTGAACGCAATTGATTCCTTTCTTCCTTTTCTACCTGCTATTTAATTATTTATTAGTGAGACCTATGGTTCCTGGAACTTTATTGCGTGCTGCGTGCAAGTCCTTTTGAAGGGATGCAGATAAGGAAGTAAATTTGATGGGAAAAAAGGGTTCTGATGCGCTATTGTTCACGATCAAGGGGGAATACGTAATATACTGGATACATGTTTCCTGCTTCATATTTTCTGACATAACCAGTAGACGACCTTTTACGTATACCTCACTCTACATATGGTTATTCTGATGGGAATGAGTGTGTCTTTAAAAAGTAGCGCAAGAACAAATGTGAGATATAAATTCTTTTCTGAAAGGTTAATTAAAATATTTCTTTAAAGTTATTAGCTATTATTAGAGTGCAACGTATAAGAAAAAATATAATGACAATATTGAATAAATTAATTTATTTTGATAAATTCAATATTTCTAATATAATTAATATTTTTACATAGATATATATATATATATATATATATATATATATAAATATAAATATATGAAAGAGAATTGCTTGAAGCATATTTATATGTATTACTGATGCCTCCTGAATTTGTAAGTAAGACTTGCGTTCGTGTGCACACTACGTATACACATACTATATTTTTGATCTCATAAAATTCTACAATTAACTATAATTAAAATCTATGTTGGGTGCTTTCTAGTTAACGACACAAGTCGAGTTAAGAATGACTTGTATCGATTTGAGTCGCTAAATGAAAAGCACCCATTGTGATATTAAGAAAAAAACATTTGGTAAACAAAAGTATTATTTTTTTTGTTAATTTATGATTTGCGGCCGGGATAATGAATACTTATTTAACATAAAAAAACATTACATAAAGTTTTTATCAAGTATCTATATTTATTATAAACTGCTTATTTTTTGCATGTTATTTTTTTCATACCAAAGTTGTACAATTATTTACGTAAGCAGTACAGTCCGAAGTATATTTAAATACGCTAAGGCAGATTTAATTACCTAAAGCAATTAAAAATTACTCATCTTCGTTCAAAAATCCATTATTCTTTGAAAAAATATTTATATCTTAAAATACTTTTATACAGATATATTGCACGAAATATTACAAATGTGATAAAATTTTAATGCAGTCAAACATTTTTTATATGAATACAAATTTTATGTTGTTTTATATGCATAAATTATAAATAATATATATTTTTGCATACTTACATCACCGAAAGTGGAAAATGAGAGCTGAACAATCTTTCCGGCAGTTATCTTGATGCCAACATTGGATCTTAGAATTATCAGAATGAGCCCCTGAGCGGTTTTTCCAGGCAAGAGATACCAGTTTGTCATATAGGCCGATTTACCGATTTCTTCGCCCTAAAGGCCGTTTTGTATATACCTGTTATAATTTGATTAAAGAGACCAGCGATATTGCATCTCAATAAATTTCAATAATAAATTTCGATCTTGTAAGTATAAGCACTATAAACTCTATCGCCGATTCTATATCGATTCTTTTTTATTAGAACGTACAACTTTTTATTAGAACTTTTTATTGTTATTTTTAATTTTAAATGTTACCTGATCAGAAAGTATTTCTCCGATATAACAGAATATAAATATATTAAAAGTAATTGAAGATAATACCATTGAATGCGACAAAATACTTTGATGATTGTCGTGAATAAAATCCTAAAAGAGACTTTATTTTATTAAGTACCTAATTTCTTAGGTACATTCAAGTGGTAGAATAGTAAAACGAATAGTAAAACGAAAATATATAAACTGTGACTATATACATATATATTCTATGGAAGAATTTCCATACCATAATGCAATAATATCCTAAAAGACATATATGCATCGTACATCCAATTAATTCCACAAGACATATTATATTCATAATTTTCTCTGTACGGGATACAAAACTGCAAATATAGCGTATGATCACGATAGATCGTAATTATTTTGCAGCAATTTTTATTCGATTAAGCATATAACGTTTATTATGTAACATATAAAAATGAAACTAAATTATGACTTAACTCCTTCGTTGGCAGAGAGAATTCGACAAAAAGTGCCCAAAAAATGGCAGCAAAATTTTTTATTCTGAAAATTTGTACCCTGGGGTTTTTGAGGGCGCTGATTACGAATCTGAACTTGAAATTCGAAAATTTAAAATGGCAAATTTTAACCCAATCAAGTAATTTTTTGCATTTTTATCCGCCATTTTTAATTTGCAAATTTTGAATTTAGATTTGTAATCAGCGACCCCAAAACCCCCCGTGTAAGACTTGGATGCCAAATCGGAGCAAGAATAGAAAAAAAAAGATTGACGCACTATTGCGTCAATGCCACACAGGGCACCGATTAATTTGACGCACTATTGCGTCAATGCCAACGAAGGGGTTAGCATATAACAGTTGCATTAAAAAAATTTGCTGATATCAGCTGTTAATTACGTTACGATTTAATTAAATTGGATTGGATCTGGTGATGCAAATTAGAAAATATCAAGTACACAGCAAAAAGTCAGAAATGATAGCTCACCTCAAGATTCTCAAATGATGATTCACTATAATTGCGAACCTTTGTCTCATAGGAATAGAAGTTTTTTCCTCATTTTTGTCGTCCATGAAATTTTCGAGCCAAGATATCATGATTTTCATTTGGCCGCACGCGTGCATCACCAAAACCGCTGCCAGGCCGCATGTGGCGACTGTAACGCAGTTGACGACGAAGGACGAGAGGCACTGTACAAAAAACACGAGCTCGTACGTCGGACTGACGTGCGCGTTGAGAATCTTGATGTAGAAGGGATAGGGTAACGCGCGAACCGCGACGGTACTATTCCCCACGTGTAAGATAACTTTGGAGAGGCCTTGGACGATATTGTACGAGAACACACCGCTGTGCATGAACACGGCGCAGAAACCGGCGATGAATCGACCTATCTTGGCGCTCTTCAGCATCACTCTCCGATCCTCGAATCTTCTGATAATTCGCCAGTCCGCTTTCACGTGCTCCACACAGTCGTGTATATCGTCCACGTGCATCAAGAGGCAAGAATAATTCATCATCGCTATGAGCCAGAAGGTGAATGGGCCAACGCTCAACAGCTTGTCGTCGTTCGACTGCTGCGAGTCGATGAGTATACTCAGACCAGTTGGTATCATGATGCTGATTATCAGGAAGTAGCACACGAATATCGCGAAATCGGAGCGGATCTTTTCGATGATTGAGATATCGGTGGGACGCGGCCATACATTAATCGCCTTGAGAATCCAACGTATTATCTGGATACTGTACTCGTTGTATTTGTATTCAATCAAGTACGTGGATACGGAGACGCTAGTACTATCCGTGAGATCATCCTCCATCGTTTTCTGACGAAGGTAGCGAACTTACTGAGGCTGTCCTTTCGCTGCCGCACACGCAATAGTAACGGTCAGCGCGTGCGCAGACATTGAACGGCACATGATATAATGGTCCTAATAATGTATTGTCGTGTAGCCGCCGCGGCAACAGGTAGAAGCAGCTTGTAATCGATAGTTAGGTCTGAAGTTATACGTACGGAATATTACAGTTCTGCTGAACGCGCAGTTATATTGTGGATCACGTCTGCGATTTACCTCAGCGAATATGCAAAAAATTAATTTTATTAAGAAGATCAATCATATTTCTCTCAGGATGCGCAAATTTAAAGGAGTAATAAAGTGAAATTATATTTTACTTAAAAATATGACGGGTAAAATATTCTCTCACAACAGTATTATTATTATTTAATTATTCAATTGCATACTATATTTATTGTTTATAATCTATATATATATACATATATATGTATAACATTAATATTATTTATATAATAAGAGTACGAAGTATGTTTAAATATGCTAACGCGGATTTAATTACCTGAAATAGTTTTAATTATATTGTCAGTATAAAAAATGTGATTGTTTGGTTTGTCATTAAAACAATCATTTAATCTTTATAATAATTTTTACCAAGCTCTGAGAGAAAGGTTTTGTTATTATGTGAACAACCAACATTTTTTGCTGCGAGAGCTAATTAATTTTGCAATAATAGCAAAACCTTTTATTGTAATAGCAAAATTCAGCAAAATTTTGCTATTACAATAAAAGGTTTTGCTATTATTGCAAAATTAATTAGCTCTTGCAGCAAAAAATGTTGGTTGTTTATATAGTAACAAAATCTTTCTCTCAGTGTACATGTCTGCAAATTAAAAATACTATTTTTTTATATACTCACATTACCGAAGGTAGAAAGGGAAAGCTCAATCATCTTTCCAGCAGTGATTTTGATTACGATGCTGGATCTTAAAATGATCAGAATGAGACCGAGAGCGGTATTTCCGGGTAACAGATACCAATTTGTCATGTAGGCAGTTTCACCAACTTGGCCGCTCTGTTATATTACGATTAAATCGAAAAAATACGCTCGCGGCAATATCGCGTTTCGATAAAACTCACACGTAAAATTAACTATTAATAGATCGTAAAGTTTTTTATCGATTGGTATTCTTATCGAATAGGTATAAAATCATTTTTCATATGTCTAACAAGCGTTGCCGTTACCTGTTCTGAAAGGATCTCCCCAAAGTAACAAAATATAAAGATGTTGAAAGTAACTGAGATCAATATTATAGCGTATGCCATCATACCTTCTTTTTCGTCTTGGTTCCAATCCTAAAAGAGATTCTCTAATTCATTAGAGCAATAGGTAACCAGCGGCAAAGTTTCACACAATACGCATACCAGTATGCAATAATAGCCCAAGAGACACATGTGCATCGTGCAACCTACTACTTCCACGAGACAAACTATATTCATAATTTTCTCTACGTAAGACACGAAACTAGAAATACATATATTTAAGAATATATGATATATGTATAACGTATTAAAATAATGGTACATTTTTGTGTATTAACATTATTAACATGTTTTATTCGAGGTTTTATTTTAACATACTTATTTAATAATAGATCAATGTAGATATTATTCACACAACATTTAGCATGTAATTAAAACAAAGATAAAAATATCCGTCATTACATACAAAAAATTTATTATTAAATTGTCTCTTTGATTACCTGAGTATTTTTAAATGATGTTCGACGATGATGGCGAACTTCTGCTGCGAGGAGTCTCTCTTTTCGTTTCTTTCGTCGATCAGATTATCCAGCAAGGACACAAGGATTTTTAACTGACCGCAGGCATGCATAACGAACACGGCGGTGAGACAGGATGCCCCTACTGTTATGGAATTCACAACGAACGTGGATAGACACTGTATTATGAACACTATCTCGTACATCGGGCTCGTCGTGGTGTCCAGAAGCTTATCGTAGAACGCGAAAGGCAGCGGACGCACCGACACGTTATCGCCCCCGACGGCGGCTTCGCTTAACGTCATTCCTCGGAAAATGCTGTACGAGAATACGCCGCTGTGCACGAATGTCGCGGAGAATATTGCGACGAAACGACCGATCCTGGCATTCTTCAGCATTATCTCCTGCTCCTCGAATTTTGCCACAACCCGCCAATCCATCTCGATGTGTTTGATACATTGATATATGTCGTCAACGTGCGCCAGCAACGAAATATACTTGAGACTCGCCAGCACCCAGTTGCTGAGCGGTCCAAAATCACGTATCTTCATCTCCATATCTTTGTTCTCGTCTAAGATTATGGCCAACGCGCAAGGCACTAAAGTGCTGACGATTAAAAAAATGCATGCTATCAGCAACGCTACTGATGAGATCCTCTCCGCGATCGACGAGTCCGTCATCGGCCAGACACTTATCGGCTTCAGCAGCCAACGAATCGGCTTGATGCTATACTCCTTATTCTTTACGTAGTTAAAGATGATCGGCGGGTTCTGTGGAAGCTTCGTCATGTTCACTTCTCGAGCGCAGAAACACGATTGACTCGCGCAGATTTCTCGAAACGTACGCGGGGTAATAGTTACAGAGTAACGCGTGCGCGGTGTATATTGGCTATGAGACTATATACTTTCATTTTATACACACATCTCTCAGGTAATCGATAGCAAATTGAAGTGGTGGTGAATTTTCATTGCAAGATAGACGGCGAAAACGACAGACTAGTCACGCAATTCGACTACCTTTTTTTTGTTACTGTAACTCTGTTGTAACTCATTCGTTTCTGTATTTTTATTTGAACGGATAATAAGAACTTATCCCTCGACCCTCATCCGCTTGTGGTAGCTCTATTTTGTTCCCTATCAGTTCCATTCTGTTTATCTGTCTTATCCCTTCAGAGTAAGGGGAGTTGAACAACATGCATGATACTTGTGTTTATATCGATTTGTTCGAGAGGAAAAGGGTGAAACTATTTTTAATCGATACACAAATGAAACTTGTTCCAAAATTAGGCAGTCGATTATGTTATAGTGTAGTGAAAAGTGCTTGAAAAGAATATGATGGTTTACAAATTTGTATTAACAATGGATTTGTATTAACCTTTAAATGCCCCCTGGGGTCCAGCGGACCCCAGACCTTTTACAATGATATATTTTCAAATGTTCTTGCCAAAAATGGAGCTCATGTTTCCATTGATGATAGTTGAGTGATTGACCTACCTGTTTGTTCACTTAGCAGTACTCAGTTTACTTAATTTTGCTTCCTCATAGAGGAAGCTTTGTTTTCGTAAAAAAAATTTTTTTTTAGTTGCTTTTGCCAAAGTGTTCAGAATGTTCTAAAACCTTGAAAAATCGTTATTTTAAAAAATGTCGGTATGTGTATATGTATGTGCCAAATTTACCGAAATTTCTATAACTCCAGAACTAATCAACCAAATCTTAACGAATTATATATGAAATAGGGTCTTTTAGACTCCTCATGTCATTTACGAGATTCTTGAGAGGTGTGGCATTTAAGAGTTAAGTTAAATTATGGATATATATATATATATATCCATAATTTAACTTAACCATAATCCATAATTTATATATATATATATATATATATATATATATATGTATGTATGTATAAAGTCATAAAATTATTAACATTGCTTAATAAATTTTACCATATGCACTCTATTTCTGGAAAGTACAAATTTATTGACAGTTTTCTTCAGAAATAAATAAATTAATTAATTTTTTAAATTTTAATTTTGTAATACTAAAAACATTTTTTATAATTGAGAAAATTATAATGTGAATATTGTGAATGAATAAAACGAAAATTATAAAAATAAAATTATAATAAACATCGAACAATATATTTACATATTATATATATTTTTAATATTTTTTTTAATATAGATATTATAAAGTAATATTTAATTAAGTATGCAGTATTTAGCAAGACAAAATTTTTTACATAATACTTTCAGGTGTATTATAACACTGATATATAGTTATACAACACTTTTAGACGTGACTCTACGTAAAATATGTCAGCAAATGTTTAATTTTACGAATATCTTCCTTTTCCGCGTAGAGCACAATATATATTCAGTTTTAATAATTTAGGAAAAAGTAGTCAATTTTTAATTCATATGTAACATGTTTAAGTTGAAATGAGAAATCATCGATTGCAAATTGCAATCGTCACTTTTTTCAGTTCCACGCTTCCTGCCACACGTGTACCTATAGTTCAGCACAATTACTTTAGGAAGGCATATGCAATGCGCTATCACGAATGACCAGTTCATTGTGCCGAAGTTGAATGTGAAATAGCACCTGCGCCAACTTTCCTAAAAAGTTTGGTGAGCAACCTGCAATTTCTCTGAAAGTGTTGCGTGTTTAAGCAATTGTATTGTCGCGAGTTTTTTATAGTATCAGTTATGAGACAGAATATCGCGTGTCACAAAGACCATACGAATGAATTCGTAGAAACGATACTGAATACGCTTTAATTTATCAGGTGTAACTGCAGTATTTTTTTATTCGATTTTATGCAGACCGTTCTTCTTATGCTGCTAAAAAGGGTGAATATGTAATTTTGATGAATTATGAAAATCAGTATTTCATAAAATGTAGAAATTGTATAGTAACAAGTATCGGGAAAATTACAAAAAATTGTACAGCGTGCATCTTTGAAAATGACTAATAATCTTGAGTCTGACAAAATCATGGATTTTATTTATTAAATCTTATTTTTAAGATATATATATATATATATATATATATATATATATATTAATTTTGTTCTATATATTCTATTTTATATAAAATATATATCTTGCATGTTTCTTAACTTATGTTTTACATAAATATTATACGTTTCACATAGTCATTGTTCGCAAAAGATTTAAATATACCATGGAACTTTTAATTACCTGGAACAACAACATGATTGTTTCTACACAATGCAGAAATATATATTATATTCTATAAAAGTTATAGATATATTAATGTTTTAAAGATAATAGAAAATCCAATTGAACGATCCAATTCTTATTAGATGATTATAATTTGCAATTACTAAAGTATATAAGAAAATTAGTGATAAGGTATAAGAATTCTATCAAAATTTTTGTAAGGAAACAAAGAAACGGTATATCTGTATTACTTACATCACCAAAAGTTGCGATAGACAAATGAAATAATTTTCCAGCAGTCATCTTGATAACGTTATTCGATCGAGCAATAATCATAACGAGACCAAGCGCAGTTTTGTGATGTAGGTTATACCAATCGGTCATGTATGCCATTTGTCCGACATATTTGCACTAACAAATTGACATAAGAGTTAAATTCTGTTTGAATAATAAAAAGAATTTGACAAAAATAAAAATTTTGACAATTTAACAAAAGATGTTAAATGAAACGGAAATATTTAGTTTTATTAAAAGTGAATTATATATTGAGATTTTTATATTAATATATACGAGTATTATATTTCATTATTTTTTTAAAAGTATTGAATGGATTATTAGAGAAAATGTCAAAATCTGACATTTCCTGGTTTCAGCATTTTAATTCTCGATGTATTACCTGTTCTGTAATAATCTCTCCGATGTAGCAAAATATAAAAATATTGAAACTCATCGATAAATACATAATAACATAAGATATTATTTTTGCTGTATCGAGCGTTTCCCAAGCCTAAAAATTAAAATTTAGGCTCATCTTTATCGTTTAATCTATTACTTTAAATACGCGTTTTGTAATAGAATAGCGATATTTGGCTTCTCATAAATTTAATTACAATTAGGTGCGATTATTAAGAATTTCTAATGAAATTTTCTAATAAGATTTCCTTACGTTTTTAGCGTACCATAATGGTGTAATATCCAAGTAAACACATAGTTACTGTGCATCCCATCAATTCCGTGAGAGAAACTGGATGCATAATACTTTCCACGCGTGATATAAAACTGAAACGTATTATAGATGTAGGTGTAACACGATAGAGTTTTTTTTACAAACGAATCATCCGTATATTGAACTGATGCTCTTCGTGAACACTATGATGACAGATCCTCTTTTAATAATTTAGAAAAGGAAAATAAATTTATCTTAATTCTAACAAAAATATCTATCTTTAAATGATTATAATTAATGATTTATTTACATTATTCCAAGTAAGTTTAGAGAGTTTAGTTTGTTTATTAAATTTATAGAATTCTGAAAAATGTGTTTTTTAACATGTGCCTGCGTGTAAAATACCTCAATATTCTTAGATGATGCTCCACGATAACGGCCACTTTTCCTTCGGCTGTATCATTTTCTTTCTTCTTTTCAACAAGTTCATGCAGCCACGTGTACAGCACGTTCAGCTGACCACAAGCATGTATCGCGAAGATAGCGGCTAGACTGCAAGCACCGACGGTAGAGGAATTTATTATGAACGTTGACAGGAACTGCAGAACCAATGCGATTTCATTTACAGGACTAAATCTCGTGTCGATGATTTTACTGTAAATCGGACATGTCATCGGATGCGTCGTAAAAGTCTCATTGTCAACAGTGATAGGTACAGTTTTCATCGCCCTTGCTAAGCTGAATAAGAAGGCACCGCCTTGCATGATCAGTCCACAGATCAAGGCGACAGAACGACCGTATTTGGCGTGTTGCAGCATCACTTCGCGATCGTCGATTCTTTGTATGAGACGCCAATCTGTCTCCATGTGTCGCATTAATTTGCGAATATCACCGCTGCGCTTGAGTAGCACCCAGTAATTTATCGATCCCATAATCCTGTGAAGCAGTGGCCCAATGGCGTTCAGTCTTGCCTTGATGCTAACTTTATCTAACAACACATGTAACAAACACGGTACCGTTACGGATGCTACCATGCTCGAACAAATAAGAATTTGCAGTAACACAAGGATTTTCCATATTGAGTTCGACGCATTTATTTGTGGCCACGCACCGATTGGCACGAGAAACCACCGACTCAATTGTAAACTGTAATCGTTATATTTCTTTGATATGTCGCTTTCTGGCGCACATTTGGAATTTGACATGATCACTGCACGAAAGCGCACGGTGCACTGCCATGGATAGGCAATTCATCGTGCTGGAGTTGAATATGAAAAAGCGCCTGCGCCGACCTTCGGAAGAGTTTGGTGAACGGCATTAAAATTACTTTGAGAGGGGCGTAATTTCAATCGATATAAGTTGTTCGTCGGGAGTTTCTACTGTCAGATGTCTAAGAGAACATCGCGTGTCATGAGGAGTGTAAGCGTAGATTCGTGGAAGTGATACTAAAAGAGCTTTAATTTAGTAGATTTTCTTTTGTTCGACGACGCATATATTAGCTACGTCCCTTGTATTGATTAATAAGACAAAATCAGTTTTAAGTGGTGATAAAATTTACATCATCGTAAAATAGAAATAGAAGCAGTAAATACATATATGATAAAAATTAGGAATTTATATTGTATAAACTTTTGCGAAAATTTTTTCATGACCAACAATTTTGTGTCATTCGAATATAATAATTTATTTTATTTTATTTTATAGAAGAAAAATAAGTGAATTACCTGATTTTATTCCGGCAATACAAACATTTTGGATCGGCCATTTTAAATCCGCCATGTTAGATTTTTTTATTTAATTAATGGATTTGTAATCAGCATGTCTGAAAAAGCCCACTCAGACTCATTTTGATAAAATATTTTATTATCGTAATGCTACGTACAAAACTACATGTCAAGGACCTTATTTGATTTGTCATTTCTACATTTTGCCATTTGGATAATAAATTCGTGTTTAGAGACTTCAAAAACCTTCGTAATACATTCGATTCATGAATTTAGCGTGGTATATTTGGTTTTCACGGAAATTCGATGTAACTTCAATGTTCCCACATGTCGCCACACTGATTGCGGCGAGAAAACGTCCGAAGTTTGCATATTCCAGCATTGTTTCAGGGTCTCCGATTCTTTGTGTGAGCTGCCAATCAGTCTCCATATGAACATACAATTCCGAATATTGTGGCTGTGCAGGAGCTGCATCCAATATCTTATTGAGCCCATAATCATAGGCAGAAACCTAATAGCGCCCAGCTTCGTTGTGATAGCCAGGTCCTCCACAGTAACATATATACATTATACATGGCACCGTAACGATTGCTATTACAAGTGAACAAACGATGATCTGTATTATATTTTAGCTATTTTTTCTAATGTACTTGACATGCTTGTTAAAGACCACGTTTGGTGAGGAATACGATAGTACTTTTTTTTTGGCTATGCATGTTAGTTTTGTAAAGTATTTGTTTTTAATTTCTTTAGTTTCAGGGAAATTGTAAAGAATACTATTTGTACCTCGATTTGTACTTTCAAGAACTTAATTGTAGAAGATTTTGTTATACCATAATTATTATTAAGCGTGTTTATTTAACAACTATTCTATTTGGAAGATATTCCATACATGTGTTTTATAACTAAGTTTCTCTACGTTTTATATGGTCATTGTTCGTAAAAAATTTAAATATGCCGTGGAAGTTTTGATTACCTGAAATGACGAAATGGCTTTGTTTTTTTGTTAACAACAAAATGTACAATAAATTATTACGTTGTTGAAACTTGCTTTGATACAGTATATTGTATCAGATTCAATCGTAAAGTTATTATGTATAATTATTATAACAATTTATGAACGATAAGAAAGTAAATTTTGTCAAAATTTTATAGTTGACGTCAATAACTGTAGTATGTGTGCTACTTACGTCACCAAAGGTTGCTATGGATAACAGAACTATCTTTCCCGCAGTTATCTTGATAGTGTGACTCGATTGCATGATTATCAAAATGAGACCGAGCGCTGTTTTGTGAGGCAGTTTATACCAATTAGTCATATATGTTATGTCTCCAATTTTTTCACACTAATAAATAAAAATATTTAAAAATTTCTTTGAGTATTTTTGAACGTCTAACGCCGATGGTAAAAAGATATCAAAGGATATTATTAATCAGATCTATTTGCTTGACTCGTATTACTGTAGTTACAATTCAATGGACAGTGTGAGTCTGGGATGCAGTTGTATATATGCGGAAAATTAAATTATATAATACCAATATTGACACTATTATTGCGATTTCTGTTATTTCGATCTGTAGTAAAATCATCATTTGGTAATCTTTAGTGGACTAATTAGTCCACTAAAGTCCATTAAGGATTTCAGTAGAGATCAATACTGGTTCTAGAAATTGCAATAACAGTGTAATTACTTGTACTATGTACGTAATTTGATATTTAATGTTTAGTTAAACTAACTAAAATGTTTAGTTGCACGTATTGGACTAAATATTTTTCTGGATTAACAAATTTTTTCTCAGTGTACATAATCAAAATGAATGAATTTTCACACGTCTAAAAAATATTTTTTATTTTAAGGTATTACCTCTTTCGTGAGGATTTCACCGATGTAACAATATATAAATATAATGATACACGCTGTCATGTATGCCACAAAATGTGATAATAATTTTGCCTTATCGAACGCACTCCAGTTCTGGAAAATAAATTGCTGTCTTTATTTACTGCAGGAAAATAAGGTAATCTGTTTTTGCGGCACCTCAATTATCTGTTATTTGTTATTAATTATTATTAATTATCTGTTATCTGCGATTTGAGACAAAGTTTTAGTTATTATTAGCATACCATAACAACGAAATATCCCATTAAGCACATATTTATGGTGGATCCCATCAATTCTGCTAGACAGGCTTTATTCATAATACTTTCTATTTGTTGTACAAAACTGAAACATATCTCTGCAGTTACGACACATCAAGCGTGATGGTATGTTTCTTTTGCAAAATTTATTCTAGACGATCTACGATATGTGTTAGTATTCAGAATATCTTTTTTACAATCTTTGTGTACTGTGTAATATGAAGAACAAAAAATAATAAGAATACACTCATCCCACTCATCTGCGATGTATGTACATGTATGTGTATGTGAGGGTGCTTGTGTGTGCGTGTGCGTGTGTGTATTTGTGTAGGCATATCGTTTAAAATGAATTTAAATAGAATATTTGTTTGTTTTTTTAAGCCTTTCATGTATAGGGGAATGCGGGGCACGTTGAGACACTGTTGGTTGGAGGGAAAGGGGGCTTTTTAGGTTTGCTGCACTGTCATCACTGCATGCCTTGTTTATCCAGGAGGTAACATAATCTTAGTTTTTGTAGTCAGATTGCATTGTTTTGTTGTGAGCGAAAGATAAGTGTTTTTGAGTATTAAATGTAAATTTTAATTTGCTAAGGTAAACTGAATTAATTATTTTATTATGATTGTAGAAATTTTAGATTTTAGACAAATAACTATGGAGCAGGTTGAGATATAAAACTTTTTGGAGTAAAATGAGACACCTTTAAAGATAACTGTATTTTATATTAGGTAGTTTCTTGTCTTAGATTTGTTGCTTATTGAAAATGGTCATATAACGGAAAAAACCTCAAGTAAAAGGTAATTTTGATACCGACACACTGTTTTTTTTATCATAATATTTTTTTATGTTCTAACATTGCTTCTATCGAATATATATTCATAAATAAGTGATAACACAAATTATTATTGATGTCTCATTGTGTCTCACATTGTTTTAATTCTCCCTACAGGGTGTCTTAACCTGCCCCATTAGTGGGGCAGGTTGAGGCACTTTTTAAAAATTGATTTTTTTTAATTATTTAAGAAGTAAAACACGTTATACACCAATAAACTTATTAAAATTTTAAAATTTTAGTAAATCTGTGTTAAAAATCACTTTAAAAAAATTTTAGCATAAATATTTAAAGAAATACAGCGAGTTGAATTTTAGGTGTTTCAACGTGCTTCACTTTTCCCTACTTAAGTTTATAATATATGACAATGTTTTAAGTTTAGCGCAAAATATTAGTTTATGCAAAGCAATGTAATGGAAATGCTATTTATCTTTAATACTCAATAAAAAGAAACTCGCACAAAGTGCAATCAAAACTCTATTATTTAACAATAAGTACAAGTAAGATACCTGATGACTCTCCAATGATGCTTCACGATGGCCGCAAGTCTTTGGTCTGCTAAATGATTATTCTTTTTTTCGGTGAGTTCATTTAACCACGTATGCATTACATTCAGTTGACCGCAAGCATGCATCGCGAAGACGGCAATGAGACTGCAAACAGTTGCTATAGAGGAAATCATTATAAACGTCGACAAGTATTGCACACCCAGCATGATCTCGTTCGCAGGGCTGAATCTCACATCAAGTATCCTGCTGTACATTGGACATGTCATCGGATGTATCGTAATAGTTTTGTTGCCGATGATAACGGTTGTTGTTTCCATCGCCTTGACCACGTTAAAGATGAACGTGCTACCATGTAGAAACGTCGCGCACAAAACGGTCATGAAGCGGCCGGATTTGGCATATTGCAGCATCACTTTGCGATTATCGATTTGAACGAGTTTCCAATCCGTCTCCATATGCCGTATACAACGTTCAATGTCTTTGTTACGCGTAATTAATATCCAGTAAATTACTGTTCCCAACATTCTGTTAATCAGCGGAATGAGGTCCTTTAATTTAGTCTTAAAGTCTTTTTTCTCGAATCCCATGTACAACACGCATGGTATCAGAATGATTGCCAACGCGGTCGAAAAAATTAAGATTTGCATTGACACCGCGAGTTTTTTTATTCTGTTCGACGCGCTCGTTTGCGGCCAAGCACCTAGTGATATGAGAAACCATCGATTTATTCGTATACCGTAATCATTGAGGTTTTCGTTATCTGCTATGTGTTTCGGATCGCTCATCATGATTGTTTCACAAGGACGACCGATACGTTACTGTAATGATCATCTTAAGTTTTGCTCAGCTATAGCTTAACTAGAGACATGCATAAGTACGCTTGCGCCAGCTTTTAATAATGTTTTGCGAAGCGACGCGTCGATGGCATTGTTCTAAGAAGAGCGCACGCTCGTATCCAATCAATAATTGTACGCAATCAATAATCGTCCTTTACACGCCGCCTGCTTGTCAGTTTGACAAGAGACCGCGTTCAGTGAACAGTGTGAAAATACTTTTCCGGAAGTGCCAATGAACTCTTTACTTTTCATTATTTTTTATGACACCTGCAATTTATCAGGTAAAACGTTTATAATATGATAAATTATTGTTTGAGAAAAATTCTTAATCTAATGATATATTGTACTATACGCGTAATAAAGTCCAAAAGTTTCTGACACAAGAATTGGGTAACTCCGGTATTTACGCCGCAGAAATCAGAAAAAATAGAAGGAATGAAGGTATTTGCAGTACCTCTGTTTTATGCCTTTATGCTTTTATTAGTAGTGTGTTGTTATTTCAATTCTTTAGGGCCCGGACACACACTTTTGCACAACGCATAATGCGTAAGCATATAACAAAATTGATTGGTCTATTTTCTTATGCACTTGTACATGGACCAATCAGTTTTCTTATGCTTACGCATTATGCGTTGTGCAGAAGTGTGTGCTCCTCGCTTTACTGTTAACATTAACGAAACCGCGTCGTTGTTATGCGTTGTGAGTTAAATCTATTTCTCAATGTATAAGTTTCAAGGCCGCGTTCGGGAAGGAATACGAAAGTACTTTTTTTGTGGCTGTGCATGCAAGTTTTGTAAAGTATTGGTTTTAATTTTTTTAGTTTCAGGGAAATTGTAGGGAATACTATTTGTACTTTCAAGAATTTAATCGCAGAAAATTCTGTTATACCATAATTATTATTATGCACGTTTATTTAACATTTATTCTACTTGGAAGATATTCCATACATGTGTTTTATAACTTTCAGAGTTTCTGCAATTTATGTGGTCATCGTTCGTAAGATATTTAAATATGCCGTGGAAGTTTTGATTACCTGAAATGACGAAATGGCTTTGTTTTTTTGTTAACAACAAAATGTACAATAAATTATTACGTTGTTGAAACTTGCTTTGATACAGTATATTATATCAGATTCAATCGTAAAGTTATTATGTATAATTATTATAACAATTTATGAACGGTAAGAAAGTAAATTTGGTCAAAATTTTATATTCGACGTCAATAACTGTAGTATGTGTGTTACTTACGTCACCAAAGGTCGCTATGGATAACAGAAATAGTTTTCCCGCAGTTATCTTGATAGTGTGACTCGATTGCATGATTATCAAAATGAGACCGAGCGCTGTTTTGTGAGGCAGTTTATACCAATTAGTCATATATGTTATGTCTCCAATTTTTTCACACTATAAATAAATATATAAAATAAATAAAAATATTTAAAAATTTCTTTAAGTATCTGAACATCTAATGTCGATGGTAAAAAGTTATCGTAGGATATAATTAATCAGATTTATTTGTTTGATTCGTATTACTGTAGTTACAGTTCAATGGCTAGTGTGAGTCTGGGGTGCGCGGTTGTACATGCGATAAATTAAATTATGTAGCACAAATATTTACACTGTTACTGCGATTTCTGTTATTTCGATCTCTAGTTAGATCTTCAGTTGGTAACTAACGATGATTTCAGTAGAGATCGATACTGGTTCCAGAAGAAATCGCAATAATAGTATAATTACTTGTACTATGTATGTAACTTGATATTAAAAAATATTTTGATATGTTAATACAAGTATTTTATTTGTTTAAAAATATAATAATAAGATATTAATAATGAAACATTCAATATTTTCATATTTATTTAACAAAGCGACATTGTATTATATTTTATATATAACCAAAATGAATGAATTTTTACACGTCTCTAAAAAATCTTTTTTATTACCTCTTCCGTGAGGATTTCACCGATGTAACAAATTATAAATAAAGTTGTAATCGTTGTCATGTATGTCATAAAATTTGATAATATTTTTGCCTTATTGAACGCACTCCAGTTCTGAAAAATAAATTGCTATCTTTATTTACTGCAGAAAAATATGGTAATCTGTTTTTACGGCATTTCAATTATCATATCTGCGAGAGGAAGTTTTATTTATCTTTAGCATACCATAACAAGGAAATATCCAAGGAAACACATATTTATCGTGCATCCCATCACTATTGATAGACAGGCTTTATGCATAATACTCTCTATTTGTTGTACAAAACTGAAACATATATCTGCAGTTACAACACATCAAGCATGATGGTACGTTTCTTTTGCAAACTTTGTTTTACACGATCTACGATTTGTTAGTATTCAGAATAATATTTTTTTTTACAATCTTTTTGTAATATGAAAGACAGTTAAATAATAGGAATATCTGTGTATATCCATGTGCGTGTGTGTGTATCCATCAGCAATCTGGGGGCCGGTTGTTCCAACCTATTGGTAAATTAACTAATAATTAAATCATATGTCTATCTTTGTTTAATTTGAAGGAAAAACGAAGACATATATGATTAACTGTTAGTTAGTTTACCAATAGGTTGAAACAACCGGCTCTGGGTCTTTTAAGGCACAAGCGAAATGTGTTTCTTGAATTTCTTGGAGAGAAGGAAGCAGCGATTGCAGGTATCCCCTGCTAAGAAATATTTATGGTAGAGGGGTTTTGCTGCGGCGGTGCTGGTTCCCGTCAATGCGTGTTCGAGCATCGCGTAACGGTCCGGGAAAGTTATATAGGCCTGTGCCCTGAATGACTCAGATTGCTGACGGCATTGATATTTATCGTCGTAAGTAAATGTTTTCTTTTTTGTTTTTTTGCTATATTTTCAAGTGTTTGCTAATTAAAGCACTTCTATCATTAGTAGAGCACATTATTTATAAAATGGCGGAGAGAAATGACGAATAATACGATACTTTTTTACTTTTTATTTATAATTTTCTTTTATATTTGCAATGATATTTTATATAACTAACAATTTTTTACAGTAAATGTTTATTTCTAAGCAAAAGAAAGTTAAACTTTATTTTTCTCTGTATTTAGTACACGAATAAACCTCTTTTAAAATTTTACTATTTTTATTTGTTATAATAATTATACTTTTTGAAGTCGATCAAATAAGATTCTTTTGTAAGATCATAGTTTGAGAAGTACAAAACCCTGCAATCATTTTTTAAAATATTTATTTGTTGCAAAGTTACAAATTTTTAAACAAATTTCTATTTTTTCCGTATTTGTGTTCAAATTTCGCTTTATAAGCAAATGGTTTGGCTTTAATATTTGGCTTCAAAAGATATTGTATATTGTAGTAGAGATATTGACAAGTAACTCAAAATTTTTTTATTTTTTGAAAGCTTAGAACATAAAAATAAAAAGAGTGGATTTAAAAGACCTCATTTACACTGGCAGTGTTAGTAAAAAATTGATTGCTGACGGAGGGATGTGCATACACATATAGCCATTATTCTTTGACGCGAGTTATATGTAGATTGTTTAAAATGAATTTAAATAGAATATTTGTATGGAAGTTCTTTTTTTCGCTTTCTCTCTCATGTACACTTAAGTTTATAATATACTAGCTAAGGGGGTTGCCCGGGGCTTTGCTTGGGCGTCTTTTTTTTAAACGACTTTATATGTGTTATTACATTTGTGTTCTAGCTGATCTTTTATCCACCAATGTATGATTTATAAACACATATTTTTAATAGCTTTCCACGTCACCCATGAGGTACTACTATTATTAACTCGTTTTTTTAGTGATGTTCCCAGTAGCCCTAATCTACTAATCGTTTCGACCCTTTGAAATAAAGATAATTTAAGTCGACTTTTGGGACCTTTTACAGGCTGCGCGCGGACCAACGAAGTAAAGAGATTAGCACTAGACGGAGCCAGCTAAAAATCTACCAAAAAGTGCATTTGTTATAGGACTTATAGGACTTCTGAATATCCTACTATATTTTTTGTTTCATTCCCCTTTGGTATCAAAATATATTGATTTTCAGCGTTTTCTATTCTAGATAAACCAACGTAAAGTTTTCCATGTGAAAAAAACACTCTTTTCTTAAATCTATGCCCACATATTTGAAAGTTTGTCCCTGTTATTTATTAATCGTTAACGCAAAAGAAACTTTAACGGGAAATTGTAAACGTTTGAAGGAAAATGGTAGGTCATTTGGGATCATCGGAATACGCGGTGGGATTTTACAATCGACTCAATGTCAAATCGATATTGACTTTGGGAGTTCGGATTATATGGCCCACACATGGACTTCGCATATGGACCTTTGATTGCGTATAGAGCTGGGTCCAAACAATTAAATCTTAAAGAATTATATATAAAATAAAGGTAGAAAAGACTGAAGAATATAATAGAATTATAAACAGCCCGATATCTCAAAATTGGCAGAAGTTAGAGCAACCACGGACATCTCAAAAAATTCAAAATTAAAAAAAAAAAAGAATCCTTTTATCGATTATCGCCAAATTCAATACTAACCTTCTTTTAATGATACTCTATATAAAATTACATGTATAACTTATACATTTTTTAAGCAGAAATTGGGAACTCCTTCACCGATCCCTCCAAATTCAAAACAACCTTTCTTTAATGATACTTTATCCATAAAAAAAAATTTAGCTCAATATCTCAAAATTTACGAAAATTAGAGCAATCATGTAGATTTTTTTTAGATAGAAATTAATACCCTTTTATTATTAACAATTTTTTGAATTCTATTGAATACTTCAGTTTTTTCTATTTTATATATAATATTTTAAGATTTGGTTGATTAGAAAAATCTGAACAGGAAAAGTTATTAAGTACGACTATTTTAAAAAATTTTAAATTTTAAATATCTCGAATTTCTTTTTTCAAATTGGATTGTAGCACAATGGCACACAGCCTATGTTACTCGGGAAGATATAAGCTATCCACCAGTGTAAAAATTTTTGAAATCGATTCAATAATTTCTAAGATTACCCTGAACAATGGAACAAACAAACTTTTTCCTTTTATATAATAACTTATAGTTGACAATATTTTAAGGTTAGCGTAAAATATTAGTTCGTGCAAAGCAATGTAATAGAAATGTTTATTTATCTTTAATACTTAAAAAGAAACTCGCACAAAGTGCAATCAAAACTTTATATCTAAGTAAAATACCTGAGGACTCTCCAATGATGTTTCACGACGGCTCCAAGTTTTTGTTCTGCTAAATGATTATTTTTCTCCTCGGCGAGCTCGTTTAACCACGTATGCAGTACATTCAGTTGACCGCAAGCATGTGCCGCGAAGACGGTAGCGAGACTACAAACAGTTGCTATAGTAGAAGCCATTACAAACGTCGACAAGTATTGCACACCCAGCATGATCTCGTTCGCAGGGCTGAATCTCACATCAAGTATCCTGCTGTACATTGGACATGTCATCGGATGTATCGTAATAGTTTTGTTGCCGATGATAACGGTTGTTGTTTCCATCGCCTTGACCACGTTAAAGATGTACGTACTACCATGTATAAACGTCGCGGATAAGGCGGTCGTTAAGCGGCCGAACTTGGCATATTGCAGCATCACTTTGCGATTATCGATTCTCCGAACGAGTTTCCAATCTGTTTCCATGTGCCGTATGCAACGTTGAACGTCTTTGTTACGCTTAAGTATTATCCAGTAAGATAAGGATCCTGAAATTCTGTTAAACAGCGGAACGATGGCGTGTAATTTAGTCTTAATGTCTTTTTTCTCGAACCCTATGTACAACATGCATGGTATCAGAATGATTGCCAACGCGGTCGAAAAAATGAAGATTTGCATTGACACCGCGAGTTTTTTCATTTTGTTTGATGCGCTCGTTTGCGGCCAAGCACCTAGTGATATGAGAAACCATCGAATTATTCGTGTACCGTAGTCATTGGGGTTTTTGTTGTCTGTTATGTGTTTCGGATTGCTCATGATCGTTTCACAAAGACGACCGATACGTTACTGCAATGATCATCTTAAGTTTTGCTCAGCTATAGCTTAACTAGAGACATGCATAAGTACGCTTGCGCCAGCTTTTAATAATGTTTTGTGAAGCGACGCGTCGATGGCATTGTCCTAAGAAGAGCGCACGCTCGTATCCAATCAATAATTGTACGCAATCAATAATCGTCCTTTACACGCCGCCTGCTTGTCATCAGTTTGACAAGAGACCGCGTTCAGTGAACAGTGTGAAAATACTTTTCCGGAAGTGCCAATGAACTCTCTACTTTTCATTATTTTATATGACACCTGCAATTTATCAGGTGTCAAAACGTTTATAATATGATAAATTACTGTTTGAGAAAAATTCTTGATCTAATGATATATTGTACTATACGTAATAAAGTCCAAAAGTTTCTGGCATAAGAATTGAGTAACTCCGGTATTTACGCCGCAGAAATGAGAAAAAATAGAGAAAATGAAGGTATTTGTATATTGTCTCTGTTGTGTGCCTTTATGCCTTTATTAGTACGTGTGTTGTAATTTCAATTCTTTACTGTTAATATTAACGAAACTGTGAGTTGAATCGATTTCTCAATGTAGTAAGTAACGCGAACATGTATTACGACCTACGTAAAATGATTAGTGTAGGGAATGTAAAAGGTTTAATGGTTTTCATGATATATTTTATTTAATGATACATAAATGTAAAGGGATATTAAGGATAGAATACAAAATATAAGTGCATCTTGTATTTTTTGTTTAACTTGATATCTTATATATCCCACTTGTTTGGGATAAATGACATTTTTAGCGTGCGAGATTTATGTCATAGTATACATACACTTTGTAAAAATCTCTTGTGTCCTCTTATGTCTTTTTTTTTATTGTATAACAATAACCTTTAATGCATCTATCGCGCGTACGTTCGTATATTTCCTTTTTAAAATCTTTCAGTTTTATAATTTTTTTATCATTATTTTACTTTAATAAACTTTTACACGCGTTTTTTTAAAAAATTTTTTTTTGTTAAATACAAAGATTAATTATTTCATATTTGTAATTTTTTAAAAGTATGTAGTAGAGAAAATAAAGTTTTTATTGGTATAATTTATTTGCCTTAAACATAGTAAATAGTACTTGATAAATTAAGTTTTTTTCAAGTGCGGCGTATATACCGGAGTTACTCTACATGAAAAGTGCGATAAAGTGAAAGAACTATTTTTATTTTTTTAATACATTTATCTTTTATTTAATTTTTTTTACTAATAAAATACAATTTGTTTGTACAACTGACAAATTATTCTGCATTTTTTCCGTTAAAATGGGTTATGCATTTGCACGGAGATCATTTCTTTCTTATTGCTAAAATTATTCTAGAAAGTTTATTGTCTGTTTACGTACCTCTATACTCTGAGATGACGCTCCACAATAACATATAACGTTTCCATTCGGTTATATGATTTATACCTTTCTGGTTTTTACAAATTCATGTACTGTATTGCACGTTTAATTAAACACAGGCATCGCAAAGACGGCAGGTTGCAGGCACCGGCCGTATTAGATGTAGATGATATCACTATAAATGCTGACAGGAATTGCACAACCTATGTGCTGTAACACTACAACATGTTTTTATAATTGTGGCATGTTTAAATGTGACGTCTTTGTAATTTTAATTTTTAATTTTTTTAGTTTCAGGAAAATTGTGAGAGATACTATTTGTACTTTTAAGAGCTTAATCGCAGAAAATTTTGTTGTACACTGTGAAATGTTAAAGATTGAAATTTAAACCTTGAATCTTGAATTAGATAATATTTTGTTATTTTTAACTACCATGTGTGTCAAAATTTTTTTTAAACATAATATTATTATTGTAACTCTATTGGTTTAGTCAAATTAACATTGTTTTAGTTAAATTAACTATCTATTGAGTAGGAACAGTGACGACCTATAGGAATGGTTAAAAATTAAGTTTGTTGAAAATTATACTCAAATTGAGTATAATTTGACCCTATGAATTGTCATCATAAATATTATTAAATTTGTTTATTTAACATTTATTCTTTATTTTTTTAACATTTGGAAGATATTCCATACATGTGTTTTATAACTTTCTGAGTTTCTACGTTTTATGCTGTCATCGTTCGTAAAATATTTAAATATGCTGTGGAAGTTTTGATTATCTGAAATGATAAAATACCTTGTATTTTGCTAACAATATTGGTACAGCAAAGTATTACATTGTTGACATTTGTTTCGATATAGTATGTTGTGTATTAGATCAAGTCGTGAAAGCATTATACAATTATTATAACAATTTATTAACGATAAGAAAGCAAATTTTATCAAAATTTTATTTGACATGTTCAATAACTGTAGTATTTGCGTTACTTACGTCACCAAAGGTTGCTATGGATAACAGAACTAGTTTTCCCGCAGTTATTTTGATAACGTGATTCGATTGCATGATTATCAAAATGAGACCAAGCGCTGTTTTATGAGGCAGTTTATACCAATTAGTCATATATGCTATTTCTCCAATTTTTTTACACTAGTAAATGAAAATATTTAGAAATTTCTTCAAGATTTAAACGTCTAATGATAAAAACATTAAAGGTTATGATTAATTATATTTATTTGTTTACTACGTATTATTGTAGTTACAATTCAGTGGTTAATGTGAGTGTGGGTTATACTTGCAATAAATTAAATTATGCAGTACAAGTATGTACAAACTATTATTGCGATTTCTGTTATTTCAAGGTATTACCTGTTCCGTAAGGATTTCACCGATGTAACAAAGTATGAATATATTGAAACCTATACATATATATGCAAAAAAATATGATAATATTTTTGCCCCATTGAACGCATTCATGGTCTGGAAAATTAATTAATTAATAACTTTATTTACTGCGGAAAAATAAAAATTAATCTGTTTTTGCAGTATCACATTGCATTTATATTATTTGCGATATGAAAAGGAAATTTTATTATCTTTAGCATACCATAATAATGTAATATCCAAGTAAACACATATTCATCGTGCATCCCATCACTTCTCCTAGACAGGCTTTATGCATAATACTCTCTATTTGTTGTACGAAACTGAAACATATCTCTACACTTACGGCACATTCAGACGTGATGCGTTTCTCTTATAAAACTCATTTTAGATCTACGTTTTATCTACGATTTGTGTTACATGCAGTATTTAGAATATTTTTTTTTACAATTTTTTTACTGTATAATTTGAAAAATAAAATAACATTTAAACAATTGGCATACGTAAAATACCTTAGGACTCTCCAATGGTGTTTCACGACGGCTGCAAGTTTTTTGTCTGCTAAATTATTTTTCTTCTCCGCGAGCTCGTTTAACCACGTATGCATTACATTTAGTTGACCGCAAGCATGCATCGCGAAGACGGCAGCAAGACTGCAAACAGTTACTGTAGAGGAACTTATTACAAATATCGAAAAGTATTGCACACCCATCATGATCTCGTGCGCGGGGCTGAGTCTCGCGTCAACTATCTTGCTGTACACTGGACATGGCAACGGATGTATCGTAATAGTTTTGTTGTCGACGATAACGGTCTTTGTGTCCATCGCCTTGACCACGTTAAAGATGTACGTAGTACTATGTAGAAACGTCGCGAATAATATGGTTACGAAGCGACCGATCTTTTCATATTGCAACATCACTTCACGGTCAACGTTTCTGCGAACAAGTTTCCAATCCGTCTCCATATGCCGTATGCAACGTTCAATGTCTTTGTTACGCGTAAGTAATATCCAGTAATTAATGGATCCCATGAGTCTGTTAATCAGCGGAACAAGGTTGTTTAATTTAGTCTTAACGTCTTTTGTCTCGAACCACATGTACAACATGTATGGTATCATAACGACCGTCATCGCGGTCCAATAAATGAAGATTTGCATTACCGCGAGTTTTTTCATTCTGTTCGACGCGCTTGTTTGTGGCCAAATACCTAGCGATATTAGAAACCATCGAGTTAATTGTATACTATAGTTGATGTTTTTGTTATTTGTTACGTGTTTCGTATCGCTCATGATTGTTTCGCAAAGACGACCGATACGTTACTGCCATGATCATCTAAGGTTTTGCTTAGCTGTAGCTATAGAGACATGCATAAAAAGCTGGCACTTGCGCCAGCTTTCGAGAATGTTTTTGTAATGGTGCCCGTCGATAAAATTGTCCTAAGAAGAGCGCATGCTCGTGTCCAATCAATAATCATTCTTTACACGAAGCCGGCTTTTCAGTTTGACAGGAGACAGCGTTCAGTGAAGAGTGTGAAAAAACTTTTCCGAAAGTGACAACTGTTGACTTTTTGTTATTTTGTATCGCTTACAATTTGTCAGGTGAAACGTACATATAATAATATGATAAATTAGTGTTTCAAAAAAATTCTAAGATGTAGTGATTGTGATATGCGTAATAAAATCCAAAAGTTTCTGACAAGAATATGTGAAAGGTGATAAAATGAAAGGACTCTTTTTATTTTTCAATACAATCATTTTTTATTTTATTTTTCAAATTAATTATTTAATTTTTTTACATCACTGAAAAATTATTCTGAATTTTTATAAATCGGATTTCAATTTAAAAGATTTTTTTTTTATTTTTAAAATGAAAGTTCAATTTACGTGGAAAACGGACTTGGTTTTAAATAACAGATGGTTAGATAACATTGTGTAAATGTCATTGCGTTGATCATATTAAATGTATATAGTAATGCTCATAATTAGACGTAAAGTGTTTTTTTCGAGAAAACATAATATCTATAACTTACAAATAGAATATAACTATATACATATCGTTAACCACACATCGTTTTAAGTAATAATTAAAAGAATTAATGTTTGTTCTGTTTTTGTCTGTATGTCTGATAATATTATTTTATGTAAAACGTATGATGCCCAAATTGTTCTAAAAAGTTTATTGCCTACTTATACGTACCTCCAATACTCTGAGATGACGCTCCACAATAACATATAACGTTTCTATTCAGTCATATGATTTATACCCTTTTGGTTTTTACAAATTTAAGTAGTGTATTGCACGTTCAATTAAACATAGGCATACATCGCGAAGACGTCAGGCTGCAAGCACCGACCGTAGATGTAGATGACCTCACTATAAATGTTGACAGGAATTTTACAATCAATGTGATTTCATTCGCGGTGATGAATTTTGTTGTGGATTTTGCTATAAATCGGACACGCCGTCGGATGCGTCCGACAGTCACAGTTATAGTTTTTATCGCCCTGGTTGTGATATATACATATAAGGATGCATTGCCATGCATAATCACCGCACAGATGCCGGCGACGAAACGACCGAACTTGGCGTATTGCAACATTATTTCGCGATTTTCAATCCAATTCATGATTTTCCAGTCTGTCTTTACGTATCATATTAATTTACGAATGTCGCTACTCGGTTTGGAAAGCGATCCAATAATTTACCCCGTGAAACAACGGACCAGTGGCGCTCAGTTTTAGTTTTGATGTCGTCTTCCTCGAATAATGCGAATAACGTACATGGTATTATAAATGCCACCACGATTAGACAATATGCGAGTACATGTATAAAAGAAGATCCAATTTTCATAAAATATTCAACTTTAGTTATTTAATTTAAGACGAGTCAAGAGATACCTATGTATCGTGCAATAGGAAAGCCTATTTATCTCTTCTTTGTCCTTTTCTGTTCTTCTTCGGCGATACCAGTATATTTTCATTTTTAAATAATATTTTTCATTTGTTATTATACATATATCATATATGTATATATATGTGTATATATATATATATAATATATGTATATATGTATAAAAAATACATTATTATATTTTAAAAAATACTATAATTTTAAATAATGATATAAGATGAATGCTTTTTCTGCAATTAATTATTTTTATATATACGTCTTTAGTATACTGCATTTTATGTAAAAAAATAAAAAGTCGCATAATGCCGGTGTGCCTTAATTACATATTCACCTTTTTAACTTTTTAGCGTACCGTAATGACGTAATATCCGAGCATACATAAGTTAAACGTACATACATCCTAGCAATTCTACAAAACATATCTGATTCAAAAGTGCTTCTATTCGCGCTACAAAACTGTAAATAATATAAATTACGATCATATTGTTACATATATATAGACATTATTCTTTTTGGAACTGAATTATATTATTCAGAGAAGAAAAGAGAGAGTGAGATAAGATAAATTATTGAATTGGTGTAAAAAAAATCATCAGATCTCACAAAATAATAAAGAATTTTATTTTTGATACATCAAGCAGGAATATCAGCCGGGAGATCTAAAATTTATCTATGTCGGTATTACCTTAATACTCTCAGATGGTGCCATGCTCCACAATGATCGCCAATCGATGTTGCACCGCGCCTTGCTGCTTCCGATCGTCCAGCTGGTCTAGCCATTTCATCAGCACGTTCAACTGGCCGCACGCGTGCATCGCGAACACCGCCGCGAGACTGCAAGCGCCGACGGTGACGGAATTGACGACGATGCTCGAGATGAGCTGCAGCGTTAACGCGATCTCACCCGCCGGGCTCTGCGTGGTATCCACGAACTTGCTGTAACGACGGACACGGTAACACGTGCACCGACACGCTCACGTTATTGCCGATCGTCTCGAACGTCGGAGTCGTGCCTTGCAGAACGCTGTGCGAGAATACGCCGCCGTGCATGAAAATTGCGCACAGTCCGGCGACGAGACGGCCGACCTTGGCGTATCTCAGCATCACTTGCCGGTCCTCGATCTCCGTCACCGTCCGCAAATCGGTCCTCATGTGCTGCACGCAACGACGTATGTCGCGGCTGCGAAACAGCAGGGAGAAATAATTCATGCCGCCCATCATGCACCAGTGACTCAATGGACCCGACGGCTCTTAATTTTTTCTTCATGTCGGTCTCCTCGAACAGGATGTTCAGGATACACGGTATATGACCGTGTAGGCTATCAGGGAGTAGCAGATGATTATCAGTATCGTCGAGACCGCCTTCTCGCTGACTGTCGTTGAGGGTGAATTCGGCCAAGCGCCCACCGGCTTCAGGAACCAACGATTCAACTGAATACTGTAATCGCTCGCGTCCCGGTGCGACTTGACGGATTCACCCTCGGATTCACCGTTATCCATGATTACTCGCGGAACGCGCAGATGCTACTGAATCGACTGTTAAGCGGGAAGCACACACTTCTGCACAACGCATAATGCGTATATAAGCATAAGAAAATTGATTGGTTCATACACATGCGCATAAGGAAATAGACCAATCAGTTTTCTTATGCATACGTATATTATCGTTATGCAAAAGTATGTGTTCCCCGCTTTAGACGCGCAGTTGACAGGAAGTGGCGCCTGCGCCAGCGAGTAACTTGGTAACGTCATAGTTAACAATAGGATATTTGTGCGTCTCGCTAGTCGATTGATACGCACGGAATAGGTACGCTGCACTGTTGAGGGGATGTTTCGCACTATTGAGGAATTGACCACCAACACGTACTTGCAAGAGTATTAATTTATTGTTATTTAAGGTATATGAAAGAATGCAATCCTTTCATATATAATTCAGGTATGTAAAACTTTAGTCATCATTGTTTCATTGTTTTTCGAAAATATTAATTGGAAGAGAAAATATTTTCTTGTGAAACAACAGTCTCAAAAAGAGCAAGTATTTTTATAATAGTTTCTCTTGTAAGAAACATTTATCTTTTTAATGTCAAGAATAAATTTTTGTTGCATAAAACGCGCGATATTGTCACGCGTATCTTTAAATAATATTATTGCATATTAATATATGTATATAATATTTACAGTTTATTTATTAAATATATTTCTTCTATTTTTTTTTTCTCTCTATTATATCACATTTGTTCTATACAAAATATATTTACGATATATACACATTTGCTAATTTAACGTGTGGCTCACGAGGCGGGAGTCATGTCATCGTTCTTAATATATTTAGATATACCACAGAAGTCTTAATTACCTGAAACAACAACGTCTTCCTTCCTATTTATGATATGATTAATCACATTTCGAGAATTGAAGCATTAAAACATTTTAATATGTAAATATCACTCACAAGATTATAAACGAAGAGAAATGTGGAGGAAAATTTCATAATAATTTGTATAAAAAATGTATTAAATTTTTATTAGTAAAATGTCGTTATAAATATATACGTTTTACTTACATCACCAAAAGTTGCGATAGACAAGTGAAATAATTTTCCAGCGGTAATCTTGATAACATTACTCGATCGCGCTATTATCAAAACGAGACCGAGAGCAGTTTTATGCGGCAATTCATACCAATTAGTCATATATGCCTTATCACCGACATTTTTGCACTAATAAATAAATTAATGTATTTTAAAGTGTTTTACAAAAGGATTTTTTATATTGTTAAAAATTTGGAAAGAAATTAAGAAACGACATAAAATACAAAACTCAAATGATTTATGATCAATGATCAATTTGTCAAACATCAGGATAATATTAAATTGCAATATTTTTAAATATAATAAATCGAATGTTTTTTTAAGTATTAATTGTAATTTCGAAGAATTACCTGTTCCGTGAGAATCTCGCCGATGAAACAAAATATAAAAATATTGAAAGCCATAGATATGTATACAATAATAAACGATGTTATTCTCGCTGCATCAAAATCACTCCAATTCTGAAAAATCAGAAATTACACTTAACATTTCATAGACAAAGAAGTTGCAAAGTGTTTTACTGATAACACATATTCACCTGTTCAAGTCTTTAGCATACCGTAATAGAATAATATGCAAGTAAACACATATTCATCGTGCATCCCACCAATTCCACGAGACAGATATTTTGCATGATACTCTCCATGCGCGATATAAAACTGAAAGATTTACATGAAGACCCAACTATTTTTTTTTTTTACATTTAATAAAACATTTGTTTGAATTTGTTGGATTATTATCTACCTATACATATTTCTAAAAAATTAGAAATATTTTATTATCGACTAACGGAAATATTTAAATGGTCAAATTCGATCAAACGGGAATTAATTCGTCTCGTACGGGAAAATGCGCAAACACGATTTTCGACATTTAAATACCTGAGCACTCTTAAATGATGCTCCACAATCGTGGCCAGCTTCTGTTCGGCAAAATCATTTTTCTTGTCCTCATCTTCGACGAGATCGTTCAACCATGAGAACAGCATGCTTAGCTGGCCGTAAGCGTGCATCGCGAAAACCGCCGCGAGACTGCAAGCGCCCACCGTAATCGAATTCACTATAAAACACGACAGCAATTCCACAGCCAGCATGATCTCGTTCGCGGGGCTGAATCTCGTGTCGATGAACTTGCTGTATATCGGACAGGTCATCGGATGCGTCGACGCAGTTTCATTGCCGATGATGATGGTCATGGATGTCATCGCTTTGGCCACGGTGAACAGGAACGTCCCGCTTTGCATGAACACCGCGCAGAAACCGGCGATGAAGCGGCCGATCTTCGCGTATCGCAGCATCACGTCCTGATCGTCGATCTTACGCACCAGCCGCCAGTCAGTCTCCATGTGTTTCACGCATTCGCGAATGTCGTCGCCGCGCGTAAGAAGCAGCCAATAATTAATCGTGCCCATGATCCAGTGGCTCAGCGGACCCATCACGCTCAACTTCATCTGAACGTCTTTCTCTTCCAGCGACACGTACAACATGCACGGTATCATGACCACCGCTATGAGGGACGAGCAAGCAAGTACTTGCGCTTGCAGGGAGACCCTCTCCACCGTCGACATGCTCGCACGTGGCCAAGCTGCGATCGGCATCAGAAACCAACGTGTAAGTTGAAGACTGTAATCGTTATTGCTTCTGTATGTGAATTTGATGCTCGCTAGTACATGTTCGGAGTACGTCATGATTGCTACGCGGAGGCGCACGATGCACTGACTATACGGCGAACGGTGCACTGACTAGAGCTACGTTCAAACGAGCGCGTGCGCGAATCTTTAGAGCGGTTTAATGAACGGGCGGGGTGATACATGTACTTCCGGACAGAGACGCGTGCACATCTGATCGATAATTGCTAGTCGTGGAAATATAACGTTGACCGTTTGGGTGGAAAGAATGCACGGAATTCATGGAAAGATAAAGAATAGTGCAGTATTGTTACTATCAAAAAATTTTTTGTTATTGTGTGTAAATATGTGAATTACGGTACATAAAATATTTGCATCTTATTTAATCAGGTATTTATGTCATACTCATGACTCTTATGTGTGTTTGATTTTTGTTTATATTAAACATTAATATTTCTAATTTTGAGAAAGATCTGTCTTGGATGACATGTAACTTTATTATACTTTGAAATAACGTAATTATAAAAATTGTGCTCAATGAAATTTCTATTTATTAAGTATTTTTACTATCATATATATATATATATATATATATATATATACTATCAGTTTTATACAAAATATATTCCTTACATTTTTTAATTTAATATAGTTTACGCAGAGGTTGACATTGTTCGCAACATATTCAAATATACCACGGAAGTTTTAATTACCTGAAAAAGCAACGTTTTCCTACCTATTTACGATATAAATTAAAAGTACGGATTTCAAGAGATCAGTCAAAATAATATAAACTTAAACAAAGAAGCAACCGGTACTTATACAGGAATATTATATTGATAATAATTTTAATGAATAATTATAAAATATATATATAATATATATATCAAATTTTTATTAATGCAGTTATTGTTATAAATGTAACACATTACTTACATCACCGAAAGTTGCGATAGATAACTGAAATAATTTTCCAGCAGTCATCTTGATAACGTTACTCGATCGTGCTATCACCAAAATAAGTCCAAGAGCAGTTTTGTGTGGCAATTCATACCAATTTATCATATACGCTTTTTCGCCGACACTCTTGCACTAATAAATTTAAACTTAATTTTTTATTCATGTCCAAAAACGTGAAAATATTAAAGATCAGATCAAATATTTAAAGAAAGTTACAAGATGCAATTAAATACGAATATTTACTTTCTCGAATATATATATATATATATCTTGGGTATTAATTATCTATATCAATTCCAGCTATTACCTGTTCAGTGAGAATCTCACCGATGTAACAGAATATAAAAATATTGAAAGCCATAGACAGGTATATAATGACATATGACGTTGTCTTTGCCGCATCAAATGAGTCCAAATTCTGTAAAACAAAAGTTTCGATTAGATAATGAAAAATTGATCTTTTTTTTATATTCACTATATTGAATACTGAAGTTTAAAATTCTATAATATAAATAACAAAATTATAGAATGCAGTTATATCACATATTCACCTTTCACGTTTTTAGCGTACCGTAATAAAATAATAAGCAAGTAAACACATATTCATCGTACAGCCCAGCAATTCCACGAGACAGATATTTCGCATAATGGTTTCCATACGCGATATAAAACTGAAAAGCATATATTTGCGACTGTAATATATTTTTTCTTATATTTAAAAAAAAGTAGAACGAGAGCTTATGTGGAACCGTTAAATGTACGTTATTCGTGTGAACGTTGTTTCAATTATGTAAATCTTCGATACTGAAACGAAATACCTCAACACTCTTAAGTGATGCTCCACGATAACAGCCAGCCTTTGCTCAACGTATTTGTTCTCCCTATCTTCGTCTACGACGAGTTCGTTTAACCACGAAAACAGCATGTTCAGCTGACCATACGCGTGCATCGCGAAGACAGCGTCGAGGCTGCAAGCGCCCACCGTAACCGAATTCACTATAAAACACGATAGCCACTCCACACCCACCATAATTTCGTTAACGGGGCTGAATCTCGTGTCGATGAATTTGGTGTAAATTGGACAAGTCATTGGATGCATCGAGACGGTTTCGTTGCCGACGATGACGATAGTGGTTGACAACGATTTCGCGACAGCGAACAATAATGTGCCGCTCTGCATGAACAACGCGCAGAATCCGGCGACGAAGCGGCCGATCTTGGCTTGTCGCATCATTATTTGACGATCCTCGATCTTTCGAACGAGCCGCCAGTCCGTCTCCATGTGCAGCACGCACTTGCGGATGTCGTCGCCGCGCGCGAGGAGCAAACAGTAATTGATCATGCCCATGATCCAGTGGCTCAGCGGACCCATTACGCTTACTTTGATCTCAAAATCTTTCTCTTCCAGCGACACGTATAACACACACGGCACCATGACGATCGCTATTAAGGACGCGCACGTTAAAATGTGCATATGCGAGGGGATCTTCTCTACCCTCGTGGCCGTGCTCATTCGCGGCCAAGCACCAATCGGTAAGAGAAACCAACGAGTCAGTTGAAGACTATAATTGTTATCGCTTCTATAGGGAAGCTCGATGCCTCTTGTCACATGGTAAGAATACGTCATGATTGTGTCGCGGAGACGTACGATGCACTGACTACGGCGAACGGTGCACTGACTAGAGCTACTTACGTTCAAATGAGCGCGTGCGCAAATCTTTAGAGCGGTTTAATGAACGGGCAGGGTGATGTATGTGCTTCCGGACAGAGACGCGTGCACATCTGATCGATAATTGCTAGTCGTGGAAATGTAGCGTTGACCGTTTGGGAAAGAATGTGCGGAAACCGTCATGGAGAAAGATAAAGGACGGTGCAGTATTGTTTTAATCAAAAAAATTTTTTACTATTGTGTGTAAATACGTGAATTACGGTACGCGCGTTTGGAGAAATGCATTAAATCTCTCATTTAATTAGGTATTATGTATGCCATACTCATGATTAGATATATATTTGATTTTTATTGATATTAAATATTAATTTTTAATTTTTTAGGAAAACTGTCTTGGATGACATGTAATTTTACTGTACTTTCAAATAACGTAATTATATGAATTGTGTATTGTGTGTGTTCGACGTAACTTCTATTTATTAAGCATTTTTACTTTTACATATATATACTATCTACATTTATACTACACATATTTATATCTATATACGACAGGGTGATGTACTTTGTTAGAGAGACGCGTGCACGTCTGATCGATAATTGATTCTCGTCGAAGTGTCGCGTTGATTCTTTCTTGTGCAAAATGCGTTTTGAAAGTGTTAAAATGCTTTGGCGACATTAAAATATTATATCTATACTATAACTATACTATATACTATAACTATAAAATGCTATAAAATGCTTGTTGCATTGTTTGTTCCCGGCGTCGCGATGTGTATATTGAAAGGAAAGCTATAAATAAAATAAAAAGACAAAACAACAATTTTAATATTCTGTGAACTTTGAAATACATATAGCGAGTGAGTATTTATATACGTTCTTTATATGTACTTTAATTCTTTGTACTTTGTACTTTAACACTATGATAATTTCGGCAATTTTTGTAAGAATTATATTATTATTAATAATTAAGAAAAGTGGCATTATTAATAGCTTTAAAATAGTTTCCTCTTGCTTGGGTATTTAATTGACGTCTATTTTTCACGTAATATCTTACATTATAGTACGAAGTATATTCAGATATGCCGCAGATGTTTTAATCACCTAGAATAAAGAAAGAATAGACGAAATAAAATCAATTCTATAAGATTAATTATTATGTTAATAATTCTACAAAATATAATTTTTTTTATATTTATAGATTATATTATAATCTTTTTTTGAAGCTTTATTAAGTTAAATTATTTTACGTGTATAAAGTGAAAGATTTATAATATGCGCACTATAGCAAAAATACAATAAAGAATACAGGAAATAACGAAACTTCATTTTTGGATGAAAATGTTCGATGTTGCCGAAATGTATACTTACATCACCAAATGTCATTAAAGAGAGTTGAATCAATTTTCCAGCAGTAATTTTAATCACAACACCGGATCTCGATATTATCAGCACCATTCCAAGAGCAGATTTATGAGGTAAAAGGTACCAATTAGTAAAGTAAGCCATTTCGCCAACCTTTTTACACTGCAGTTAATTTTATGAATATTACGAGAATATTTTTGTCGATCGATTGAATAAATATTTTCAATATTTTTGTTACAACATAAATATAAATAACAATCGAAACAAGCAGTTTCGTGGTTTGCTTGCACGCATTACCTGCTCCGTGATTATTTCACCGATGTAACAAAATATAAAGATATTAAAAGATAATGATATGAACACAAGACCGTATGTTGTTATAGTCTTCGTGTTTCTTGCATTCCATTCCTGAAATTGCAAAACCGAGTGCCACAAAAAGAAAAGAAAAATGTTAAAAAAGAAAAGTGTCATGTCAAAAAGTGTGCATTTTTATTTCAAAGAAAAAAAAGGGATATATCCAGTCATATTTTTATCATACCTTGATAGTACAGAAGCCGAGCAGGCACAAATTTATCGTGCATCCAAATAATTCCACCAGGCATATTTGATTCATAATTTTTTCGAAGCGCGATATGAACCTAGAGAAATACCATAATTATTTTAATTTTTAATATATTTAGTACATATCGTAAGTCTTGCAAATTCCTTATAAACTGAATTAGGCGATACCTTACTTTAGCACACGTAGATGATGCTCGACTATGTTCGCCAGTTTGCGCTCGGCGGTCTGCTTCTCCTTTCTGTCGTCGATCAGCTCGTTCAGCCACGTGTAGAGCACGGCGAATTGGCCGCACACGTGCATCGCGAAAACCGCGGCGAGACTGCACGCACCTACGGTGATGGAATTAGCTATGAAACCGGACAGGAATTGTATCATCAGCACGATCTCGTTCGCCGGATCGCGGCTGGTGTCCAGTAACTTGCTGTAGAACGGACAAGGGAGCCGTCGCGCCGAGATAGTCTCGTTGCCGATCGCGAAGATCATCGGCGTTAAACTGTTCACCACACTGTACGAGAACACACCGCAGTGCATGAAAACGGCGCAAAATCCAGCCACGGAACGGCCGAATTTGGCGTATCTGAGCATCGCTCCGCGATCCACGTTTCTGCTCACCGCGCACCAATCGCTCTCCATGTGCTCGATGCAACGACGTATGTCCTTGCTGCGCCACAGCAAAGAGGTATAATTCATTCCGCTCATAATCCAGTGGCTCACGGGACCCACCGAATTCATCTTAGTCAAGAGATCCTGCTTCTCGAAATAGAAGTACAGCATGCAAGGCACAACCGTGAAAGCTATGAGGGCGTAGCATGTTATCTGGATGATTCGCGACAGGAGTCTCTCGGTGATCGTGGTAGCGCGCGACTCCGGCCAGGCACCGATCGGTTTCAAAAACCAGCGATTCAGCTGAAGGCTATAATCGTGTTCGTTACGGCGATACAGAGCTGACGTCGGCTTATCGGATTCGGGTGCGATCGTCATGATCGTTCTTTCGAAGCGCGCAAGTTACTGACCGCCCCAACCCGTTATGCCGTTTTTCAGTGGAAGCGGAGAAAGTCAATGTGGCGATTGCGCAGATCTTGTTTCGGAGTTTTCTATACGTGAAAGAGGCGGGAGACAGTCTGCTAATCGATAATCGCTACTTGTTGCACCGCCAGTTGCAAGTAAAGACACGTAGATAACATGCGAATTGTTACGTGTGCAGTACAGTTGTTTCGCAAGTGATAAATCAAGTATAAAATCGTAAACTATTTAACTTGCATAATATTTATAATTTGTAAAATTAATTTATTCTGTTGCGCAGAGGGAAAATTATTTTTCTTAATGCGAACTAAAGTAAAGATTGATAAAAAAGATAATGAGAAGATTGACAAGTCGCAACATTATACAAATCTACTATTTAAAATGCATATTATGCACAATTTTTACATGTACAATATACATACATAATAATTTTGTAGAAAATATTTATTATGACAGATATTTTTTTTTAAGACACATTTTATTGTATAATATTTACATAGTTAAAGTTCTAAGCATATTTAACTATGCCACAGAAGTTTTAATTATTTAAATTAATTAAAAAAACTTAATTTGCATATAACTTGTAATATATAAAAAAAAACACTGGTTTTTGTTCGAATACTTATATCACCGAAAGTTGAGTGATTAATCTATGAAACATTTTGCAGTAATTTTGATAACTATGCTCGATCGTAAAATGATTAAAATCAGATTGAGCATAATTTTACTGGTATTAATTTGTCATATAAGCTACTTCATCAACTTTTTTACAAATTGTCGTGATTTAAGATTAAATTTCTTGAATCAAGATGTCGTTCACTATCAAACCGGTTAATTTCACAAGGCACACTTGACACGTAATTATCTCCATGCAAAAAAAAACCTGAAATTGATCCACTCAACAGTATAATTGCATGCATTACATTCGATAACATTCAATGTTTCTATTCAATATATCTTATAGTGAAAATAATTATTATTCTAGAGAGCTTTTATAGACAAAATATCAAGCTTCTAAGAATACATTGAAAATTATTTTAATATAACATTATAATAACATTATTAATATTAAAATTAATATTATTATAATATTTAATGTAATATTATAATAATAACAGTAAAATAACAGTTTACAAGAAAGTAATTTTAAATAAATTTAGTTAAATGATTATTTAGATTTTTAATTATTTTATTATTATCTTACAGATATTCAAAAATACAAGTGTGCACAATGATAAATTATACAGCCATCTTGCCTGAACAATCATAAATGACGCTCCACGAGATTTGTCAGTTTTCTCTGAACGACGTCGCGTTGTTTTTCCTCATCAAGTTCTTTCAGTCGCGACATCACTACACCAAGCAGACCAAATGAATGCATCGCGAATACTGCGGCTAGACCATACGCACCAACTTCGTGGTGTTATTTACCACGAGGGACGAGAAGCACTGAAGCGTGAATACGACCTCGTCCACCGGGGTGAACCTGGTGTCCACGAGCTTGTTGAAAGACGGACATGGTAATCAACCTATCGCAACCATGTCGTTGCTAATTATCACGAGTATCAGTATTTCCGCCCTCCCCACGTTATAAGAAAAGACACCACGCATAATGAGCGCATAAACATCAGCTATAACGCCCATTCTTGCATCCGTCCGATTCTCAGCATCATTTCTTGATCGCCCTCTCCCCTCGTCATTCGCCAATCGGCTTCCGTATGTTCGATAGATTTAGGTATTTGCCGCTTTTGATATAACGGCGAATAATAATTTATATCATCCACGAGCCAGTGACTTGTGGGTTCTACGACCTTCAGTTTTAAACGGACATTTTTCTTTTTGAAAAGAATGTACAGTATAGAAGGTATCACAGTGAGACCTATCAAGGAACGTTAATCTCAGAATTTTTGATATAATTTTCTCAACTGCCGAGCTCGTGAATAATTCTGGTCAAACACCTATCAAGATCCAACGGAATTCAATTCAAGACCGTAATCGTTATTTCGGTCCTTTCGCGAGTCCACAATAGCTGTAATACCTGTTTTGGATTCGTGGGAGGAACGCATTGTGCTTAATCCGCGGCAGGCACGTCAAATACTAGTCTTTACTACTGACCGTATGTCTCGATGGTAAACAGTATATAGTTACGGCAGTGTCTGCGCGGACATATAGCTTATTTCCCGAGAGAAAATACATTGCTGTGTCGGTTGACTGTGCATAATTGATATTTATAGTACCGCAACTTGTTGCATATAGAAGCTCAGCGTAATGTGCAGTGTACGAGCAATGAAGGTATAAAAAATGATTGAACAAGTGCCGTGTCAGTTATAAGTCACGTTACGTAAACACGATGAATTTTTCATTCGTGAAATACAGTTTTTTACGTTACAAGGTATATGCCTTTCGTTCTGCATACGGGAAGATCGTATGCTTTACTTGACGTTTTGCTCTAAATTGTTTCATTAAGAATTCTATTCTATTTCATTTGATATGCTCTTGAGAGCATATCAAACGAAACAAATAATTATAAGCACGCTTTAAGTTGAGTAGGTATTAATAGAAAAAATACGAAACAAAGACGGAGCTTGTAGTACTGAAAGGATTGAAGGACGGATAGCGTCGAGCGCTTGCGCGCTCGACTTTCAAGGGAAGAGCGATCAAACGATCAGTCATGTCATGAAGTTGAAGGGTGCATTTTATATTGACTTTTACGTGAGTTCCATGTAAGAGAGGATTCGCCTCTTCCTCTTCCTTGTATGATATAGTCGTCACTGCTCCGTGAATTATGTGCGTAAAACTTGTATTCTCTTCCCCATAGATATCTTCCGCGAAGCAGTCGGGATGTCATTGATATAAGAATCGCGATGTGATTCTCCTTTTCAAGAATTCTTCCTTAGAGTATTATAAAATGTTGCAATGTTTTCTATATCTATATATTATTCTCTATATAAATGTAATAAAGTTATAACGTTATTTGTACATTTCGAATTTCTAAGTAGTTAATGTACGTAACATATTCAAGTAGGCAACCGATGTATTAACCACCTGTTTAGATAAACGACACATAATCGTCATACGATTCGTAAACAGATTTGATAAACAACGTTTTACTTACATCGTCAAAAGTACTAAGGGACAGTTCGATAAAATTCGCGACGGTAAGCTTGACAAATGAATTTGACATGGTGTTGATCAGTATGAGAGCGAGACCCTTTTTTCCTCGTAGACGATGCCAATCGATCATGTACGATACCTCACCGATTTTTTTGCACTAGCAAGGGGATTATTTTTTTTTCATCAAACATATTTATTATATAAAATATCAAATATACTGCATTTTATAAAAATTAATTATATATATATAAGATTATTGTAGGTACACATTAAAATGATGTATTATAAGATTCATACGTTTAAAAAAATGCATTTGTAGAGATTTAACGTCAGAAGTGCGAAAATACTTGAAGAAGTGAAAACAATACCGAAACTTGGTGAGTTTAGCTATAGAATGCCACAAACTGCATATTTCTATGTAAAATAGTATGTCAGTTATAACGTTTTGTAATCAGGGAAAATCTTTATGAACATCCTGTATTATTACTTATATATTTGCACGTTCATATGTGAATTAGATTTATATTATATTTATGTAAAAAACAGTTCATACGAGAAATATTTTATATTTTATAATATCTATTATAGAGAGAAAATACAAATACTCGTATTTCGTCAGATACAATTTACATAGTCAAAGTTCGAAGCATGTTCAAGTATGCGACAGATGTTTTAATTACCTAAAAATGTTTAATATTAATATATTAATTTTAATAAGTTGTTATTATTTAAAATAAATGTATCCATAATAATTATACATTTATACTTTTTGCGTATACTTCAGTAATAGAAAATACTACTAAATTTATTTTATTATAATTTTAGAAGTTATATTTATAATTTTCATAATACTCACAACACCGAAAGTCTGGATAGACATATGAAATATCTTTCCTGCCGTGATTTTGATAACAACTCTTGATCGTAAGATTATTAAAATGAGATCGAGAACAATTTTATGCGGCAATTCATACCAATCTGTCATGTAAGCTACTTCACCAACTTTTTTACACTATCACGAAATTAAAAATTCATTAATCCAAGCACAAATAATATTTTAATCATTACAGACAGACTAATAAAAAAAGCTTTTAGAGATAAAAGATTACTTTACCTGATCCGTTACGAGTTCGCCAATGAAGCAAAATATAAAGATATTAAACATCATCGATGTCAGTACCATGACATATGTTATTATAGTATTTATACTCTCTTCATGCCATTCCTGAAAAGACACATAAAGTGATAGAGCGTTTAAAATTAAAATAAAAAATAACGATAGGCGATCTGTTATATATTCACCTTTCTCAAATATTTTTAGCATACCGTAATGGTGTAATATCCTAGCATGCATAAGTTGAACGTACACCCGACTAATTCCACAAAACATATATGGCGCATAATTGCCTCCAATTGTGAAAGAAACCTGTAATCGACACACCTAGCATAGCCGCGACGTTAAAGCTATACTCAACATTTTTATCCGAATATCCTACAGCCGCGATAGTTGCAATTCTGCAAATCTGTCATATTTAGAAAAAGCGTTATATAAAATAATATATCCAACGTGTTATAGTTTCCTGGCACTTTTTAAAAGCAAGCAAAAATTACGTTTTACGAGAAAAGTTTTACATGAGATCGTCCAAAGGCCAGTAAAAATTCATAAAATACAACTGTGTATATCATTTCTGGATAATTAAAGTCGATCTGCGCGTAATCTTTTAAGATTCTTACCTCAACGCTCGCAGATGATGCTCCACGATGTTCGCCAGTCTCAACTGGAGGAGATCTTGCTCTCCCGTGACGAGTTCCTCGAGACGTAGCATCACTACGTTGAGCTGGCCGGAAGCGTGCATCGCGAAAACGGCGGCGAGACCGCACGCACCGATCGTGATGTTGTTCACTACGATAGTCGAGAGACATTGCAACGCGAGCACGACCTCGTACACCGGGCTAAGCCTGGTGTCCACGAATTTGTTGAAAGACGGACACGGTAGGCGACCCGTCTCGATCGTCTCGTTGCCGATCACCACGGCTATCCGCGACATCCCCCTCGCTATATTGTAACAAATAACACCACCCTGCATGATGAGCGCGCAAACACCCGCTATAGCGCGTCCCATTCTCGCGTTTCTCAGCATCAATTTCCGATCGTGTCCTTTCTTCGCCATCCGCCAATCGGTCTCCATATGTTCTACAGACGTGCGTATCCGATCGTTTTGGTGCAGGAGAGAACAGTAATTGATTCCGCCCATGAGAAGATGGCTCGTAGGCCCTATAGCCTTGAGTTTCAGGCGGAAATCCTTCTCTTCAAATAATATATATAATATAGAAGGTACCACGGTGAAAGCTATTAAAGAGTGACACGTTAATCGTAGGATATTCATCAGGATATTCCTGGTCATTGAATTCGTCTTTAATTCCGGCCAAGCGCCTATCGATCTCAGAAACCAACGATTAAACTGCAAACTATAATCATTATCTCGCCTGTAAACGTCCACGGTGGTTTCTCTAGAAGCTCGCTTCATAGTCGATTCACGGAAGGCGCGCTAAGTACTGATCACTACTACTGGCTGCGTTTCTCAACGAAGCAGCGGTTGTGCCAGCGCTTGCGCGGACACGCGAGGAAAGAGAACAAATTATTGCACCGTCCGCGTCCGGCTGAGACAGAACGTAATCGATATCTATAGTTACTTGTTGCACGAAATCGCAGTGTGTTATACGAGAACATCTAAAACACTATTCGTGAGATAGCTCGGTCGACGAATGCAATCAAGTTTGTAGCTATTATTCCCTTTTGTTTAACGAATATAGTATTCTTTAATGTGTTATTTGTATTAGATGAAAGGGCGACGTTCTTTGTTCTTGACACTTTAGCCATCAGAAATTAATATATATATTGTCCATTACATATATATATATATATCGTAGTATAATATCGTTATTAATAAGATAAAACACGAAATGAGATATATTAGTATGTGTACAATGACGTTATTAAGGAATAAAAATGTGCTTTTTTATTAATGCGACAAGAATCAACTATATCACTACATCAGTTAGTAATAATTTACATTTTATTTGTTATTGGAAATTTTCATGCCATATCTTTCTTAAATGCCATGTCTTTCTTTCTTAAAACCATTTCTCTGTTGATACATATCAAATAATAAATTGATTTGCAATCAGTGGTTGCATTAATAATTTTTATCTTTTGAACAAGTTTTATATATTTAATGTACGCAGCATGTTAAAATAGGCGACTGATGTCTTAATCACCTACAAGTTGGATGAGCAACACGTAAGTCATTTGCTGCTCGCAAATAGATACGATAGACATTGACATCGCGTTACTCACGTCGCTGAAGGTACTGAAGGACAATTCGAAGAGATTTCCAGCGGTAAATTTAATCGATGCATTGGACATAGCGATCATCAACACGACATCGAGGCCTTTTCTTCCTGATAAACGATACCAATCGATCATGTACGATACCTCGCTGATCTTCTTGCACTGTTTGCAGAATTGTTATTAATGAATTTTACTTATTTTTTAATACAAAACATAACTATGCTTACGTCGCTAAGAATTGCTTTCTAAATTAAATTCTAAATTTCTTAAATTTTATTATTATTATAGAAATATAACACTCCTGCTCTCTATTATAAAAGTATACCATGAAGAGAAATGTGCTTGCAAGATTTGCCATTAAATTTATCTAACAAAGGAATGTTACGACTATTAGGACTTTTTACCTTTTCGGCAACAAGTTCGCCGAGGTAACAATATATAAAAATATTGAACGTAAAAGATAGAAGCAGGACAATATACGTTATATAACTTGTAGTCTTTTTGCTCTCCCATTCCTGCAACGTAAAGGTTCTCTTCTACATTCGAGAACATATTGTGCGCGTCGTTGTAAACCGCACATATTGTTCCGAAATAGCGATGCATTTTACGCGGTATGTACTCTTTGTACACTTTATATATGCATACCATGATAACATTATATCCAAGAAGACACATGCTTACTGTACACTGTACAACTTCGACGATAGATATTTCGCGCAGTATCTTGTCCATTAGTGCTATAAAACTGAAAGATAACGGACATATTATCGCGCAAAAATATTTTAAAAGAAAAGTAGGATTTCATAAAATGTTCCTAAACAATTTAAAATTAAATTGAAACGCTACACAAAGGTATTACATATATATGTTGAACGCGCGACGAGGCATCGAAGATGCTCGTCGGAAAGTGACTCACCGTAAAACTCGAACGTGCTGCTCCACGATCATCGCCAATCTTTCATCCATGTTATCGCACAAATCTTTCCGTCCGTTCAGCAAGTGCTCGATCCACCGTATTAGGATTTCCATACGGCCGTAGGCGTGCATCGCGAACACGGCGGCCAAGCTACATCCAGTGGCGGTGATGGAGTGCGCGAGGAAACCCGACAAGCATTGCACCCAGAAGAAAATCTCACTGACAGGACTGTATCGTACGTCGACGATTGCTCTGGCGACCGGATACACTAATGGCCGATACGTCAGGTTTCCGTCACTCTCCGTAATCTTGCCGACACTGAACGGCAGAGCGAGATAGAAGAAGGCGGCACCGCCGTACATGAAGAACGCGCAGATCGCTACGAGGCGTCGGCCGAATTTCGCGCTTCTAATCATGATGATCCGATCACCGTAATGTCGAGTATTTATCCAGTCGCTCTCGATATGCTTGATACCCCTGCGAATGTCTTTCTCGTGGAAGATCAGCGAGGAATACTTCACGACGGCCAGTACGCAGAAACTCAGCGCTCCAGAAAGTTTCAAGATAATGTATGAGTCATTCATTTCGAGTACTATGCAGACGACGGCAGGTATGACGAGGAAGCTGATTAAACTGGTGCAAATCACGTTCAACAGCCTGTACGCGTATCTCTCTGTCCATGAGATTGTGGATGATTTCGGCCACGCACCGATTAGCTCCAGCATCCAACGATTCAGCTGAAGGCTCAGCTGCAGATCTTTCTTGTGATCGTAAACGGTCGCGACTGGATTTGCCTTCTCTGTGATGACGGTTTCATGCATTGTTGAGTCGGTGAAAGCTCGATGATTACTGACAGGATTGTGCGAGAGCTCGAGTGCGGAAAGTCAAATGCGGCTGCGCTATTCCGCGCGCACTTCCCTTCTAGGAAAGGGGCGATCAAGTGATCGGCCAGGAAACGAAGGGTAAACTTTGTAGTCGCGTTTTTTCTAACTTCCGTGAAAGGGTTCAAGGTTTCCTCGTGTGGTGCACTGCACATTTTCCGTTCATGAATTATTCTGTTCTTGAACGAAAGAGATCTACGTTCTTCGTAGATATATTTTTTACGACTTAGACAGTAAACGTTTCTTCCTTGCGCAAAGTAGCGCACGATGTTATATGTGCATACGTGGATGAATACGATTTCGCATATATGTACATGTATATTATGTAATACTCAAAAGTGACTCGCATGGAAACATATATTATTACTGTACGTATATTTAATTGAGAGAAATGCTTTATTCTTAAGATATGTCGTCCAAACCAAAGAAATTGTTTTATAATGAAGCAAAATTGTTCTTATATCATCAAAATAAAAATTTTGTAATATATTTTATAAAATAATATTGGGAAATATTTTCGCTTTGTGTCGAAATATGAGTCCTTTTATGGTTGACAGGTGGTCAAGCAGTACGAGAAGCTCGAGTATGACCAAACAAATGTATAATGACGAGGGTCTCTCTTTTTGTAAAAACAGAATATGTGCCGCGTTTGCGTGTCAACAAAGAAGAAAACCGTCGTGCGACGTAAAGTACAATGCGATTTTCTAAAGCTTACATTTACGAGTTAGAAATGATATTGCGCGCGATAAGTGATTTGTGCTGCATATAGTTACGTAAGCCGAATGTCATGTATGGAAAATGTTACACATATATACAAATATACACATGCATTATCTTGACACTTAAAGAATCTGTCGTCACGAATGCGCTGTTCTGCGCGACTTTCCTGCTAGGAAAAAGGCGATCAAGCGATCGACAGGATACGAAGGGTAAACTTTATAGTCGCGTTTTTTAACTTCCATGAAAGGGTTCAAGGTTTCCTCGTGTGGTACTGCACGTGTCTGTTCATGAATTATGAACGGAGCGGTTTATATTTTTCGCAAAATATCTTCCGAAATTTCTCGAGACGGATCGCAAGTGTTCCTTCGTACATAAGCTATTGTTCGACATTACTTACATTGCATTGGAAAGATACGATTTTCTATACATGTATATTACATAATACTTATACACACACAAGGCATATAAAATAAATAATTTTATTTTAATATGTTTTTAAATGCAGAAAATGCTTTGTATTTTATTATATACGTTATGTTTCATCTAATTTACACAAATCGTACTTTCTCAAGTTGTAAACGTTTATAGCATATATTAGTATAGATAGCATATAGAATATATGAACTTATTACACATATTAAAAATTAAATAGATGTAAATATATCATTATATAATAATTCAAGAAAATATATATCCAATATATAACTTACAATATCTAAGAACAATTTTACTTACAATAGTTTTTCTGAATTTAAGATTTAATAAACGGATATTTAATCGATCTCAAAATATATCACAAGCAAAACTCGTCGGTCATCATGAAACACTTTTAAACGTCCATGTTCAAAAATATGTAAAGCACTTACAATATTAGGTTGAAGTACAGAAACCATTTTGAGGAATCTTCTAAAAAATCTCGTCCATTTCTTCGGGATTTCTCGAAATTTTTCTTCTTCAGATTCAGCCGAATACAATCTCAATGTGTACATGATATAGCTAATGTTGTGTTCTATCCAGTTGCATGGAATTCTGTAAATTAATCTGCTCGATAATAACATTACATACGAACGAAATGAGAGAAAAACATTCTCCATAAATTCTCCCTAGATTACTTGTTCGCGATGCGGTTGCACAATCGTAACTGATGAGAGTACGATGAACTCAGTTTTCATTATGCAAGCTGTCGCGTCTTTGTCACCGCGCGCGGTGGTTCTGTCGCAGCACAATTAAAAGTTTGGTACGAAAGATTGCGTGCGCGCAATTTTTTGCCGATAGGAGATAATTATAGGGTAGAATCGATTCATACGGGACAGTTTTTAGCAAGACAGTACGAACAGTCTGTCTTGAGTTAGGTCATAGGTCGTATATATATAAATCATGGATTCTATTAAATTAACAAAATTATGCGAATTGTTAATTAAGTCAATGATTAATATATCTTGCAGTATCTAATCCTAAAAATTAGAAATTTTAAGTGAATGTAAAATATGCCAAAAATTTATTATTTACTCCACTCGATTTCTTATACGAAACGTCTTAAAATGAAAGGGAAAAATTAAGATTAAAACAAGAAGTATTGATTATGTAATCTCATCCAGTCTTTTCGAAGGTAGTGTCAATTACAGATAATTAATAGATTACAGATTACTATCGAGTACTATAATTATACAGACAATTCGAGCACTATATTCCTATAATAGTCATTTCATCAAAATCATGTGCGTTTCGGGTTTACGGATGACAGATGGTCAGGTGGGACCAGAAGCTCGAGCATGACTGAACAGATGTATGTGATAATGGATGGTCTTTCTTTCTACGGGAAGAGTAGTGTGTGCGCCACGCTTGCGCGCACAAAACGTCTGCGCATAATGACGGGGTTACGCGAAAGAGAATAGGCGAATTTTACATGCCAAATTATCGATTAAATACAATGTTGCCAAAGACTGCTGTGTGATGCATGGCACATACATCACATCGTAAAATTTAAAATTATAAGCCAGAAAGTGTAAAGTCAGGTAATTTCCGGCATATGCTATGTAAGCAGAATGTCATACAAGTAAAATGTTATAATTTTCATATACATATTATCTAACAATTATTGCAACTCGTTACATATGCAAGTTTGTTTTAATTACAAACTATTATACAAACGCGACATAATAATATAATACAAAATTCGAATATTTCAGATTGCAGTTTGCATGATTTTATATCGCGTAATGACGTGTGCAGCTCCAAGACATAGTTTAGTAGAAAGACTGATGAAAATCTCTTTTTTTCCAGCAAAAATATTGCAATAATATAAAATAATAATAAATATGTCAATTTCCTATTTATTAAAATCACATTCATTTCTTCCTTTTTCCTTGATACGTATCGGGTAACATTGAAATTTATTTGCAATCAGTGGTTTTATTAATCATTTTTATACTTCAAACATATTTTAAGTAGTTAATGTACGCAGCATGTTCAAGTAGGTAACCGACATCTTAACCAATCTATTAATTGGATGAAGGATGTGTAAATTATGCTATTCACAAAGAGATAGACGTTGCATTATACTTACGTCGAAAGTATTCTTCAGAGACGACTCAAAGAGATTTCCGGCGGTAAGTTTGATCGACGTATTAGGCACAGCCATTATCAATATGAGGGCGAGACTCTTTTTTCCCGATAGACGACGTGTCTGTTTCATAGCACTCCATCACTGCCGGTTAGGCACATGCAGCTTGGCCGCCTAGAAGTCTTCATACAATAGATTGAATAGATTGAACACCTAGTAGACAGTCGGGAAGATTTCTGCGATAACGTGGATGAGAAATTGACAATGATCGTGCAACAGTACGTTCGAATCTTATACGGTAAATTATTCTCAGACGTGGACCGTCTGAGCTAACCTTTTGAACGGGGTAACAACCCTTTAAAATAGTTTATAATGATTATTATATTATACGTATCTCTTATAATTTATTATAAATCAAATAAATATAATATATAATTTATTATATTTTTATACTTTTTTATATGATAATGTCATACAAATGTAAGTAATATGTTTAAAATTTTTATTCAAAGTAATATATACTTATCATAATAATATTATTCCCGAAAGAAATAAATAGTAGGGTATAAAATGCAATACTTATAAAAATAGCGGGTTATACGAACTATTTCGTATTATCCAACATCACTATTTTTTTATGATATACTAATCAGTTTTAGGATCGTTCTATGCACCTGCACAGTGTATCTAATGTCCAACTCATAGTTGGAATTCCGTGAATCCGTTTGTTCGATTATGACATTATGGACGAATCGGAGAAAAACATTCTTACTTGTTTGCAAAGCGATCGCATGATTGCAACTGATAGGTAAAAATACGATTAAACGTGCCAGTTTGCATGTCTTTACCGCGGTTGCTTCTATCGCAGCGCAGTTAAAAGTTCGGGGGTTACGTGCAACGGATTACGTGCGTGCATATTTTGCGAATTCGAGGAATTAAAGGACGGAATTACAGGATGGAATCGATTTACATGAGACGGCTTTTGACAAAAGTACATCTACCTTGCGTTATATATAGGTCATCGTAGATCGTGAGTTGTATTGATCAATAATAAGCGAATTGTTAATATTAATGGCCATTAAGTCAATATTGAATCTTTTGCAACAAGTAATCTTAAAGTTAATAATCTTAAGTAAATGTAAATGCCGAAAAGATGCTGTTTAACTTTCTCTTATTTTTTATGAAATGTTTTAAGGTTCATAAAAGGTAAAGGGAGAGATTAACATTAAAATAAGAAGTATTGATTGTTTATCTTATCCATTCGTTTCAAAGGTGGCGTTAATTACAGATAATTAATATTTGAGTACTGAATTGTTATGACAGTCAATTTCATCAAAGTTATGTGATGAATTTTCGGAGTAGATTAAAGTACGCCATTGATGTTCTAACGATCTATGAAATAACGAAACAAACATATAATTTAATACTGGCACACACAAGTCAAAATGAGACAAAATTTCAACTTACATTACTGAACGTAGGTAGAGACATTTCTATCATTTTGCCCGCTGAGATTTTTGCCGGAATATTAGAAACCGCCATTATCAGGATTAGAGTTCGAGCCCTTTTATGCGGAAGACGATGCCAATTGGTCGTGGACGTCATTAACCCAAGCTTCAGGCTCTGTCACAATTAATTAAGTATATATTTTGTTCTTATGAAGACGTTGGTGTTCAATTTAGACAGCGCGTAATGTGAATGTCAACACTAGCTAGCTACCTGATCTGTCAACAGTTGACCGACGTAGCAATTAGTAAAAATGGAAAAAGCGAAAGATGTAAGTATCACAGACATAGTTAACATGGCTGTAGAATCGCTACTTTCCCATTCCTATAAAGTTATCACTGTTGCAATACACGAAGCTTGTGATACAATAATATTTAACAAATACTATCTCAGTATTAATTTTTATGCGAAAGTCAGTTAGAACTGTCAAATTATTACGCATAGATAAAAGATCCGCCTCGCGGAAATTGTTCGACGAGATTACCATAATAACGTAGTACCCCGTAAGACATAAAAGTATAGTACAGCCAACTATTTCCACTAACCATACATATCGCATGGATTCCTCTACTTGTTTTAGGAAACTGTAATTAGACGATTTATCTCTTTAATGATTGTATTATTTATACAGTTTTGCTTACAACATTATATTAAGATATATTTAATAAACTGTTAAAATAAAATAATAGTATTTGTCGTATGTGTGATAATTGTAATAATTTTATATAATTTTAATCGAAATGTTTTATTATATTTTCTGTAGACATAATCTGAAAGAAATTATCGCAATAGTGACATTCTAATTCTGTTATATCAATTCCGTTTAGTAATTATCCGCGCTCAACAAAATTAATAAAGCGTCTCACTTCCATAAAAATCTTCCCCATCACGTTCATTTTTGTCGACTCACCGTCTCACTTTTATTTGATGCTCTACGATATCAGCCAGCAATATCGCGACATCTCTATCGTTCGGTTCCGGCATGTCGTTGAGATGCTGGAACTTGCCTATCAAGACACTTAGTTGTCCGCAAACGTGCATGACGAAAAACGCGGCCAATCCGGCCGCGCCGACCGTTACCGAGTAGGTGAGCAATCCCGCGAAGAATTGCAGAGTGAAGACGATCTCGTATGCCGGCGAGGCCTGTTCGTCGAACTTGACGAAGTAGCTCGGGCATGCCAGCGCTCTCACCGTGGTGTTCATCGGCGTGAGCATTCGTCCTTTCGAGAGCGGCACGACAGTACGGTAAGACAATCCGCCGACGTACATGAAGACGGCAGAGACAATCGCGAATTTTCGCCCTATCCTCGCCTTGGATAACATCGCTTGCCGATGCCTCAAATCAACCGTATCCCCCCAATCCTGCCGCGCCTGCTTCAGACAATATTGAATCTCTCTCGCGTGGTACACGAGCAGGCTGTACTTCATGAAACCCATCCAACAATTCAGAAGCGGCCCGAGTAATCTCACTCTACGTTTGAAGTCGCGCTCCTTCAAGAACATCAGCAGGAGACCCGGCACGATGATGAACGCGAATAGAAAGTAGCAAAAGACTTTGTGTAAGCGAGTCGCGATTCTTTCCACACTGGAAGCGTAACGGGAAATTGGCCACGCGCCGATCATTCGCATGATAATGCGAGTCACTTGCACTGCGTAATTGAAATCATTTTCACTGTTCCTCTTCATCGAACCTCCCATAATTAGCTCTGCACTTTCTTCTTCTGTTTTTAAATTAATATTTAAAACGCGCGATTTTTGCGCTCGTTTCGTTTTTTCCCGGGCGTTGAGAATTTTCGTTAATAGCATTAACACCGTTTCCGCATTTCGGGTGACAGATGGTCAGGTGGGACCAGAAGCTCGAGCATGACTGGACAGATGTATGTGATAATGGACGGTCTCTCTTTCTACGGGAAGAGTAGTGTGCGCCGCGCTTGCGTGCATAAAACGTCTGCGCATAATGACAGGGTTACGCGAAAGAGACTCTAGCGAATAGCGAATTGTATACGTGCTAAGGTGTCGGATGAATGCAACGTTTCAAAGAATTGCCCTGTGACGCACGTACATACACCGCTTCGTAAAGTGTAAATTTATAAGTCGGAAAGGGTAAAATCAGGTAATTTGCTCCTGTTGCCGTGCAAGCGAATGTCATACAGGTAAAATATTACAGTTTATATACATGCATTATCTAACGATTACTGCAGTGGGTACTGCTGATAGCTGAAAGTTTGTTTTAATTACAAATTATAAGCGCGACGATATAATAAGTAACATGAAAGTTTACAAAATATATACAAAATTTTATAAGTATTTTAGATTGCGCTTTGGATGATTTTATATCGTGTATAATGATGTGTGTGCAGTTCTGGGACATATTTTAGTAGAAAACTAGACGAGACATACTTGTATACTCTCTTTTTCAGAAAATATATCAATATTTATATTAATAAATAATAATAAATATGTCAATCTCTTATTTATTAAAATTACATTTATATTTCTTTTTTTTCTCGATACATATCGGATAACTAATTGACATTTATATATATATATATATATATATATATATATATTTGCAATCAGTGGTTATATTATTCATTTCTAATATATCTTGGACAAATTTTACGTAGTTAATGTACGCAGCATGTTCAAGTAGGCAACCGACGTCTTAACCACCTGTTAATTGGATGAAGGATGTGTAAATCTGTAAATCATGCTACTCGCAAAAAGATACGATAGACATTGCGTTACTCACGTCGCCGAAAGTACTTATAGACAACTCAAAGAGATTTCCGGCGGTAAGTTTGACCGATAAATTGGACATAGCGATCATCAACACGAGAGCGAGGCTTCTTGTTCCTGGTAGACGATGCCAATCGATCATGTACGATACCTCGCCGATCTCCTTACACTAATGACAAGATTATTTTTTTATACGAATAAATATAACTTTCTATACCCATTAAGAATTACTTTATAAGATTATGAGTTTTATTTTTTTTTATATTATTAAAATTCTATTGCTCGTATTTTTTTTTGTAAAATCATGTAATAAACTGTAAAATGTATTGTATTTGTGAGATTTGGCATATAAATTTATCAGAGGTGCGGAGGAATTAAATTAGGACTGTATGATTTTACCTTTTCGCTAACAAGCTCGCCGATGTAACAAAGTATAAAAATATTGAAAGTAAGAGATATATATAAAATAATGTTCGTTACATAACTTGTCATCTCTCTAGTCTCCCATTCCTAGAACGTAAAGATTCCTGTATTCGGAATTACATTTTACCTGTTATAAATCGCGAATCTGATATTGGCTTAGTTTACACCGACCGTTTGGTACGCGTACCACGTACTATATTCGTATCAAATCCGTGTTAAATATCGGGTTATACCGGTGTAAACCGAGATTTGATACGGATTTGATACGAATATAGTATTTTTACGCGTACCGAACAATCGGTGTAAATTAGGCTGTTGTTTTAGTATAGCAATGCGCTTCGCGTGGTACGTACTTTTTGTACGATATGCATACCATGATAATATAATATCCAAGAAAACACATGCTTAATGTACAGCCTGCAATTTCCACGACGGATATTTCACGCAGTATCTTGTCCGTTAGCGATATAAAACTAAAAAGTAACCGACACGTTATCACGTAGAAAATGTTTTGTAGGAAAAATATGACTTTTTGTTAATTGTTTTTATATAATTAAAAATAAATTGCAACGCCCTGTATAGATACATATGGAGGGGTAAAAACCACAGTGGTGTAAGTCAAATTAAAAACATTTTTTCGTGTGCATAGATGCAATTTATATATTGTATAGATTGCATCTATAATATGCACGCGAGAAAAAATTTAAAAAAATTTGACTTACACCACTCTATGACATTTACTCCTCCATATATATATATATATATATATATATATATATATATGGAGGAGTAAATGTCATAGAGTCATATATATATATATATATATATATATATATATATATATATATAGTGAATGCAAGAGTACCGACGATGCTCGTCGGAGAGCGACTTACTCTAAAATTCGAACGTGCTGTTGCACGATTATCGTTAGCCTCTCATCCACGTTATCGCACAAATCTTCCCGTCCGTCCACCAAGTGTTCTATCCATTGTATTAAGACTTCCAGACGGCCGTAAGCGTGCATCGCGAAAGCAGCGGCTAAGCTACATGCGCCGGTACTGATGGAATGCACGATAAAACCCGACAGGCACTGTATCCAGAAGAAAATCTCACTGACGGGACTGTGTCTCGCGTCGATTAGCACCCTGGCGACCGGGTACATTAGTGGCCGATACGTCAAGTTACCATCGTCCTCCGTGATTTTGCCGTTGTTGAACGGTAGAGCGAGATAATAGAACGTGGCACCGCCGTACATGAAGAACGCGCAGATCGTCACGAGACGCCGACCGAATTTCGCGTTTCTTATCATGATCATCCGATCGCCGTAATGCTGAGTGTTCGTCCAGTCGCTCGCGATATGCTCGATACCCTTGCGAATGTCGTTCTCGCGGAAGATCAGTGAGGAGTATTTGACGACGGCCATCAGGCAGAAATTCAACGGTCCAGTAAGTTTCAAGATATTGTACGCGTCATCCATTTCGAGCACCAGGTAGATTGCGGAGGGTACGAAGAGGAAGCCGATCAGGCTGGTGCAAATGATGTTCACCAGCGCGTACGCGTATCTCTCGATACTTGAAATCTCGGTTGATTTCGGCCAGGCACCGATCGGCTTTAGAAGCCAACGATTCAGCTGGATGCTCAGCCGCATATCTTTCTTGTGATCGTAAACGATCGCGACTGGATTTGCCTTCTCTGTGATGACGGTTTCATGCATTGTTGAGTCAGTGAAAGCTCGATGATTACTGATGGGATTGTGCAAGAGCTCGAGTGCGGAAAGTCAAGTGCGGCTGCGCTATTCCGCGTGCGACTTCTTTTCTAGGAAAGGGGCGATCAATCGATCGGCAGGAAACGAAGGGTAAACTTTATGTGAGCAGTTTTCAATTTCCGTGAGGGGGATCAAGGTTTTCTTATGTGGTACTGCCGCACCTGTCTGTTCATGAATTACGAAAGGAAAGAGTTACCATTCTTCGCGGAGATATTTTCCGCGATTTATCGGGACGGAACGCAAATGATTCTTTCTTGTATAAGGTATTATATAATATCGTATATGGATGAATATAATTTTGCATACACAAATACACATATATATATATATATATATATAGATTACATAAAATACTTTTACACGAATTTATAAAAATAAAGATATCATGTTTTTAAATGAAAAGAAAATAATGCTTTTTGTCTTACTTCAAGGTATGTTTTCTAAATTGTAGATATTATTTTATAATAGAATAGAATTGTTTTTTCTATATATTTAAACGAAATATATTTTTATAGAAATATATTGAAAAATATTTTATCTCGTTGCTTTGCGTTTTGAAGCATCAGTAGTTCAACAAGCATGTGTAAAAATATATAAAAATATGAGATATATAGTAAAAATACACATCTAATGATACTATCTGATATAACAATAATATGAAAACAAAATTCTAATATTTTCAATTGTATTTTGTATTACATGTGATTTTACCTTATGTAATAATATATGTAGCGTCAAGAGATAATTTAAAGAAAAATATTTATACTACATATTTATTTCTTTCTTTATTCTCGATATGCATCAGGCAACTATAATTGGCATTTATTCGCAATTAGTCGTCGTATTAATAATTTTGACACTTCGAACAAGTTTCATGTAGTTAAGGTACGCAGCATGTTCAAGTAAGCGACAGATGTTTTAACCACCTATCAGTTGGACGAATCATGTATAAGTCACATTGCTCGACACAAATATGATAGATATGATTGATGCTGCGTTACTCACGTCGCCGAAAGTACTGAGGGACAATTCAAAGAGATTTCCGGCTGTAAGTTTGACCGACGAATTGGACATCGCGATCATCAATACGAGAGCGAGACCCTTTTTTCCCGATAGAAGATGCCAATCGATCATGTACGATACTTCGCCGACCTTCTTGCACTGTTTACAAGATTATTTTTGTTATTTTTTTTTATGTGATACACAATTATACTTATTATAAGGCCGGTATTCATATAATCAGATATTATTTCAAGACTATCTTAGGTAATATCTGAAGATGTTAATACAGCTCTGTAATTGGTTAGTGACATCTTAAGATTGTACTTAAGACGGTCTTAAATATAAGAACCATACCAATACCGGCCCAAGAGTTACTTTCTAAAATATAAATTTTATAAATTCTATTATTATTAGAATTTTAATATTCCAGTTATTATGAAAATATACCGTGAAGATATATTTTATCATAAAGTTTGCTTTTAATTTATCACAAGTGCGAGCAATTCGTTTATAAGTACTTTACCTTTTCGGCAACAAGTTCACCGATGTAACAAAATATAAAAATATTGAACGTAAGAGATATAAGAAGAACGATATACGTTATATAACTTGTAGTCTCTTTACTCTCCCATTCCTGGAAAGTAAAGATTCCTGTATTCGAGGCTCCATTGTAAATCGTACACGTTGCTCTCCGACATTGCTTCGAAATAGCAATGCGCTTCGCATGGTACGTACATTTTGTACGATATGCATACCATGAGAGTATAATATCCAAGAAAACACATGTTTAACGTACATCCTACAATTTCCACGACAGATATTTCACGCAGTACTTTGTCCGTTAGCGATATAAAACTGGAATGGTAACGAATGTATTATCGGACAGAATATATTTCGCAAGAGAATGTCGTTACGTAAACAAATAAAAATGAATTGGAGTGTTCTATAAATACATATTATATAGAGCACTTCACTACAGTTTTAATGACACTGTTTAATAAAAATTTGAAAAGATATCAACGATCCCCCCCTCCTCGTCGAAGAATAACTCACCGTAAAATTCGAACGTGCTGCTGCACGATCATTGTCAATCTCTCGTCCACGTTATCGCAGAAGTCTTCCCGACCGTCTACTAGGTGTTCAATCCATTGCATTAAAACCTCTAGGCGGCCGTAAGCGTGCATCGCGAACACGGCGGCCAAACTGCAGGCACCGGCAGTGATGGAGTGTGCTATGAAACCCGACAAGCATTGCATCCAGAAGAGAATCTCAGCGACGGGACTGTGTCGCGCGTCGACAATCACCCGGGCGACTGGATACACCAGCGGCCGATACGTTAGGTTACCATCGCTCTCCGTGATCTTGCCCTTACTGAAAGGCAGAGCGAGATAATAGAACACGGCACCGCCGTACATGAAGAACGCGCAGATGGCCACGAGACGTCGGCCGAACTTTGCGCTCCTGATCATGATGACCCGATCGCCGTGATGCTGGGTGTTCATCCAGTCGCTCTCGATATGCTTGATACCCGTGCGAATATCGTTCTCGCGGAAGATCAGCGAGGAGTACTTGACAACGGCCATTAGGCAAAAACTCAACGGACCGGAGAGTTTTAGGATGTGGTACGTGTTATCCATTTCGAGTGCCATGAAGATGGCAGAGGGTACGAAGAGGAAGCCGATCAGGCTGGTGCAAATTACGTTTACCAGCCCGTACGCGTATCTCTCCATATGTGAAATCTCGGTTAATTTCGGCCAGACACCGATCGGCTGCAGTATCCAACGGTTCAGCTGAACGCTCAGCTGCATGTCCTTCTCATTCTCGTAGACCGTTGTGACAGGATTCGTTCTTTCCATTATAGTTTCTAGCATTATTGAACTGGCGAAGGTTCGACGATCACTGAGAGGAATGCGCGAGAGTTGGAACGAGGAAAGTCAAACGCGCGCCGCGTCTGCGCTGTTCCAGCGCGACTTCCCTTCTAGGAAAGGGGCGATCAAAGCGATCGGAACACAAAGGGTGAACTTTGCAGACGCAATTCTCGATTTCCGCGAGGGGGATCGTAGGTTTCATCACGCGGTGCTGCACCTGTCTGTTCATGAATTATGAGCGGAAAAGATTATTTACATTCTTCGCGGAGATATTTTCCGCGATCGGGACGGATCGCAAATGTTTCTTTGTTGCGTAAAGTGTTGTACGGTATTACACGATTTTTCATACGTATACGCATGTATGTAGATTACATAATGCTTATATATGAGTCATATAAAAATAATGATATTACAATTGGTTTTCAAATGAAGGTTTGGTCTTATTTTTTTGCGATATGTTCTCCAAATTGTAAAAATTGTTGTATAATATAGTAGAATTGTTCCCGTAATATCATTTGAACGAAGTATATTTTTATAAAGATACATTGGGAAGTAGTTTATTCTGCTTCGTATATTGGAGCATCAATAGTTTATTAATATATAAAATAACTGAAGTGCGCGTATCTAATGATATTATCTGAGAAGACAAGTCTAATCTCCAAATAGTACCAGGTAATAATTGAAAAAGTGCAATATTACATAGTTCGACTGTTTTATTCGGAGCGCAAGTATCAAGATTCATTGAATAAATGTACTCGTATAAAGTTTACTGTAGTTTCGTGAAGGATTTAATGTCATTTGTGTGTGTGTGTGATAAATACTACCATTTCAAATCGTACCTTCTCAAGTAGTAAACGTTCGTAGCATATTCAAGTAAGCGACAGATGATTTGTTAACCTTTTTAAGATAATTATATTGTTACAATATCTTATACGATTAATTTAAAGATATCTATCTTTTTTATTTTGTTATGTTTTTTTCTTTTTTTAAATTAAATTCTTGAGTTTTTTAAAAAATATTAATAGATAATGTAGAATTTAAAAATTTTTAATTATATGAGTATAATACTTACGTCACCGAAGCTGCTGATGGACAGGTCGATTATATTTCCGGCAGTCAGTCTGGTGGTTGCGTTGGACATACATATTATCAAGATTACGGCAAGACTCTTTTTTTTCGGAAGCCGGTGCCAATCGATCATGTACGAGCTCTCACGTACTTTTACAGTCTGTCATAAGATTTCTGTTATAGATGATTGTCACGAAAAGTGTTTCAAATTATCTGGCGCTATTATACAATATATCGTTGTTCGAAGTTCGAAGGATTTGGACGTTGTGTAATGATGTTTTGGAAAATAACTGGTATACCTGTTCCGTTAAAAGTTCGCCTATGTAACAAAATATGAATATGTTGAATGTTAGCGAAACGAGGAGTATCAAATATGTTAAACCGCTTACAGGTTGCTTAAAATCCCATTCCTACAATACACAGAATTTGTATGATTGCCAAATAATTAACATCAAAAAGGGATAATGATTCTTCTTATATTATGTATAAAAATATAGGATTCATGAACTTATTATGTTAGAAAAGTGCAGTAGCACGTAGCAGATGACATTCAGCGCTCTGTACCACAGCGTTTCTATCCAGGAATGTCTCAGCGGCCATGTACCGATTATCTTTATGACCCAGACATTCAGTCGCATATTGGCTCGAAGATCATTTTTATAATTCTGATTATAGGCTATAAAATTCTTTCACTTGTTTGCAAAGCGGTCGCATGATTGCAACTGACAGATAAAAAAATACAATGAAACCTGCCGGTTTGTATTATATACGTTCTCGCGTCTACGTGAATCTCCTCCATCACCGCGGTTCTGTCGCAGTACAGTTAGAAGTTTAGTACAAAAGTTACGTGCGTGCAATTTTTTGCCGATACGAGATAATTACAGGATGGGATCGATTCACACGAGACGACACTTAGCAAAGTACGTCTATTTTGCGTTAGGTCATCGTGAGTTATATTGAACAGTAATACGCGAATTGTTAATTAACTCAACATATTGAATCTTTTGCTGTAACTAATTTTAAAATTAAAAATTGTAAGTAAATGTGTAAAATATGCTGAAAAGGTGCTGCTTAACTTTTCCCGATTTCTTATAAAATATTTTTATATTCATGAAAGATAAAAGGAAAGATTAAGATTAAAACAAGAAGAATTGATCATCTTATTCATTTAGTCCAATAATATTCAGTCAGATAGTATTAATTACAGATTTATAAACGGATACTATATCATTATGATAATTATTTCATCACAATTATGTGAATTTTCGGAGCAGATTAAAGTATGCCATCGATGTTTTAACGATCTATGAAATAACAAAATAGATAAATAATTTTCTACTGGTAAATGAAAATGTGACAAGCTTCTATACTTACGTTACTGAATGTAGGTAGGGACATTTCTACAATTCTGCCTGCCGAGATTTTTGCCGGAATATTGGAAATTGCCATTATCAGGATTAAAGTACGAGCTCTTTTGTACTTAAGACGATGCCAACTCGTCGTAGACGTCATTAACCCAAACCTAATGCTCTGTCAGAATTAATTAAGTATATTTTATTAACAATGGTCATGAACGCGTTACTGTTTAACTTTCACGGCAAGCATTTTGTTACTTGCTACCTGATCTGTCAACCGTTGACCGACGTAGCAATTAGTAAAAATGGAGAAAGTGAATGACGTAAGCATCACAGACATAGTTAACATAGCTGTCGAGTTACTATTTTCCCATTCCTATAAAGTTAAAACAATTGCAATATACATGCGAAATAATTTGCGACAAATACCATCCACTGTTTTAATTACTATGCTAGAATTAATTGAACTCAATCTACTTAAATTAAATTATTATGCATGAATAAAGGCCGTGCGAAAATTGTTCATCGTTTTTACCATAATAATGTAGTATCCCGAAAGGCATAAGAGTATAGCAGAGCCCATTATTTCCACTAACCATACATATCGCATAGTTTCTTCTACTTGTTTCATGAAACTGTAAACGAACGATATATCTATGTTGTAATTGTAACATTTGTGCAATTTTGTGTTTACAGCATTATGTCATATTAGAATGTATTTAATAAACTGTCAAAATAATAATTGTTTAGTATTTGCCTTATATATCATAATCATAATAATTACACTAATTAATAAGGTTTTTCTAACTGGGCTAAACACATTTTTTTTAAATTAGTTATTTAAAATTCTAATTATATATGAGAGAGACAATATGATAATATAAAAAATTAATAATTAAACTCGGCTTTTTTCTTTAATGTGTTTCTTTGAGTTGCTGACTTCAAAGTGGTTCAATACTTTATTGTTATTAATGTATATGGACTTATTCATGTTTGTTATAATAAATAAAATATAAAATTTATTTGCTTGTAGCGTAATTTTTTGTACATGAGATTGCTTTCTTTTAATCCAAGAGCTAAAAATTAAAATGTAATAATGGGACTAACGTGCTTTATACAATACGTATAAAATTTCGATCTTTGAAATTACATATATTGTATATTGATAATATAAAAGTGTTACGTATTACGAACTCTTTACTCTCTTTTTTATATTTACGTACGAATTAGAGACATCCTATTTCATTCATGTTATTAAAAGAATTTAACTTTGCCGACTAGTGTAATAGTTCGTTATTTCACTTTACAATTTGTAATTTTAATCTGTTGTATTTTTCCTAATAAACATAATATGAAAGAATATATACAACAGCTACATTGTACAATAATGACATGTGACATGCTAATTTTATTATATCAATTCGGTTTCGTAATTATTCGACCTTACTAAAATTAATAAGAAATGTCTTATTTACATAAATATTTTTCCCTTTGTCTTTGTAGACTTACTGTTTTATTTTTATCTGATGTTCCACGATATCAGCTAGCAATATCGCGATAGCTCGATCATCGGGCTGCGGCATGTCATTGAGACGTCGCAGCTTGTTGATTAAAACGCTCAGTTGTCCGCAAACGTGCATGATGAAAAACGCAGCCAATCCGGCCGCGCCAACCCTTGCCGAATACGTGATCAATCCTGCGAAGAACTGTAGAGTGAAGACGATCTCGTATGCCGGCGAAACCTCTCCGTCGAATTTCACAAAATAGCTCGGGCAGGCCAACGCTCTCACCGTGACGTTCATCGGCGTGAGCATGCGACCCTTTGAGAGCGGCACGAGAGTGCGGTAAGACAGTCCACCGATGTACATAAAGACGGCAGAAAAGATCGCGAACTTCCGGCCCACCTTCGCTTTAGACAGCATCGCTTGCCGATCGTTCCAATCGATCGCGTCACTCCAATCCTGCCATGCCTGTTTCACGCAAGATTGAATCTCTCTCGCGTGGTATATGAGCAGGCTGTACTTCATGCAACCCATCCAACAATTTAGGATCGGCGCGAGCAATCTGACTCTACGTTTGAACTCGTGTTCTTTCAGGAACACCCGCAGCAGACCCGGCACGATGATGAACGCGAACAGAAAGTAGCAAATGACGTTTTGCAAGCGGGTCGCGATTCTTTCCACGTTGGAAGCGTAACTGGGAATCGGCCACGTGCCGATCATTCGCAGGATAACGCGAGTCACTTGCACGGCGTAATTGAAATCGTTTTCGTGCCGGTTCGTTTTCGACGAGCCTTCCATGATTAGCTTTCTTTTATTCAGTTCAAATTTAACACGCGATTGAATTCTGTATCACGAATTTTGCGCTTGTATATTACCGTTCTTTTCCCGAGCACTATGAATTTCCGTTAATTCCGTTCCCGCATTTCGGGTTCACGACTGACAGACGGTCAGGTCAGGCGGGACCAGAAACTCGAGCATGACTGGCTAGGTGTATATGTTGACAGGTGGTTTTTTTTGTGTGGTAAGAACAGAGTGTACAGCGCGCTTGCGTGCATAAAACGTCTGCGCATAATGCCGGGTTACACGCAAGGGGTTGGCGAATTTTACGTGTCAAACTGTCGGATAAACGCAACGTTGACGGACAAAGAGAAGAATCGCCGTGCGACGCGTGGCATCGTACGACTTTGTAAAATTTAAATTTGCGAACCAGAAAGGGTAAAGACATCTGTAATTTGTGCCGTATGTTATTTGTGCTGCGTAAGCGGAATGTCGCGTAAGTAAAATGTTAACGCATACATTACCCTCGCAGTTAAATAACCCTTTGCATCATCAGAGACACGAAAATTTGTTTAATGCCAAGTTACATGCGTGACACAATAATGAATATAAAAATATATGAAGATTATACGTTTTGCTTTCAACATATGTGTGTAATAAAAAATGAATATAACGATAAAGGAATTCAGAAATTTTCATGGTTGCGTTGATCTACCATACTAATGGTGCTATATACATTACACTGAAATCCGTAGATTTCAATATCCTGCACGATTTTCTACAGATGAAATTTATTTCTTTCAACTAACGAATTGCATCTTTTAAATGCTGGTTGTGCGCAATATATTTAGATACGCGACCGATGTTCGCATAATCTAAAAAATACACAATTGTACGTTTAATGACGGTTTATCGTTTCGAATTACTAATAGAATTCTAGAAGATCATTGAATTCTTTTCTGGCATTTTAAGCGAACGAGATGGAAATATGTGAAGCACACTTACGGCGCCAAAACTATTGAGAGATAGATCCATAAATTTTCCGGCTGTGATTTTTACGGGAATGCTAGACATCGCGATTATCAAAACGAGACCGCGCGCGGTCTTGTGCGGGATTCGATACCAGTCGAGAGTACAGAAGGTAATGTACATCTTCATGTTCTATATATACGATTACGTAACAAATAAATAATTATTGATCAATCTGATCAAGTAACAAATTATCGATCAATACCTGATCCGTGAGAAGCTCACCGATGAAGCACAGTATTAAGATATTAAAGATGAATGTTAAGAGAAGTATGGTATATGTTAGCATGGACACCGCATCGTTATTTTCCCATTCCTGTAGAACGAACATCAAAATATCTTCTATTAATTAATTTCCTTTAATACACAGAGAGAATTTTCTCTTAAAATTTATCGTGAAAATCTGGTAGTTGTGGGACAACGTGTATTACGAAGAATTTTATGCGAGCTGTTCTGATTAATATTTACCATAATAAAAAATATTAATATCTATTACAGAGTAAATTATAAAATATATTGGATTAATTTAACGGTAAAATATAACGAAAAATTCTCTCCGTGTATGTATGTACATATTCTTGATTTATATTATAAGCTTATCAATATTACATCGCATACCATTATTATATAATATCCAAGAAGACACAAGATGAACGTGCACCCGACTACTTCCACCAAACATACGTATTGTAAAATTTCTTCTACCTTGCTTAAAAAGCTGAATAGCATTAATAATAACATCTCATTCTTAATAATTTTTTGTTTATATATGTAAAACGGCAATTGTGTAATTTTCTCCCCCACACACAATGCGATCGGCATAATAATGTTACCTTTTAATTCTGATATGCTGCCTCACGACGGCCGCCAGTTCCACGTTGGCTTTCTTATCAGAGAAGTATTCGGCCTGCGTGAGATTCTCCATTCTGGCAATAAGAATTTTTAACTGGCCACAGGCGTGTAACACCAGAAGAGCTGCCAGACCGCAGGCTCCGCTGGTCACCGAGTACTGCACGAATCCGGAGAGAAATTGAATCGAGAAGATAATCTCGTAAGCCGGAGTCTTCTGCGGGTCGATGAATACGTAGTAACCAGCGAATCCCATCGGCCTAATCGTCACGTTCTGCGGCGTGACGATGACTCCGCGCGATAACGGCACGATCGTGCGATACGAGAATCCGCTGCCGTACACGAAGGCCACGCAGAAGATCGCGAGGTTGCGTCCGATCCTCGAGTTGCCCATCATGATCCTGCGGTCCTGCGCCAGACTCGTCTTAGTCCAGTCCTCCTCGATGTGCTCGATGCAATCCTTGATTCGATCGCTTCGGCAGATCAACATCGCGTGCTTTAGCACCGCCATCAAGCAGTTGCACATGGGACCGATCATCTTGAGGCGACGACGCGCGTTGGACTCTTTGAGGAACATCTTTAACATGCCCGGCACGAAGATGAAGTAGAGCAGGCCCTGGCACAGGATCCTGAGCAACTTTGTCTGGACGATTTTGACAGTGGACGTGACATCGGGCGACGGCCAGATGCCGATCAGGTTTAAGACACCGCGCGTAACGTGCACGGTGCGCCTGATGTCATCGCGGATATTCATGTGCATGACTCGAGAACCTACTTGATCTTGATGACGCCGACGATGGACTAATCGGACGTACCGTCATGAAGCGGAAAATGTGAATGACACTGCGCTTGCGTCTTCGACGAGAACGGAAGAGGTGAGGGAGATTGACGGCAGATGCGGCGATTGTTACCCGCAATCTTTTTTTCCCCTCTTGTAAATCACGGAAAGGTAGCGAAAGAGTTGTTGGGGATGTTCGAGGAAGAGATCACCGCGACGGGAAGTCTAGCGACTTTAGAAAGTAGCGAGAAAATAGCGAGGAAAAAAATTGCGAGCGGAGGAGAACCGCACATGTTGTATTGATCCTTTGATAGTACGTTGATCCCTTCGTGTTCAATGAAATATTTTACTGTGGAAAGATGAAGCAAGAGATACGGTGAATCAAGTAGAGAATATAAATAATTATGGGAGTCGCAATATAAAAATGTAACCAATTTCTTTTCTTATTGTCAGTGTTCTAATAGCAAGTTGTAGTTATCAAATAGAAATCGAAAGAAGTATCTAACATATTGTCTATCTCGCTGTCTTCTAAATATATTAATTGTGTTTCTTCTTATTCAGAAATGAACTAATGATGAACAAATAAAGATTTTGTGGTAGCTCGTACACATGAAATTTTTACGCAAGTTCAGGGGTGTTTTCGGCGCAAACAGGAAGTCAGAAACAAAAATCGGACAACATATAATGATATGATGCATCGTTTATAAAAAAAAATATATTTGAATCGAGGAGATTTATATTTTGTTAAGTATCTCACTTTTTTCATGGTAAGTTTTAAGAGAAAATTTGCGTTATACATAACATTTTTTAGTTCAACATTTTTATTCTCTTATTAATATTTTTGCTGAATAACGCTCAACTATATAAAATAGAAGTCAGATATTTTTGTGCAAGGCGCCGAATTATAATTGCAACATTTTCCGAATAAAATTAAAATACGTCAAAGCCGTCTTAACGACCTAGAATATAATACACATTTTTGTTAATCATTTTTTACCAGTAAATTTACTACGTTACTTACATCACCGAAAGTTTTGATGGAAAGATCGAAGAATTTCCCGGCTCTAAGTTTCATCGGGACAACCGATATGGCTATGACTAATATCAATGATCGTGCTTTCATATTTGGAAGATGGTACCAGGCCAATGTACACATTGTCAATGCTAATTTCTCTCCCTAGTTTTATTAATAAATTATTTAGAAGTATGAAATTAAAATCGAGAAAAAAAATGTCTGATATATTTTGTGCTCTACTACTTATTAAACACGTTATATGGCTTCTGCACACAGGACGCGGAAAAGCTTTGCCGCGCGGCAAGAAACAACGCGGTAGCCAATAAACTTTTGGTTTTTACGGAAAAGCAACACGTTGATTGGCTACCGCGTCGCTTCTTGCCGCGCGGCAAACGTTTCCGCGTCCTGTGTGCAGAAGCCAATAAGCATTTTATCACAATAATACATTTATAATACAATACCTCTATAGAAAGTTGTTCACCAATAAAACAAAAGATATAAATGTTGAAGCCAAATGACGTAAGTAGAGTAAAAGAGGAGAACATAGATATAACATTTTGATTTTTCCATTCCTATAGGATTGACAGTTATATTTATCAAGCACGCGTGTATGCGAAATAGCGAATATGCTTCAAACGTGATAAAATAATATACTACCTTTACGCGAGCGTTATTTCTGTAGAAACATATGATAATTCCTTCGCGTGAGCACGTAAATTATCGTAAGTTATTATAGAAGTAACGCTCGTGCAAACGTGGTAATAGACAATTAGACGTAAAATTGTGCCAGCTATTATCACTACATAATTATTTAGACGCACCAAGATAGTATCATATCCTAAGAAACATATAATCATTGTACATCCCAATACTTCCAACAAGCTTGTATACTGCAAAGTGCTCTGCACCAATCGTAAGAAACTATAAACGAACGCGCACAATTTTTTGTCAGAAAATCTTTATTTGCCATATTAAAGACGAACTTATTGTTACTAATAAAGCAAAGAAGACACATCGCGTTAACGTGACGTAACTTCATATACAAAATTCAATCGATTTCAGATTCTTGATTCTTATCTTGATACAAATAATAAGATCAAACAGATACAGATATAGAAGTGTGACTAATACGAGCAAAAACTTACTTTCGTATTTTGATCTGGTATTCTACGGTCAAACTCAGCTTCTTGTTCAAATCTCCTTCCTCCGTTTCATTTACCATGTTGTCTGTTAATGCCATCAGTATTTCCAGCTGCCCGCATGTATGCATAACAAACAGAGCGGCGAGACTGCAGATCGCCACTGTGATGGTGTACTTAATCATTCCGGAGAGGAACTGCATAAAGAACACGATTTCGTAAATGGGACTGATTTGCCCGTTGAATAGAACAAAATAACTCGGGGTCGGCAAGTGCCTGATCGTGACGTTCTGAGCGTTGACGGACTTTCCTTTGCTTAACGGCACGAATGTACGAAAATACAAACCGGAGGTGTACATGAATATGCCGCACATAATGAGCAAACGTCTCGCAATCCTGGCTTTACCAATCATGGAATTACGATCGCTCGCGCTTTCGACATTACGCCAATCGTCCTTTACTCGCGTCAGACAATGTCTCACTTGATTCTTGCTAAGCAAGAGGCTGCTATACTTGATGAGTGCAAGTATCGCAAATATCACGGATGATATAAGCTTTAATCTCATGCGAGTTCTTTTTTCTATGAACAGTATGTACAGGATTGTCGGGATTAGCTCGCAACCAACAAGAAAGTAGCAGCTCAATATCAGCGAGAACCTCTTGAGATTTTCTTGAAAGGAGGGTTCTGTTTCCGGCCAGATGCCCAATAGACGGAAAATACCGCGACTTAGTTGCATGGTGTATCTTATGTCGTTTTCGTAATTCATATTTCGATACATTTCTACACTGTGATTGTCGTGTACTTTTGCGAGCACCACTTCGTGACGTTATGGCTTTGTCATACGAAACGTCATACAACGCGCAGGACTGCGACCTGATGCGTGCTTTTTCATCACTGATCGCAGAGCGTTACCTCTCAGTCAGAGGATAACTCGGTACGCAAATGCGCTTGCGTTGCGAACAATTGATTAGTCATGTCAAACGAATAAGTAATAACGTGCGTCCGGAATTATTGAGTAAGCTCGAAATGGATGAAGTTTGAAAGTAAATTTATCAAGAGTCGGAAGGGAATTGCTTCCGAAGAAGTGTATTTTTATCCGTCAACCTTCCCTATCATAGAAAACTCTTATAATATCTAACTTTATTTTTTCCTGCTTTGTGTCAACTTAATATTGTCTCAGTCACAATATGTATTGTATTTGCCAAGAAAAATAACTTCTACGTTTCGCAGGATAATAAAATGATAAAGTGTATGTATGACATATGCCTACCAGTGCGTTCGGGAAGACGCTATTAGTACTATTTGCTTATTTTATCCTTGTTTTACATCTGATGAGCGATAAAGATAGAATGATGCAATAGCGCTAATAGCGCGCTTCCCGAACGCAGCCTACATCGCATTAATCTATATTTGATACATATGTTTCTAAAAATAAAATTTTTGGTACACATATGTATACCAATTTTGCGAAAATTTTGATATAATTAAACTTTAAATATTTATATAGAAAATACTGAATTATATTTTGGTGCATATTGAAATATACTGCAGCTGTTTTCATAATCTGAAATATATTCTTTATTATTTTATTTAGTAATTCGCGTCATGAATCACGACTGACAATGGAAGACAAAAGTTGATTGCGAGCTCAGAACGGAAGCTCTCCTGCGTTTGCACGCGTTAAGAATTCAAACGTTGCATGGAGAACAGAGACTACAGCGATATAGAGTTTGCGAGGAAAGTTACTTGTCAAAAGGGATGATTGTTTTCGAAGAAAAGTATCATTATCCATTTGTCGGACTTGGTAGCAACTAGAAAAACGATCATATATTTACCTTTATGTCTTCCTACATTGTAACATGCGATGGCAGGACAGTGCCACTCAGGAAGAAACCGTTTTATTTGTATGTCGAATATTCCGGGTTGTATATATCAAACAGTATAAATTAATAATTTTCAATCTTGCGGTAAAAGTAACAAATATTCCATTTATTCTTAATAAAAGTATATGTTAATATACGAGGCAAAAAATAACATGAGTACATTTCAATATGCAATTTTACCGTTACACACACACATATATATATATATATATATATATATATATATATATATAGGATTAAAATTTTGATAATTAAACATTAAATATTATTTAAATTATTAAATTATAATTTGGTGCATATTAAAATATGCAGCTGTTATCATAATCTAAAATATATTCTTAATCATTTATGTCCATTTCTACCAATGCATCAGATTAACTTATTTTTCTATCTGTAAGAATTAGAAAAAGATAAAAAGTAATTTAAACCAAAATTAAAGTTAATCTGTATTAGTGGAAATGGACATTAATGTTTTAACCCGCATCGTCAATCACGATATTGATGATCAAAAACAAAAGAGTTAATCGCGAGATGAACTCATAACTAAAGGTTCCCTGTATTTAAACGCGTTAAGAATTAAAACGTTCCGTGGAGAACAGAGATACAGCGATAGGGTTTACGAGGAAAAATGCTTGTCAAAAGGGATGAATGTTTTACAAGGAAAGTATTTTTATCATATTCGTCGGTTGGTGGTATCATTAATGCTTTTTGAACATTAATTAAACGAATTAGGCAGAAGATGAACGACTAACTAAAAAAAAATTGTTTTAATGAAATCTATAAGTTGGTGTCAGGTTTTAATTTTATAAAATTCTTGAAAGATTTTTTTTATGATATAATAACTTTTATATTTAAATACAAGTAATTTAAATTTTACAAACTAATTGACATCAGTTTTTTTATCAACTATTTTATACACATGATAAAAGGCTCTATTCACATTTAGTGTGCAAAAGTAAAAAATGTTGTAACATTAGATTTCATTGACAACTATAAGTTTGTGTCAGTTTTTCATATCAAATCCTTTGTACAAATGTTTAACATAATGAAAGAGTGCATGCATTTGGCGTCATTTATTATTATTTCCAAAAAGGTAATTTTGTAGATATTATTTCTTTTTTGAATAATATTATAAATAAATAATATTACTGTTTATTGTAAAATATAGAGAACACATAAACATACGTACGCGTCGCACGCGTGCATTTGCACGATCGTGTGATACAAAAATCTGCTGTCCTATACGAAAACCATCCAGAGGATTGCACGGTTGCGTCCGATCCTCGAGCTGACCATCATTGTTCTACGATCTTTTATCAGGCTTATTTTATTCTAGTTTTTCTCGATGTGCTCGATGCAATCCTTTGGCTGCGTTCCGATATTTACTGCCAGTACTGAAAATCTTTAATGTACGTTACGTAAACTGTAAATTTTCAGTACTTGCAGTGAAGATCGGAACGCAGCTCTTGATTCAATCGCTTCGACAGCTCAACATCGTATACTTTAGCATCCCATTCAGCAAATGCACCGATCATCTTGTCATTCTTTGAGGAATATCTTTACTTTATCTACGTGCTAGGCACGAAGATGAAGTAGAACAATCCTGGCACAAAGATAGCTAATCAGGTAATCTTATAATTCAATAAAATATTTTGCTATGGAAGATAGAGCAAGAGATACGGTAAATCGCACAAAAAATATAAATGATTACGTGAGCTGCAATATTTAACAGAAATCACAAAAGGCGTCTAACATATTGTCAATATTGTCGTCTTAAACATATTAATTATTTCTTCTTCAGAGATTAAGACAAAAAAATTAAGATTTTGTGATAGCTTGTATAAAACTTTCACACACGTTCAGGTGTTTTCGGCGCAATATAAGCAGGAAATCAAAAATATAAAGCAAACACGTACAATGACATAATGCATTATTTTATAAGAGAAATATATTTGAGGAGATTTATATTTCGCACAATATCTCATTTTTTCCAAGAAAGTGTTGAGAGAAAATTTGCGTTATATATTATCTTTTAATTAAATATTTATTCTTTTATTAATATTTCTACCGAACGACGTTACATTTCCACGTCTGCTAGAAAGTAGCAGTCAGATATTTTTGTGCAAGGCGTCGAATTATTACTCCATTACTTTCCGAATAAAATTCATATATGTCACAGCCGTCTTAACGACCTGTAGTATAATATACATGTTTGTTAATCATTCTTTATCAGTAAACCCGGTTACTTACATCACCGAAAGTTTTATTAGTAAGATCGAAGAACTTCCCGGCTTTAATTTTCGTCGGGACGATCGACATAGCTATGACTAAAACCAATGATCGTGTTTTCGCATTCGGAAGACGATACCAATCCAACGTACACACTGTTAGTGCTAATCTCTCTCCCTAGTTTCATTAACAAGTTATTTAGAAGTATAAATGAAAAATTGAAGAAAAATATCTGATATTTTATGTCCCATTTCTTATTAAACACGTTATAAGAATTTTATCGACAAAATAAATTTATGATACAATACCTCTACAGAAAGTTGTTCACCGATAAAACAAAATATATAAATATTGAACCCAATTGACAGGAGTACAACAACATAGGAACACAGAGATACAGCATTTTGAACTGCCCACTCCTATAAGATCGACAATTATGGCCACGTTCCGTGACGCGCATATGCGCGCATTTTCTATAGTAAACGTCACGTATGATACTATAGATAAATGCGCGCATATGCGCGTTACGGAACGCAGGGTGAGTTTATAAAGTTCGCATGTATGCGAAATTGCATATGTTTTAAACATAAAGAAATAGCACGTAATATTATGCGTAATATTAAACGTAATATTGTGCGAGCGATAATCACTACATAATTATTTCGACGCACCGTTATAATAAGGTGTCCTATGAAACATATAATTATCGTACATCCCATTACTTCAAACAAGCTTGTATGCTCCAATGTGCTCTGCGCCAATCGTAAGAAACTATAAAGGGACGCGCACAAATTAAAAAAAATTTTTACCTGCCATATTAAAAAATGAACTTAAGAATAATACACAATACAAAAAAAGACAGCGCATTAACGTGACGTACTATCATCACGCAAAATTCAATCAATTTCGCAGATGCTCATTTTTATATATAGAAGTAATAAGAATAAATAGATAACAAAAAATTTATATATATATATATATATATATATATATAGATAAATATTAAATAGAAATAGAAAAATATTACCGAGCAAGACTTACTTCCGCATCCTGATCTGATGTTCTACGATCAAGGCCAGCTTTCTGTCCAATTGTTTCTCCTCCATTTCGTTTACCATGTTGTCTGTTAACGCCATCAGGATTTCCAGCTGTCCGCATGTATGCATAACAAACAGAGCGGCGAGACTGCAGATCGCCACTGTGATGGTGTACTTAATCATTCCGGAGAGGAACTGTATGAAGAACACGATTTCGTAAGCGGGACTGATTTGCCCGTTGAATAGAACAAAATAACTTGGGGTCGGCAAGTGCCTGATCGTGACGTTCTGAGCGTTTACGGACTTCCCCCTGCTTAACGGCACGACCGTACGATAATACAAGCCAGAGGTGTACATAAATATGCCGCACAGAATGAGTAAACGTCTCGCAGTCCGGGCTTTGTCAATCATGGAATTACGAGCGCTCGTGCTTGAGACATTTTGCCAATCGTCCTTCACTCGCGTCAGACAATTTCTTACTTGGTTCTTGCTGAGTACCAGGCTGCTATACTTGAGGACTGCAAGTATCGTGAACATTATGGACGATAAAAGCTTCATTCTGACGATGACTCGTTTTTCTATTAGCACTATGTATAAGATTGTCGGAATTAGCTCGCAAGCGAGAATAAAGTAGCAGCCTAATATCAGCGAAAGTTCCTTGAGATTTTTGAGAAAGGTGGGCTCTGTCTCCGGCCAGATGCCCAATAGACTGAAAATGACGCGATTTAGTTGTATAGTATACTTTATATCGGTTTCATAATTTTCATTTGGATACATTTCTATAATAATTATTGTATATTTTTACGAGCACCACTTCGTAACGTTGTGGCTTTATCATATAACAAAACGTCGTACAACGCGCGGAACATCGACCAGATGCGTGCTTTTGATGACTGATCGCAGCAAGCTATCTTCTACTCAGAGAACAACTCGGTACGCAAATGCGCTTGCGTCCCGAACAATTGATTAGTCATGTCAAACGAATAATTAATAACGTGCGTTCAGAATTCTTGAGTGAGCTCGATGGATGAAGCTTGAAAGTGAATTTATCAAGAGTCGGGAAGGGATTGCTTCTGAAGAAGTGTATATTTTTATCCGTCAACCTTCCCCATCATATAACAACCAGAAAAGTTATAGTATCTAACTTTGTTTCTTCCTACTTCACGGACTTGGTATTGTCTCAGTCACAATATGTATTATATATGCCAGGAAAAGCGACTTTTACGTTACGCAGGATAATAGAATAATAAAGTGAATGTCATATATTTACATCGCATTAGTCTATGTTTGATACATATGCACCTAATGAACCATTGTTTTTCAAGGAAAGTATTCTTATCTATTTGCCTTTAAGTCTTCCCACATTGTAACATGCGATAGCAGTACAGTGCCAGTCAGGAAGCAACAGATTTATTTGTATGTCAAATGTTCCGATTTGTATATATTATTAAATAGTATGAATTAATAATTTTATGCTATTTATTTTTAATAAAAGCATGTGTTAATGTAGGCAGTAAATAGCATGAGTAAATTACAATATTTAATAGAATATAATTAAATGTTTAATATAAATGTTCAATAAAATATAATTAAATATACATATTTATATTTATATACATATAAATATTTATATGAAATTTATATTGCATTAAGATTTTGTATTTGGTTCATGTATGCAATTGATTCACACAATATGATATGTTGAACATATACATCATTAAATTTTTATTTATTAGAATATCTAATATTTATTTGTTATATAAGAATACTGCAATATGTTTCTTGTGTTTCTTTCATGACATATTTATAAAGATATTTAAGTATGAAGCTTATTTTATCGTGCAATAGTGACTCTTATAAAATTAAATATTTAATTTATTCAAAATTAAAATTAATTTACCAAGTTACGAATTACGAACATAAAATATACTAAAAGGCAGTTATCGTGTTTACTAGAATTTTCATCAGCTATATTTGTTGCAGTAAGATAGGCTGCACTAATCATAAAAAACTGAAATGCAATTACTGATGACAATTGACTTTACTTGGATTAATAGATAAAAAAAAAATGTTAATAAAATGAGCAAATAGAAAGTTAATAGTTTTTACCGTGCAGCATTGTTAATATGCATTATTATAAACATATATTGATTAGTATGAGCGCTAAAACTATGAGCACGAATTACATTTGCAAGTTGCAAACTTACTTACTTGATGCTCGACTATTTCAGTTAACTTCTTATCCACTTCACGCTTCCCTTGCAATTGTTTCTGCACGAGACCTCTCATCAAGTCCATAAAAATTTTCAATTGGCATGCACCACGAAAATCGTTGTGAGACCGCTTGCACCTGTCATGACCAAAACTGTAATAAATCCTGTTAGACACTAGATTACAAAAAGCGTAACCAGGCTCATTTCCCCGTTCTAGCGGATTATAGACTAATTTGACTAGTTATGTCAAATGAATAAGTAGTAACGTTTGAAATTCTTATGTAATGGATGAAGCTTAAAAGTGAAATCATCAAGAGTCAGGAGGGGATTGCTTCTAATAAAGTGTATTTTTATTTATCTTCCCTAACATAGCAACCAAGAAAGTTATAGTATCTAACGTTTCTTTCTGCCTCATAGCCTTAGTATTATTTTAATTACAATAATGTATTTGCCAGAAAAAATTCCACGTTATGCAGAATAATAAAATGATCAAATTTATGTACTACATATATTTACACACATCACACTAATCTATATTTGATACATATGTATCATTGTTTCACAATATGCAATTTTACTGTTACATATATATAATTAAAATTTTGATAAAAAAAAATAAACTTAAAATATTAATTAAATTATTAAATTATATTTTGGTGCATATTAAAATATATATGCAGCTGTTATCATAATCTAAAATATATTCTTAATCACTTATGTCCATTTTTGTCAAATGCAAATTAACTTTAATCTTGGTTTAACTTATTTTTTATCTTTTTCTAGTTCTAAGAATGAGAAAAGAATAAAAAATAACCTTTAAAATTTAAACCTAGATTAAAGTTAATCTGCATTGGTGGAAATAGACGTTAATGTTTTAACTCGCGTCGTGAATCACGATTGATGATCGAAGACAAAAGAGTTAATCACGGGATGAACTCACAACTAAAGCTCCCCTGCGTTTAAACGCGTTAAGAATTTAAACGTTCCGTGGAGAACAGAGATTACAGCGTTAGAGTTAGAGAGGAAAAATGCTTGTCAAATATGAGTGATAACTAAAAAAGAAATAAATCTTATTAAATCTATAAATTGGTGTCAGGTTTTGATATAATACAATTTTTGTAAGATTTTTTTTTTACGATATTAGAACTTTTATATTATAGTAATTTAAATTTTACAGACTCTAATTGACATCAGTATTTTTATCAGCTCTTTTATACACATGATAAAAGGATCTAATCACAGTGTGTAAAAGTATAAAATGTTGTGACATTAGATTTCATTGACAACTATAAGTCAATGGTGTCAGTTTTTGATATCAAATCTTTTGTACAAATGTTTAACATAACGAGAGGCGCGTGCATTTGGCGTCATTTTTTATTTTTTTCGAAAAGATAATTTTGTAGATATTATTTCTTTTTTAAATAATATTATTGTTTATTGTGTGAGATATAGAGAACACACAAACACATACGTACGCGCTTCACACATGCATATGCACGGTCGTGCATACGCGATACAAGAATCTGCAGTCGTACACGAAAGCCATGCAGAGGACTGCGCGGTTGTGTCCGATCCTCGAGCTGACCATCATTGTCCTGCGAACTTTTATCAAGCTCATTTTGCTCCAGTTTTTCTCGATGTGCAATGCTTGATGCAATCCTTGATTCGATCGTTTCGGCAGCTCAACTTCGCGTGCTTTAGCAGTGGAGAATATTCTAGCGATGACTTGAGGATCTACTTGATTTTGATGTCGCCGACAAAGAACTAATCAAACGTACCGAATAAAGCGTAAATTAACGTTGCGCTTGCGTCTTCAACAAGAATGGAAGAAGTGAAGGATTGATGTAGCGATTGTTACTCGCAATCCATTTTCCCCTTTCATAGATCACGGGAAAGTCATAAAAGTTGTTGGAAATATTTAAGGAAGGAAGCACCGCGACGGGAAGTCTAGCGACTTTAGAAAACAAGAGAAAATAACGAAAAAAATCCGCATCTATTGCATTGATTTTTTGATGTTACGCAAATCGCTTTGAGTTAATTAAATAAAATATTTTGCTATGGAAGATGAAGCAAGAGATACGGTAAATTAAACGAGAAATATAAATGATTGCATGAACTGCAATATATCAAACAGAAATCACAAGAAGCGTCTAACATATTGTCAGTCTCGCTGTCTTAAACATATTAATTGTTTCTTCATGCAGAGATTTAAGACTTTTACACATGTTCAGATGTTTTTTCGGCGCAAGCAGAAAGTCAGAAATAAAAATCAAACATATATAAATGATATAATGCATTATTTTATGAGAGAAATATATTTGAGATTTATATTTTGCAAAATATCTCATTTTTTCCATGGTAAATGTTGAGAGAAAATTTGCGTTATACAATATTTTTTAATTTCATATTTCTATTCTTTTATTAATATTTCTACCGAACGACGCTACATCTCCACGCCTGCTAGAAAGTAGCAGTCAGATATTTTTGTGCAGGGCGTCGAGTTACTAGTCCATCATTTTCCGAATAAAATTAACATACGTCACAATCGTCTTAACGATCTAAAGTATAATATACATCTTCGTTAATCAGTCTTTATCAATAAACCCGTTACTTACATCACCGAAAGTTCTGATAGTAAGATCGAAGAACTTCCCGGCTCTAATTTTCGTCGGGACGATCGACATGGCTATGACTAAAACCAATGATCGTGCTTTTGCATTCGGAAGACGATACCAATCCAACGTACACACTGTTAATGCTAATTTCTCTCCCTAGTTTCATTAACAAGTTATTTAGTAGCATAGATTAAAAATCGGAAAGAAGAATATCTGACATTCTATATCTTACTGACTTATTAAACACGTTATAAGCAATTTATCGATAATAAATTTATGATACAATACCTCTACAAAAAGTTGTTCACCGATAAAACAAAATATATAAATGTTGAACCCAAGTGACGTGAGTAGAGTAACAGAGGAGAACAAAGATATAACGTTTTGATTTTTCCACTCCTGTAGGATTGACAGTTATATTTATTAAGCCTGTGCGTGTATGCGAAATAGCGTATGCTTTACTTGTAATAAAATAGCATAAACATTTAGACGTAAAACTGTGCCAGCTATTATCACTACATAATTATTTAGGCGCACCATGATGATATCGTGTCCTAAGAAACATAAAATTATCGTACATCCCAATACTTCCATCAAGCTCGTATGCTCCAAAGTGCTTTGCGCCAATTTTAAGAAACTATAAAGGGACGCGCACAATCGTTAAAAAATCTCTACCTGCCACAGTAAAAGAAGAACATAATAATAATACACAAAAAAGGCAGCGCATTAACGTGACGTACCACCTTCGTGCAAAATTCGACCAATTTCGCAGATGCTCATCTTGATACAAGTAATAAGAATAAATGGACATGGATATAAAAATATCACCGAGCAAGACTTACTTCCGCATCCTGATCTGATGTTCTACGATCAAGGTCAGCTTTCTGTCCAATTGTTTCTCCTCCATTTCGTTTACCATGTTGTCTGTTAACGCCATCAGGATTTCCAGCTGCCCGCATATATGCATGACGAGCAGAGCGGCGAGACTGCAGATCGCCACTGTGATGGTGTACTTAATCATTCCGGCGAGGAACTGTATGAAGAACACGATTTCGTAAGCGGGACTGATTTGCCCGTTGAACAGAATGAAATAACTCGGGCACGGCAAGTGCCTGATCGTGACGTTCTGATCGGTGACGGACTTTCCTCTGCTTAACGGCACGACCGTACGAAAATACAAGCCAGAGGTGTACATGAATATACCGCACAGAATGAGCAAACGTCTCGCAGTCCTGGCTTTGTCAATCATGGAATTGCGCTCGCTCATGCTGGAGACATTTTGCCAATCGTCTTTCACTCGCGTCAGACAATTTCTTACTTGGTTCTTGCTGAGTACCAGGCTGCTATACTTGAGGACTGCAAGTATCGTGAACATTATGGACGATACAAGTTTCATTCTGACGACGAGTCGTTTTTCTACGAACACTACGAACAAGATTGTCGGGATTAGCTCGAAAGCGAGAATAAAGTAGCAGCCTAATATCAGCGAAAGTTCTTTGAGATTTTTGAAAAAGGAGGGCTCTCTCTCCGGCCAGATGCCCAATAGACTGAAAATGACGCGATTTAATTGTATAGTATATTTTATATCGGTTTCGTAATTTTCATTTCGATACATTTTTATTATGATTATCGTGTATTTTTACGAGTACTTTATAACGTTGCGGCTTTGTCATATAACGAAACGTCATACGCGAGGTTACGCGAGGAACATCGACCAGATGCGTGCTTTTGATCACTGATCGCAGCGAGCTACCTTCCACTCAGAGGATAGCTCGGGGTACGTAAATGCGCTTGCGTTCCGAACAATTGATTAGTCATGTCAAACGAAAGTAAGTAATAACGTGCGTTCAGAATTCCTGAGTAAGCTCGAAATGGATGAAGTTTCAAAGTGAATTTATCAAGAGTCGAGAAGGGATTGCTTCCGAAGAAGTGTATTTTTATCCGTCAACCTTCCCTATCAAAGCAACCGGAGAAATTATAGTATCTAACTTCGTTTCTTCCTGTTTCATAGACTCGGTATTGTTTCAGTCACATTATTGTATTTACCAAGAAATATCGCACAAATCCATATTTGATACATATGCACCATTGTTTCTAATAATATAATTTTACTGATATACACACAAATATATAGCGTTAAAATTGTGATATAATAATCTTTAAATATTTAAATGAAAATATCCCGGATTAAATAAAAATACCGGATTATATTTCTGTGCATATTAAAAAAATAAGCAGTTGCTTCCACAACTTAAAATATATTCCCAATCATTTTATGTTGTAATTCGCGTCATGAATCACGACTGACAATGGAAGACAAAAGTTGATTGCGAGTTAAACTCAGAACGGAAGTTCTCTTGCGTTTGCATAAAGAATTCAAACGTTGCGTGGAGAACAGAGACTACAGCGATAGAGTTTGCGAGGAAAGTTGCTCGTCAAAAGGGATGATTATTTTCCAAGGAAAGTATTCTTATCCATTTCTCAATCTTTGTAGCAACTAAGGAAACGATCATGTTTATCTTTGGAATCTTAATTCCTACATGCGATGGCAGTATAATGCCAGTCAGGAACCAATAGTTTTTTTTGTGTCATGTGCTGAATATCGGATTATACATATCAATTAATAGTTTTTTAATCTTGCTAAAAATAACGAATATAACATTTATTCTTAATAAAAGCATTTAATAGAGACATTAAATGGTATAAATCGTTCAATAAAATGTAATTAAGTATACATGTTAAAATAACATTTTGCATTACATATATATTATTGCATTAAGATTTTGTATTTGATTCATGTACACATTTAATTCACACAATATGATATGATGAGTATATCATATACAGTTTACGTTGTAAAATTCAACTATTAGAATTTAAATATTTATTCGACTACACTTCGGAGCATATTAAAATACGCTCCAGCTGTTTTCATGACCTAAAACATGTCCAATTGTTTTCAATTCTCAGACATATTTCCAATAAACTATAATTACTGTGATTGCAAATAGCAGGCACACGTTAGTAAAATTGACATATATATAAATGACGTGATACTTAATTTTATAAAAACATATAAAATAAGGATTTCTACCTAAAAATTATCTGATTGTTATTATTGATATATGTAGATGTAAGACATTGATGTTTATATCATTTATCGCTGCTATAACGCGATTAGATAAACGGCTAATAAAATTTATGAATATCTTCAATACACTTCGATAGTCTTTTGTAGTAGACACAAGTAAATTAGTACAAAATTAGTTAACTTACAGCACCAAATGTCCTGAGCGAGAGATCCATGAACTTTCCAGCAGAGATCTTGGTCGGCGCGTTAGACACAATCATCAACAATACGACGCTACGCACGTTTCTGTCCGGAAGACGATACCATTCAAGTTCACAGGATGCAATGGCTACCTTTTCCGCCTGTCGTTGAATTTATCGTCACGTAGCAATAGCCATGAAATTTCTTTCCATCAATTTTCATTCGCTATTTCAAGGATTTGCAACATATTCCCTATGTTTCTTTCACGATATACTCATAAAGATATTTATGAAATTTATTTTAGCACGCAACAGTAACTCTTACAGGAGTAAAATTAAATGCAACTTTAATTGTTCATTGTTTCAAAAACAATTATTCTATAATTATAGAGCGTTGTGTTATTGCTAGTTTCATGGCTCTAAAAATCGAATATGTTAATATTTATGAGGCGTACCTGGCTGCTAAGCTGTTCACCGGTATAGCAAAATAGAAATATGTGTATTACTATGTTTGCAACGCTTACTACATAAGTGCACAAAGTTGTTATATTCTTATTTTGCCAGTCCTACAAATATAAATATTTTTGGTAAATATATTATAATTATTATCTGAAATGACTTTTGATTTTTCAACGATATGTGCATTATCCATGAGAGTTTGAAACTCAAATAAAAATTCTAAATCATGAATAATTATCGAAGCTTTGATCTTTTCTGTTTTTTTTTTTAGGCCAAAAATTTAATTTATTCAACTCATTAAAATTAATATTGACCAAGTTTACGAACCACTAACATAAAATACACTAAAAGGCAGATGGCTATCGTGTTCACCAGGATTTCCATCAGATATATTTCCTGTAAGGTATGCTGCACCAATCGTAAAAAACTGAAATGCAATTACTGATGATAACAATTAACGTTACCTGAATTAGTAGGTAAAAAAATGAATGTCATTAACGTGAGCAAATAGAAAATTCATCATTTTCACCGAGCAACATTGTTAAAAAGTATTATTATTAATAAACACATATCGATTTTATGAGGTTATTATTAATTATTTTTATTATTCGAGTGTTAAAACCATGAACACGAATAACGATTGCCAGTTGCGGACTTACTTGCGCACTCTTACTTGATGCTCGACTATTTCAGCTATTTTCTCATCTACTTCACGCTCCTCTCGCCACCGTTCCTGCACGAGACTTCTCATCAAGTTGATCAGAATTTTCAGCTGTCCGCAAGCATGCACCACGAAAATCGCCGTGAGGCCACACGCACCTGTCACGACCGAGACTGTAATGAATCCTGTTAGAGACTGGATTACAAAGACCGTTTCGTAAACGGGGCTGACTTGCACGTCGAGGGAAAAGAAATAACCGGGACAGGCGAAATGTCTCAGCGTGACATTCTGATCGGTGACGATCTTTCCCTGGGACAATGGCAGGATTGTTCGAAAGGTAATGACGCCGCTGTACATGAAAACGCCGCAGATGGTAACCAGGCGTTTTCCTGTTCTCGCGGATTTTAGCATAATGTTCCGCGCGTCCGCGCTGAAAACGTTCTCCCAATCCTCCTCGATATGCTTCAAGCAACGCCTGAGCTGATCGTAGCGAAATATGAAGATGCCGTATGAGGATGCGGACATTAAATCGTAGAGGAGAAGAGGGATTATTTGCAGTCGTATGCGCGTCGTTTCCTCTAGCACCCAGTAAAGGATACCGGGTATAAGGTCGCTGGAGAAGAGAATGTAGGATATACAGATTAGCAGGAGATTGTGCGTCTTCGGGTATACAGATTTTTCTTTACTGATGGAGGGCCAGACACCGAGCGCGAGCAAAATATTGCGAGTCGGTTGCGTGATGTACAAAATGTCATTCTGATAATGCTCGTTTCGCGGCATATTTCTACGTGAACTTGGACGAATGTCCTGCGGATACTCCCGAGCTCTATCCGTCTACGTGCACTTAATGCGAGACCTGAACGCGAACTGAATCGTTACCGCGCGATTGTCGAAGGGCAATACCGCGAAGTCAACTCGTCGCTCGCGCATGTGCTTGCGCATTTTAAGAATTTAAACGTGTTCCGTCTCATGAGAGAAGAGAACAAAAGTTGAAAAGTTTGTAAAGGGAGTCCTTTATCGGGGGAAGGGGGGGCGAGATTGCTTTCCAAGAAACGTATAATATTCTCATCCGTTTACGTGCGTTGACTTTTACAGCGACTAGGAAAATCATTACATTCAACTTTCTTTCTTTCTGAATTCTAACTTGCAATCATAATGTTGACTGTGTAGCTAACAATTTGATGATATCCTACGAAAGCTCGTTTTAACTACGTAAATATGAATGTCGATCGTCACAGCAAGATCGCTATTATTCTTATAAAGCCACTTACTTGAATTAAATAATCGAATAATATATTCTGCAAAGTATCTTATTTTGTTTCAGAGAGAGAAGACACGCTATTAAATATTTGATAAATTGATAAATTGATAAATATATTATAATATTTGTGAGAAACTTCATTATTATGCACGGCACATTCTCCGTGAGACTCGGCGCGTTATTATATAGTTGTTCTTACTGCACGTTCTAATACTTGAATGATTAACAAATTACATACTTTATTTGATAAACATCATATCGTTGTTTAATCGGCAATTGTGCGAAATAAATTGAAATACGCAACTGCTGATTTGATCACCTAAATAATTAATAAATATTTATTATTAAAGTTCTGCAGAGGCCAAATGTTGAGTATTCGCAGAAGAAAATTACTTTGCTTGGTAACGTATTCTACATCTTGCTCGTAATCTTTATTTGGATGTTTCTCTAAAAGGAGGTTCATTGTGAAACTATAGGGAGTTTAATGAAACGTTCTCTCTCGCGATAAAAAGTAAGAAGATATTGATAATATTTTGCGATGCTTTCGTGCTCGTAAGCCGCAAGTTCGATCGCTATAATAACTGATCGTTACGCGCTTGAAATCGACCATCTCACGCATGCGAAAACCGTTGTGTGCACGTGCGCCTTTTTTGCATCAATTTTTCACGTCATGATGACTTGACAATGGTAAGAAGAAACTTCGAAATGATCGCTGTATGTGCTGTAGCCTTCCTGGTTAGAACTTGAACCTGAACGCGAGGGTTGACTTTCTAGAAAATGAGAAGTTATACGGTAGAAAATAAGATTTGAGATAAACCTCGCATACCCCGATCATATTTCTCAGGAAATGTTATCTTCTATACAGCAGGAAGTCAGCGTAGAATACGTAATGTTTAGTATGTAATGTGTGAAATAACATTTTTTTCTTTTACTTTCGCGTTTGTCAATGATGCAAGTTAAAAATAAATTAATATTGTTAGTGTATAATTAATTTGTCTACGCCATTTCTCTCTTTAATGGATTGTACATCATAACGGTTGTGTTTTACTTATTATTATTACTTACTTACTTACAATTTTTTAATGAATCCGTAATATATTTTAATTCGGATACATTTATTCTTTATACACATTTATGTTTTGAATGAAAAATAAATCAGTAAGTCAAAAGTTATTCAACGAGGTTTGTATATGACAAACATGCAAATGTATTCAATTTTTTATTATTGGAACGGAGATATTTAAAGAAGAAAAATATTCTTTTTATATTATTATTTCTGATTTATAATTACAGATTTTTATTCTTCTACTGTTTTTTCTACATAATTACGATTAGCTTAAACCCTTAAACAAATGATTATTACAAATGGTCAAAGGGATGAAATTATCAATGAGGGGAGTAGGGTGTTTACAAGTTTCATGGTAGTCTACATTTTTGGCAGGAATCTAGAGACGAACTATGCAAAATTTGGTCCAGATCAAAGAGTTTAGGAATCAACATGGAATGTGCATACAGACATTCTAGTTTATTTTTACATTACGATTAATTCCAAAAATTTACTCAACTGATCGAAGAAGATTTAAATATGTAACAGACATCCTAACAATCTAAAATAAATGGTTACGTAGTTATTAATTGTTCTTCCTTTCCGTAAGAACTTCTTTGTTACTAGTTTTACTAGTAAATAATTTAAAGAAGTATTTATGTTACTTACACTGCTGAATGTTCTGAGAGATAGATCAATGAAATTTCCTGCTTTAAGTTTTAATGGAGTTATAGAAATGGCTATGAGTAAAATCAATGATCGCGCTTTCGTATCCGGAAGATGATGCCATTCCAAAGTACATGCTGTTAATGCGACTTTGTCTCCCTAATTTTTATTAATTAATTACAAGCGTCAGCAATGCGAACGAAACAAAAATAACGTTTCGCTAATATTCCGCTTTATTACGGTTATTGTGTGTCTCCGACGATAAATAACGAGCAACATACCTGATCGATGACTTGCTCGCCCATGTAGCAATATATAAATACGTTGAAACAGAGCATTATTAGTGCAATAAAAAATGCGACCAGTCGAACAATATTATAATTTTCCCATTCCTGTAAATACAACAATCTTATGAATTTTTTTATAAAACGTAACATTACAACACGGAGTACTTTGTTACATCAGCGTTTATCAAAATTTGTATTTTCTTTAAAACCGATCGTTACATATTTCTGCGCACCATGATCACGTAATATCCTACGAGGCATAGCATGAAAGTAGACCCCAGGACTTCTATTAAACTCGGATACTGAATGGTACTCTGCACCAATTGTAAAAAACTAAAATGTACGACGAGAAAACTATGAAAATCGTGTTTAACAAAAATCACTAGTTGCTAATCCAAAATTTCTTCGATAATTGATGACACGTTACCCATTTTGCGTAGAACCTATCGCGTATTAAGCTCTGACATAGTCTCTAGTGAAGTTAGAATTATATTAAAGAATCAGCGAATGTGGACCTCATTATTATACGCAAGAAAGAACTCACTTCCTTGTTTTAATTTGATGCTCTACGACAATGGCCAACTTCTTGTTCAAGTACTCCGGTCGACTTTCATTCACGAAATCATTCATTAACGTAACTAATATGTCCGACTGCACGCAAAAGTGCATCGCGCAAATGGTCACGAAACTAAAGGTTGCCACCGTAATCGTGTACTTTATAAATCCCCCAATAAATTCTATGAAAAACATGATTTCGTAAGTGGGACTACGCTGCACGTCAAATATAATGGGATCGGCCGGGCATGGCAATATTCTGATTGTGATATTTTGAGGAGTAACGATCTTCCCGATTGCCAACGGCATGATCGTTCGGACAGCCAGACCTGTCAGATATGCAAATAGCGCGCACGTTACAATCAGACGTTTTCCAGTTCTGACTTTGTCGATCATCGAGATGCGATCGCTTGGATTGACGACGTCTCGCCAGTCTTCGTCAATCAGAATTAGACAGTTTCGTACTTGATTCTTGTGAAGCAGCACGTAACTGTATTTGATTAGGCCTATTATCGAGTATAGCAAGCAACTCATGACTTTCAGCCTCAACCGAACGTCCGTCAGTATGACGAACATATAAAGCAAAGTCGGGATCATCTCGCACATGATAAAAGCGATACACACAAAGGCCAACGTAATTGTCTCTATCAGATCCAGATGAATGGAATTCGTGCGCGCGAATGGCCATATGCCTAACATGCGAAAGAAGAAGCGACTCATCGCGAAAGCGTTTTTTATGTCGTATTCGTAATACTTATTGTTAGCAATCATCTTGAAAGATGGATATTTTACAATTTTTTATACGAAGACTTTCCACTTAATAGTATCACGTATCACGATATCATATAGTACGAAAACACTTCTGTAATACCCGATATTGATGCGATACGTGTCTGATCGTCACTGACCGCAACAGCGTACAGTATCCTTTGTTGGGTACAAACGTAATTCATAATTCACGCGCGCCTGCGTTTCGAGGGGAATGAAAAGCCACGTCAAGCAGATGGCTAATGTATGTATGGAGAAACTTTCCAGAAGATTGCGTGTAGATCTATTTATGATTTTTTCCTCATGGAAAGGAACAAAAAGTTTTGTTCCTGGAAGCTAGGAAAGAGTTGACGTTTCGTAAAGGAAACTTATAATAACAGTATAAGCAGCACGCAATTGTTGACTTCGTAAAGTCTTCGTAGGAAAGTAACCGTATATACTTATTACGCGATTATTTCTAACAATATTGTTTGTTGGTTATTGTAAATATATCTTTGGTTAAAATGTACAGTGCATTTAGACAATAAGATCGAGTTATACGGTGCTTCGTATAGAATAATATTTGATCGCGTGCCAAGCTAATGCTTTGGAGTTTTCAGTACCGCGTGCGAGATATAAGCTTGCGAGTGCGATAATTATTTCAAAGCAAAATAGAAGAATGTTTATTGCACAGCTCATTTATATCATATAATACTGAAGTGCTGTTTGATACTTAGAGGACAAGAAAAGTTATGCAATTAATAATATATTCAATACAGAATATATTGAAGCTAAGTCTACGTCATATTATGCCTATCACTAATTTCTCTATACATGTTTATGTCTTTTCAAGCATATTGTAATGTTATTGATGCAATTAGTTTAACTAGTTACAAAAAACGAACATTGACTGACAATTCATGCGTTCTGGTACGTCATACGATATTTCAATTTGCTCGTATTGCGTATATTTGCGTATTGCGCGTATTGCATTTGCACGCAGAAGTTAAAGCAGCAATGTTTCGTATATACGTGATTGATAGATATTAAATTATACGCTTGGTTGAATTTTGATATCGACTTAATATCGACTGGATGATTTATCTTGCAATAAAATAAAAATACGGATTATAAAGAGAGATAAAATAGTAACTGCATAACTTAATTAATGATTGAACTGCTTAAAAATTTTAATATATGTATAATTAAACCGCACTAAGGAACATATTTTACACACTTTTTTATATCAAAGAAATATATCAAAATCATATTTAACACGTTATACTAAACTTTGTTACCATTGTGGGATGAGTTCGTAGTCGTGTAGCTTCAAGATAAAGAAGGACATAAACCAGAAACGTTCAGTCAGCTTCATTTATGTAGAAGTATGTTAAAATATATAACAGCTGTCTTCACGACCTAGAAAACAAGCATAAGATATCTCGCAGTTATTTTCTTATTATTTTATCATGATTTTTTTTTTCAAACATATATACCGGACTTATTCGGTATGATATTAAGGAAAAATGTGTATATTTCGCGTACTGATTCCAACGGACATTCAATCGATTATAGTTTGAATCATGTTAAAATATGCCTCGGATGTTTTAAGGATTTCAAATAGGTCTTATGTATAATATTTTATATTATAATGAATAGTAGATTCAGTTACCCGTGACGTAATTTTATTAAATTTAAGAATTATATAAGTTTAAGCGTGCGTTGAAATAAATAATCATAAATTACATGAAAAATGCAAACAATTCTCCAAGTTATTAAAACAAAAAGTTTTCATGTTTTATAGTTATCTAATAAATATTTACTTACCTAATATTATAAAGAAACTCCATTTACGGCCTTAGATTAAATCTTGGCAGCTTGGATCTTGGTTGATTGATCGTACATCATACGGTCGTGTTTCATTTATTATTATTATTTACTTACTTTTACATTTTCTAAATAAATCTTGAAATATATTTATATTTGGTTATTTTTATCATTTTGTATATGCGCGCTCTTTAGATGAATGAATCAGTAAATCGGAAATTATACGACAAGGTTTGTAGGGGAAAGTGGGCAAAGTGGACACTTGCGATAAATTAAAAAAACTAGTGTTTAAAACAAAGTAATTTTAATTTTTATTATTTTATACATTCTAATAAAAGTTCTAAATGCAATTATTACAACTTTATAATAAATACATAAAAATTTATTGCAAGTGCTTACTTTGCCCCTACATGCCCACTTTGCCCCACTCTCCCCTACATGATTATAAACATTTGCAAATGTATTTTAATTTTTTATTTGAAACGGAGATATTTAGAAGAAGAAAAATATTCTTTCTCTATCACAACTTCTAACTTATAATTACAGATTTTTATTTTTATTGTGTTATCTATATAATTACGATTAGCTTAAACTATTGCTCGGGATCATCACAAAGTTACAAAGTGTCAAGCGGATGAAATTATTTGTGAGGGAGGTAAAGTAGGGAGTTCATGGTAGCCTACATTTTTCGTAGATGTCTAGAAAGCAACTGTGCAAAATTTAGTCCAAATCGGTCAAAGGATTTAGGAGTTAACAAGAAACATACAGACAGGTATTCTAGTTTATACATTACGATTAATTCTTAAAATTTACTCAACTGATCGAAGAATATTTAAATATGTAACGGACATCCTAATAATCTAAAATAAATGCATACGCAATTATTAATTGCTTTTCCTTTCCGTAAGAACATCTATGTTACTTAGTTTTACTAGTAGATAAGTTTAAAGAAACATTTATGTCACTTACACTGCCGAACGTTCTGAGAGACAGATCAATGAAATTTCCTGCTTTAAGTTTTAATGGAGTTATAGAAATGACTATAAGTAAAATCAATGATCGCGCTTTTGTATCCGGAAGATGATGCCAGTCCAGGGTACATGCTGTTAATGCGACTTTCTCTCCCTAATTTTTGTTAATTAATTACAAGCGTCAGTAATGCGAACAAAAAAAATAACAATGCGCTAATGTACCGCTTCATTACGGTTATTTACTTCTCCGACGGTTAATAACCGGCAACATACCTGTTCGATGACTTGCTCACCCATGTAGCAATAAATAAATATGTTGAAACAAAGCATTATTAGCGCAATGATAAATGAGACCAGTCGAACAATATTATGATTTTCCCATTCCTGTAAATACAACAATCTTATGAATTTTTTTTGCTTCCTCATAGAGGAAGCTTTGTTTTCGTGAATTTCGTATATGAAGCTTCGATTACGTTTAAGTTGGGTTTAGTCAACCGAATTTAAACAAAATTATGTGTGTGCACCGTATGTGTGTGTGTGTGTGTGCAGATTTAATATGTCTGTGGTTGCTCTAACTTCCGCAAATATTGAGATATCGAGCTGTTTTTTTTTTTTTTTTTAATTGATAGAGTATCATTCAAGGAAGATTGGTATTGAATTTGGCGATGATCGGTAAAGGGGGTTTTTTTTTATTTTGAATTTTTTAAGAAATGTCCGTGGTTGCTCTAACTTCCGCAAATTTGGAGATATCGATCTATTTTTAATTTTATTATATTTTTTAGTCTTTTTTTCTACCTCTATATTTCATATATAATTTTTTAAGATTTGGTTGATTAGACCCAGCTTTATACGCGATCAAAGATACATAATTTTGATGGCATATAATTTTTTATGCAATGACCACAATGCAGAGAGTACCCTGCCATGTCCCGTTTATTTAAATTTATATTTTTCTTAAAACTCAGTGTTACGTAAATATTTCTGCGCACCATAATCACGTAATATCCTACGAGGCATAACATGGAAGTAGACCCCAAGACTTCTGTTAAACTTGGATATTGAGTGGCACTCTGCACCACTTGTAAGAAACTAAAATGCATGACGAGAAAACTATGAAAATCGTTTTTAACAAAAATCATCAGTTGCTAATTCAATATCTTTTCGATAATCAATGACACGTTACCCATTTTGCGTAGAACCTATCACGTATTAAGCTCTGACATAGTCTCTAGTGAAGTTAGAATTACATTAAAGAATCAGCGAACGGACCTCATCATTGTACGCAAGAAAAAACTCACTTCCTTATTTTAATTTGATGCTCTACGACAGTGGCCAATTCTTGTTCAAGTTTTCCGGTCGACTCTCATTCACAAAATCATTCATTAACGTCACGAGTATCTCCGACTGCACGCAAAAATGCATCCCGCAAATGGTCACGAAACTAAAGGTTGCCATCACAATCGTGTACTTCAAAAATCCTGAGACACTTTGCAAGAAATATACGATTTCGTAAGTGGGACTACGCTGCACGTCAAGTATAACGAGGTATGCCGGGCACGGCAATGGTCTGATAGTGACATTTTGAGGAGTAACGATTTTCCCCAGTGACAACGGCATGACTATTCGGAAAGTCAGACCGGTCAGGTATGCAAATAGCGCGCATATCAGAATCAGACGCTTTCCAGTTCTGACTCTGTCGATCATCGCGATGCGATCGCTGGGATTGACGACGTTTCGCCAGTCTTCGTCGACCAGCATTAGACAGTTTCGTACTTGATTCTTGTAAATCAACAGGTAGCCGTATTTGATTAGTCCAACCAGCGAGTATACCACGCAGCCCGTGAATTTCAGCCTCAAATGAAAGTCCGTCAGTATTAGGAACATATACAGCAGAGTCGAGATCGTCTCCCACACGATAAGACCGATACACAGAAAAGTCAACGTAACTGTCTCTATCAGTTCCAGATAAATGGAATTCGTGCGCGCGAATGGCCATATGCCTAACATGCGAAAGAAGAAGCGACTCATCGCGAAAGTGTTTTTTATGTCGTATTCGTAATTCTTGTTAGCAACCATCTTGAAAGGTGGATTCTTACAATTTCTTATACGAAGACTTTCCACTTTATAGTATCATCATACCATGTAGTATGGAAACACTTCTGTAATATTCGATATTGATGCGATACGTGTCTGATCGTCACTGACCGCAACAGCGTACAGTATCCTTTGTTAGGTACAAACGTAATTCATAATTCACGCGCGCCTGCGTTTCGAGGGGAATGAAAAGCCACGTCAAGCAGATGGCTAATGTATGTATGGAGAAACTTTCGAGGAGATTGCGTGCAGATCTATTTATGATCTTTTCCTCATGGAAAGGAACAAGAAGTTTGTTTTCCTGGAAACTAGGAAAGAGTTGACGTTTCGTAAAGGAAACTTATAATAACAGTATAAGCAGAACGCACTTCTTGACTTTGTAGAGTCTTCGTAGAAAAAGGAGAAAAACCGTACTTATTACGCGACTACTTCTAACAATATTGTTTGTTGGTTAAGTCATTGTGAATATATCTTTGGTTAAAACGTTATACAGTGCATTTCGATATTTTAGATAATAAGATTCGAGTTACGGTGCTGATTCGTGTAGAATAATATTTGATCGCGTGCCATGCTAATGCTTTTTTGCGAAAATGATTCGGAAGCAAAATAAAAAAATATTTCTTATTGTTCAGCTCATTTATCTCATATAATACTGAAGGTGCTTGATACTTTAGGAAAAGTTTTAATGATATTGTTACATCTTTCGGTTTCGTCGTCCCTGTGTCCGGCCGATCGATACAGAACGGCCGACAATTGAAATTGAAGATCGTTATTCGTTGCCAGGACGGCGCGAAATCAACGAGTCGCCTTTGAGTTTTGAGTTTTCTCCGAGCTTTCGTTGACGTTTGACGTCTCGCGAGCGTCACCGGTTTTGACGAGCTCATTTGTGTTACAGAAGTGTTCTCTGCGTTTTTTGTTGTGTGTTCTATTGAACCTTCCTAACTTACAACCCGAGTTTTTTATTTCCGCGAGTGCGCGAGTGCCGAGTCCGCGCCGAAGGCGTAACAAGGCGTACCTATTTAATCAAGAATATATTGAGACAGAGACATATCTCTGATTGAGACTAAAACCACGTCGTATTATGCCTATCACGTCTAATTTTTTTTCGCATGTTAATGTCTTTTCAAGCATATTGCAATGTTACCGATGATACAACTAACTTGCATGGTTAGTTACGAATCACGAACATTGACCGACAATTCATGTGTTCTGGTTACATCATACGATACTTCAATCTGCGTAATGCAATTGCACGCAAAAGTTAACGGATATAAAGCAGCAATGTGTTTTCGTATATATGCGATTGATAAATGTGAAATTATATATGTTCGGTTATATCTTAACATCGACTGGATGCTCTTGTTCATCTTACAATGAAATGAAAATACAAATTATGTAGAGAGATAAAATAGTAACAGCATAACTTAATTAATGATTAAACTGTTTTCTATTTTAATATAAAAATTTTAACATATAGTTAAACCGCACTAAGGAACACAAAATTTTTATACACTTTTTTATATAAAAGAATTATGTCAAATTCAAATTAAGTATACTCTGTGTATGTACATTATACTAAACTTTGTTACCATTATGAGGAGTTTGCGGTCGTAGTTTCAAGATAAGAAAGGAGATAAAGCAGAAACGTTCAGTCAGTTCCATTTATGTAGAAGTATGTTAAAATATATAACAGCCGTTTTCATGACCTAAAAAACAAGAATAATATCTCACATTTATTTTCTTATTATTTTATCATAGTTTTTTTCAAACATATCATACCGCACTTATTCGGTATGATATTAAGGAAAAATGTGTATATCTCACGTTCTGATTTCAACGGACATTTAATCGATTATTTATTATAGTGCGAATCATGTTAAAATAATCATCGTATGTTTTAAGGATTTTAAATATGTTTTATGTATAATATTTTATATAATAATATATGGTAGATTCAGTTACTTTTGTGACGATTAAATGTAAAAATTATGTAAGTTTGAGAGTGCGTTGGAATAATAAAAAAATACATTAAAAATGTAAACAATTTTCCTAGTTATTGAAACGAAAAGTCTTCATGTGTTATAGTTATCTAATAAATATTAACTTACCTAAAAATAAAGAAAATAATCTTCATTTACGGTCTGGATTAAATCTCGGTAGCTTGGATCTTGGTCAATTGATTGTATATCATACGATCGTGTTTCACTTATTATTATTATTATTATTTACTTACTCTTATATTTTTTAAATAAATCTTGAAATATATTTATATCTGGATATTTTTACTATTTTATATGAGCGTTCATTAGATGAATAAAAAATATATCAGTAAGTCAAGAATTATATAACGAGATTTGTATACGATTATAAACATTTGCATTGTATTTTATTTTTTTATTTAAAACAGAGATATTTAAACAAGAAAAATATTTTTTTTATATTACTACTTTTGATTTATAAGTACAGATTTTTATTGTTACTGTTTTATCTATATAATTACGATTAGCTTAAATTACTTGGTATTGCTCGGGATTATTACGAAGTCTTCAAAGGGATGAAATTATTTGTGAAGAAGGTAGGGTGTTTACAGGTTTCATGGTAACCTACATTTTCCGCAGAGGTCTAGAGAGTAACTGTGCAAAATTTAGTCCAGATCAGTCAAAGGATTTAGGAGTTAACAAGGAACACACAGATAGACGTTCTAGTCTATACATCACGATTAATTCTTTAAGTTTAGTCAAGTGATCGTAGAAGATTTAAATATGTAACGGACATCCTAATAATCTAAAATAAATGCATATGCAGTTATTAATTGCCCTTTTTCCCGTAAGAACTTCCATGTTATTAGTTTTTATCACTGGATAATTTTAAAAGAATATTTATGTCACTTACATTGCCAAATGTTTTGAGCGACAGGTCAATGATATTTCCTGCTTTAAGTCTTAATGGAGTTATAGAAATGATTATGAGTAAAATCAATGATCGCGCTTTTGCATCCGGAAGATGATGCCATTCCAAGGTACATGCTGTTAATGCGACTTTGTCTCCCTAATTTTTATTAATTAATTACAAGCGTCAGTAATGCGAAGGAAAATAACATTCCGATAATATACCGCTTCATTACGGTTATTGTCTCCGATGGTGAATAACGGGCAACATACCTGATCGACGACTTGCTCGCCCATGTAGCAATATATAAATATGTTGAAACAGACCATTGTTAGCCCAAGGGTAACTGAGCACAGTCCAACAATATTATGATTTTCCCATTCCTGTAAATTGAACAATCTTATTAATTTTTTTTATGCAATGTGACATTACAACGCAGAGAGTACCCTGCCGTGTCAAATTTATCTATACTCATATTTGCCTTAAAACTCATCGTTACGTAAATATTTCTGCGCACCATGATCACGTAATATCCTATGAGGCATAGCATGAAAGTAGACCCCAGGACTTCTATTAAACTCGGATACTGAATGGCATTCTGCACCAATTGTAAGAAACTAAAATGTATGGCGAGAAAACTATGAAAATCGTGTTTAACAAAAATTATTAGTTGCTAATCCAAAATTGTTTCGATAATTGATGACACGTTACCCATTTTGCGTAGAACCTATCGCGTATTAAGCTCTGACATAGTCTCTAGTGAAGTTAGAATTACATTAAAGAATCAGCGAACGGACCTCATCATTGTACGCAAGAAAAAACTCACTTTCTTATTTTCATTTGATGTTCCACGACAATGGCCAACTTCTTGTTCAAGTTTTCCGGTCGACTCTCATTCACGAAATCATTCATTAACGTCACGAGTATGTCCGACTGCACGCAAAAGTGCATCGCGCAAAGTGTCACGAAACTAAAGGTTGCCACCGTAATCGTGTACTTAATCATTCCCGTGCAAAATTGTATGAATAATACGATTTCGTAAGTGGGACTACGCTGAACGTCCAATATAACAAGATGGGCCGGGCACGGCAATGGTCTGATCGTGACATTCTGAGGGGTAACGATCTTCCCGATTGCCAACGGCATGATCATTCGAAAAACCAGACAGAACAGATATGCAAATAGTGCGCACATCACAATCAGACGTTTGCCAGTTCTAACTTTGTCGATCATCGCGATGCGATCGTTTAGATTGACGACGTTTCGCCAGTCTTCATCGATCAGAATTAGACAGTTTCGTACTTGATTCTTGTAAAACAGCACGTAACCGTATTTGATTATTCCCACTATCGAGTATACCATCGTGCCGACGACTTTCAGCCGCAAACGAACGTCCGTCAGTATCATGAACATGTAGAGCACAGTCGGGATCGTCTCGCACAAGATAAGACCGATACACAGAAAGGCCAACGTAACTGTCTCTATCAGCTCCAGACAAATGGAATTCGTGCGCGCGAATGGCCATATGCCTATTAGGCGAGAGAAGAAGCGATTCATCGCGAAAGCGTTTTCTATGTCGTGTTCGTAATACTTGTTGGCAAACATCTTGAGAGAGGCGGATTGATTTTAAAATTTTTTATACAAAATTTTTTCACTTTATGATATGATGATACTGTGTAACATGGAAACGCTTCTGCACGATACTGAGACGAAACGTGTCTATTGACCATTGATCGCAACAGCGTACACTGACGTACGGCATCCTTCACTGGATACAAACGTAATTTATAATTCACGTGCGCCTGCGTTTCGAAGGGACTGAAAAGCCACGTCAAGCAAATGGCTAATGTATGTATATGGAGAAACTTTCGAGGAGATTGCGTGCAGATCTATTTATAATTTTTTCCTCATGGAAAGGAACGAAAAGTTTTTTCCTGGAAACTAGGAAAGAGAGTTAACGTTTCATAAAGGAAACTTATAATAACAGTATAAGCAGAACGCAGTTCTTGACTTTGTAAAGTCTTCGTAGAAAAAGGAGAAAAACCGTATACTTATTACGCGACTATTTCTAACAATATTGTTTGTTGGTTATGTCATTGTAAATATATCTTTGGTTAAAACGTTATACAGTGCATTTAGGTATTTTAGATAATAAGATTCGAGTTATGGTGCTGATGCGTGTAGAACAATAAATGTGATCGCGTGCCATGCTAATTCTTTTTTGCGAAAATGATTTTGAAGCAAAATAGAAAAATGCTTCTTGCACAGATATGGAACGGCCGGTAGTTGAAATTGAAGATCGTTATTCCAGATTGTTGCCAGAAAGGCGCGAAATCAACGAGTCGCCTTTGAGTTTTGAGTTTTCTCCAAGCTTTCGTTGACGTTTGACGTCTCGCGAGCGTCACCGGTTTTGACGAGCTAATTCGTGTTACAGAAGTGTTCTCTGCGTTCTTTGTTGGATGTTCTAAACCTTCTTAACTTACAACCCAAGTTCTATATTTCCGCGAGTGCGCGAGTGCCGAGTCCGCGCCGAAAAAAAGGCGTAACAATATATTCAATCAAGAATATATTGAGACTAAAACCACGTCGTATTAATTAATGACTGAACTGCTTTCTATTTTAATATAAAAATGTTAATATATAATTAAACCGCACTAAGGAACACAAAATTTTTATATATACACACTTTTCTATATAAAAAAATTATATCAAAATCAAATATATATTTAAGTATACTGTGTATGTACCTAATACCAAACTTTGTTACCATTATGATGAGTTTGTCGTCGTAGCTTCAAGATAAAGAAGGAGATAAAGCAGAAACGTTCAGTCAGTTCCATTTATGTAGAAGTATGTATGTTAAAATATATAACAGCTGTTTTCATGACCTAGAAAACAAGAATAATATCTCACAGTTATTTTCTTATTATATTATCATAGTTTTTCCAACATATCATACCGCACTCATTCGGTATATGATATTAAGGAAAAATGTGTATATCTCACGTTCTGATTTCAACGGACATTCAATCGATTATTTATTATAGTGCGAATCATGTTAAAATAATCATCGTATATGTTTTAAGGATTTCAAATATGTTTTATGTATAATATTTTATATAATAATACATGGTAGATTCAGTTACTTTTGTGACATAATTTGATTAAATGTAAAAATTATGTAAGTTTGAGCGTGCGTTGGAATAATCATAAATTACATAAAAATGTAAACAATTCTCCTAGTTATTAAAACAAAAAGCCTTCATGTTTTATGGTTATCTAATAAATATTTACTTACCTAAAAATAAAGAAAAAGAACTTCATTTACGGTCTGGATTAAATCTTGGTAGCTTGGATCTTGGTCAATTGATTGTATATCATACGACCGTGTTTCTCTTATTATTATTATTTATATATACTTACTCATATCTTTTAAATAAATATATTTATATCTTAATATTTTTATTATTTTATATGCGCGTTTATTAGATGAATGAAAAATAAATCAGTAAGTCAAGAATTATATAACGAAATATGTATATAATAATAAACATTTGCAAATGTATTTCAATTTTTTATTTAAAACGGAGATATTTAAACAAGAAAAATATTTTTTTTATATTACTTCTTCTGATTTATAAGTACATATTTTTATTGTTACTGTTTTATCTATATAATTACGATTAGCTTAAATTACTTGGCATTGCTCGGAATTATTGCGAGGTCTCAAAGGGATGAAATTATTTGTGAGGAAGGTAGGGTGTTTATAAGTTTTATGGTAGCCTACATTTTCCGCAGAGGTCTAGAGAGCAACTGTGCAAAATTTAGTCCAAATCGGTCAAAGGATTTAGGAGTTAACAAGGAACACACAGACAGACGTTCTAATTTATACATTACGGTTAATTCTTAAAATTTACTCAATTGATCGAAGAAGATTTAAATATGTAACGGACAGCCTAACGATCTAAAATAAATGCATACGTAATTATTAATTATTTTTCTTTTCCGGAAGAACTTTTATATTATTAGTTTTACCAGTAGATAAGTTTAAAAGAATATTTATGTTACTCACATTGCCAAATGTTCTGAGCGACAGGTCAATGATATTTCCTGCTTTAAGTCTTAATGGAGTTATAGAAACTATTATGAGTAAAATCAATGATCGCGCTTTAGCTTCCGGAAGATGATGCCATTCCAAAGTACATGCTGTTGATGCGACTTTATCTCCCTAATTTTTATTAATTAATTACAAGCGTCAGCAATGCGAACGAAAAAAAAATAACATTCCGCTAATATACCGCTTCATTACGGTTATTGTCTCCGATGGTGAATAACGGGCAACATACCTGATCGACGACTTGCTCGCCCATGTAGCAATATATAAATATGTTGAAACAGAGCATTGTTAGCGCAATGATAAATGAGCACAGTCCAACAATATTATAATTTTCCCACTCCTGTAAATTAAACACAATCTTATTAATTTTTTCGTACAACTTAACACCACAACGCAGAGTACTCTGTCACATCACGTTTATCTAAACTTATATTTTCCTTAAAACTCATCGTTACATAAATATTTCTACGCACCATCATCATGTAATAACCCACGAGGCATATCAGCAAGGTTGATCCCATGACTTCTATTAAATTTGGATATTGTGTGGTATTCTGCACCAATTGTAAGAAACTAAAATGCATGCCGTGAAAACTATGAAAATCGTTTTTAACAAAAATTACTAGTTGCTAATCCAATATTTCTTCGATAACTGATGACACGTTACCCATTTTGCGTAGAACCTATCGCGTATTAAGCTCTGACATAGTCTCTAGTGAAGTTAGAATTATACATTAAAGAATCTGCGAATAGACCCCGTCATCATTGTACGCAAGAAAAAACTCACTTTCTTATTTTAATTTGATGCTCCACGATAGTGGCCAACTTCTTGTTCAAGTTTTCCGGTCGACTCTCATTCACGAAATCATTCATTAACGTAACTAGTATGTCCGACTGCACGCAAAAGTGCATCGCGCAAAGTGTCACAAAACTAAAGGTTACCACCGTAATCGTGTACTTAATAAATCCCGTGCAAAATTGTATGAAATATACGATTTCGTAAACGGGACTACGCTGAACGTCAAATATAACGAGATGAGCCGGGCACGGCAATGGTCTGATTGTGACATTCTGAGGGGTAACGATCTTCCCCATTGACAACGGCATGATCATTCGGTAACCCAGACCGGTCAGATATGCAAATAGTGCGCACATCACAATCAGACGTTTGCCAGTTCTGACTTTATCGATCATCGCGATGCGATCGCTTGGATTGACGACGTTTCGCCAGTCTTCGTCGATCAGCATTAGACAGTTTCGTACTTGATTCTTGTAAAACAGCAGGTAACCGTATTTGATTATTCCCACTATCGAGTATATTATCACGCCCATGACTTTCAGCCGCAAACGAACGTCCGTCAGTATTATGAATATATAGAGTACAGTCGGGATCATCTCGCACAAAATAAGACCGATACACAGAAAAGCCAACGTAACTGTCTCTATCAGCTCCAGATGAATGGAATTCGTGCGCGCGAACGGCCATGTGCCTATTATGCGAGAGAAGAAGCGATTCATCGAGAAAGCGTTCTCTATGTCGTGTTCGTAATACTTGTTGGCAAACATCTTGAGAGAGGCGGATTGATTTTACAATTTTTTATATGAAATCTTTCCACTTTATGATATGATGATACTGTGTATAACATGGAAACGCTTCTGCACGATACTGAGACGAAACGTGTCTATTCACCATTGATCGCAACAGCGTACACTGATATACGGCATCCTTCACTGGATACAAACGTAATTTATAATTCACGTGCGCCTGCGTTTCGAAGGGACTGAAAAGCCACGTCAAGCAGATGGCTTATGTATGTATATGGAGAAACTTTCAAAGTTGCGTGCAGATCTGTTTATTATTTTTTTCTCATGGAAAGGAACAAAGAGTTTTTTTCCTGGAAGCTAGAAAAGAGTTAACGTTTTGTAAATAAAACTTATAACAGCAGTATAAAGCAAAACGTAGTTTTTTACTTGGCAGAGTATCCGTGGAAAAGTAACTGTTCATATCACTATATCCCAATCAATATTGTTTGTTGATTATATTATTGTGATCATTTATTTGATTGAAATGTACAGTGCATTTAGATAATAAGATTCGAGTTACGGTGTTCCGTATAGAATAATATTTGATCGCGTGCGGCATGCTTTGGAGATTTCAGTGTCACGCGAGGTGGACTTTTGAAGCAAAACAAAATAATGCTTATTGCATAGCTCATTCATATCATATAATACTGAAGTGCAGCTTAATACTTTATGCTAAGAAAAGTTATGCAATTAATATGATATAAGGATATATTTAAACCAAGATCACATCGTATTATGCCTATCGCGTCTAAATTTTTTTTTTCGCATGTTTATGTCTTTTCAAGCATACTGCAATGTTACCGATACAACTTAACTTAGCTAGTTACGAAGAACGAACATTGACTGACAATTTATGTGTTCTGAAGTATATACGATACTTCAATCTGTTCGCGTATTACAATCACGCGCAATTGTTAACGGATGTACAACAGCATTGTTTTTGTACATACGTGATTGATTAAATATAAAATTACATGTTCAGTTATTTCTCTTAATATCTACTAAATGCTCGTGTTCATCTTGCAATGAAATGAAAATACTGATTATATAGAGAGATAAAATACAGTAACTGCATAACTTTATTAATAACTAAACTGCTTTCTATGAAATTTTAATATGGTTAAACCGCACTAAGAAACAAATATTTGTACACACATTTTTATATAGATAAATGAAAAATAAATCAGGAGAATCAAGAGGTATACAACGTCGTTTGAATATGATCATAAACATTTGTAAATGTATTCAATGTTTCATTTGGAAAGGAGATATTTGAAGAACAAAAACATTATTTTACATTACTACTTCAATTCTCGAGTTACAGATTTTTATTGCTATTATTTCATCTATGTATTTACAACTAGCTCAAACTATCCGGCGTTACTCGGGATTATCACAAAGTAGTATTAAAGAGATAAAATATCAGGGGAAGAGGTATTCATAGCAGCCTATATTTTTCGCTGGATTTTGGAGAGTAACTATGCTAAATTTGGTCCAGATCGGTCAAAGAGTTTAGCTGTTATTAGGGAACATACTAACATACAGATAGACGTTCTAGTCTATATATCACGATTAATTCTTTAAGTTTAGTCAAGTGATCGAAGAAGATTTAAATATGTAACGGACATTTTAACGACCTAAAATAAATGTATATGTGGTTATTAATTGCTCTTCCTCCCCGCAGGAATTTCTATGCTACAAGTTTTATCATTAGATAAGTTTAGAAGAATGCTTATGTCACTTACGTTGCCGAACATTCTGTGGGATAGATCAATGACATTTCCCGCTTTAAGTTTTAATAGATTTTCAGAAACGACTATGAGTAAAATCAATGTTCGTGCTTTTGCATTCGGAAGATGATGCCATTCCAAAGTGCATGTTGTTAATGCTACTTTCTCTCCCTAATTTTTATTAATTAATTACAAGCGTCAGTAATGCAAACGAAAAAAAAATAACATTCCGCTAATGTTCCGTTTCATTATTTTTCACATATTTTACGGTTATTGCCTCCGACGATGAACGATTACATACCTGTTCGATGACTTGCTCGCCCATGTAGGAATAGATAAATACGTTGAAACAGAACATTGTTAATGCAACAATGTATGAGCACAGTCGAAGAATATTAAAATTTTCCCATTCCTGTAAATTGAACAATCTTATTAACTTTTTTTTTACAGAACACGCGACACAACGTATTTTGCTACGCGACGTTTATCTACTCTTATATTTCGCTTAAAATTCTTTGTTACGTAAATATTTCTGCGCACCATCATCATGTAATAACCCGCGAGGCATATCAGCAAGGTAGATCCCATGACTTCTATTAAATTTGGATACTGTGTGGTATTCTGCACCAATTGTAAGAAACTAAAATGCATGCCGTGATAACTATGAAAATCGTTTTTAACAAAAATTATTAGTTGCTAATCCAATATTTCTTCGATAACTGATGACACGTTACCCATTTTACGTAGAACCTATCGCGTATTAAGCTCTGACATAGTCTCTAGTGAAGTTAGAATTATACATTAAAGAATCTGCGAATGGACCCCTCATCATTGTACGCAAGAAAGAACTCACTTTCTTATTTTAATTTGATGCTCCACGATAGTGGCCAATTTCTTGTTCAAGCTTTCCGGTCGACTCTCATTCACGAAATCATTCATTAACGTTATTAGTATGTCCGACTGCACGCAAAAGTGCATCGCGCAAAGTGTCACAAAACTAAAGGTTACCACCGTAATCGTGTACTTAATAAATCCCGTGCAAAATTGCATGAGATATACGATTTCGTAAACGGGAGTACGCTGAACGTCAAATATAACGAGGTGGGCCGCGCACGGCAATGGTCTGATCGTGACATTCTGAGGAGTAACGATCTTCCCCAGTGACAAAGGCGTGATCATTCGGAAACCCACGCCGGTAAGATATGCAAATAGTGCGCACATCACAATCAGACGTTTGCCAGTTCTGACTTTGTCGATCATCGCGATGCGATCGCTTGGATTGACGACGTTTCGCCAGTCTTCGTCGACCAGCATTAGACAGTTTCGTACTTGATTCTTGTTAATTAGCAGGTAGCCGTATTTAATTATTCCTACTAACGAGTATATCGTGCAGCCCACGACTTTCAGCCTTGAACGAATGTCCGTCAGTATCATGAACATGTAGAGTACAGTCGTGATTGTCTCGCACAAGATAAGACCGATACACACAAAGGCCAGCGTGACTCTCTCTATCAGCTCCAGATGAATGGAATTCGTGCGCGCGAATGGCCATATGCCTAACATGCGAAAAAAGAAGCGATTCATCGCGAAAGCGTTCTCTATGTCGCGTTCGTAATACCTGTTTGCAAACATTTTGACAGATGGATTGATTTTACAATTTCTTATACGAAGTCTTTTTACTTTATAGCACGATGATATCATGCAACATGGAAACACTTCTGTAACACACGATACCGATGCGAACCGTGTCTGTTCGTCACTGATCGCAGCAGCGTACAGTATCCTTCGTTGAGTATAAACGTAATTCATAATTCACGTGCGCCTGCGTATCAAGGGGACTGAAAAGCCACGTCAAGCAGATGGCTAATGTATGCGTAGAGAAACTTTCGAAGGGGTTGCGTGCAAATCTATTTGATTTTCTTTCATGGGGAAAGGAACAAAAAGTTTTTTCCTGCAAGCTAGGAAAAAGTTAACGTTTCGTAAAGAAAATTTATAATAGCAAAACGCTGTTCTTGACTTGGCAGAGTATCCGTGGAAAAGTAACCGTACTTTACCACGTCACTATATCTCAAACAATATTGTTTGTTAATTATATCGTGACTATCTTTATATCTTTTATTATATAATGTACAGTGAAATTAGAGATACTAAGAGTTACAGTGGTCCGTACGTATAGAATAATATTTGATGCGTGCCATGCTAATGCTTTGGAAATTTTAATACCGCGGTTGGACTTCCACGTGCGGTAAAGATTTCGGAGCAAAATAGAATAAAGCTTATTGCACAGCTCATTTATATCATATACTGAAATGCTGGTTGATACTGTTGCGCTCGCCGCGTCGCTCGTTCACAGACTTAACTCTCACACGCTCGCACTCCCGCGACGCTCGCGGTAATAAGTAAACCCTGCGGTTGTAAAAAGAACAATCTCAATCTTTATTACAACGTCGCGATATACAGAAGAGCGTGGACACACGTCCGAACGGTCCAGCAACACAAGACAAAATCCCAGCTGTTTTTTATCAAATCAATAAATCAATAAATTAACAAATCAACAATCAACAAGCTCGTTGCTAAGGACATTTCGGAAAGACTGCTCGTCGCACGCTTCAGCTCGGACTCGAAGCACATACCGGGCGGCATGCACGCAACAATACTTTAAATCAAGAAAAGTTATGCAATCGATGATATTGAAACATATTCACACACAGATCACGTCGTATTTTTTTCACACATTGCAATGTTACCGATGCATTTAACTTAGCTAGTTACGAAGAACGAACGTTGACTGACAATTTATGTTTTCTACTTACATCATATGATATTTCAATCTGCTTGCGTACTACAATCACGTGCAATCGTTACCGGATATAAAGCAACATTGTTTTCGTATATATGTGATTGATAAATATAAAATTATATGCTAATTATATTTCTTAATTTTTACTGGATGCCTTTATTCATCTTGCAATGAAATAAATCATATGGCTTATATAGAATGACAAAATAGTAATTGCACAACTTAATTAATGATTGAACTGCTTTCTATAAAATTTTAATGTACAGTTAAACCGTACTAAAACACAAAAATTCTTCACGCACGTTTCTATATAATAAAAATATATATAAACCAAGAATATATTTAAGCAAACTATATATATATATACACATCATACCAAGCTTTGTTATCTCTATGATGAGTTCGTAGTCGTAGTTTCAAGTTGAATATTATAGCAGAACCGTTCATTTAGTTAGATTTAGAAGCATGTTGAAATACGTAAGAGTTGTCTTCACGACCTAAAAAACGAGCATAATATCTCGCAGTTATTTCCTAATTATTTCGTTATGATTTTTTTCACCTAGTACAATAGATTGATTAAGAAGAGTTCTTTGATTGATCCATAATGATGACAATAATACCTACTAGATAACGTTATTAATTGTATTGTTAGTTTTTGTGCTGATTTCCGAAAAATATAAACGAATGCTTTTGAACATAAATTCTTACATCGCCATATGTCTTAAATGATAGATCCATGATCTTGCCAGCAGTGATCTTGACGGGCATATTTGACATGATTACTATAAGGATGATCCCCCGTGCTTCCTTATTCGGAAGACGATACCACTCGAGCACGCAAGATGTTCTAGCTACTTTTTCTGCCTGTTATTAATATTATAAAACTCATGAAGCAAAATTTTCATAAATTTAAACATCGCTTTAAAAACATTATAGAAACATTTCCAACAATATCTGCTCAAATACTGTCTTGTATTGAAAAACAAATAGCATTATCATATATTATATACGCTATAAATATAACATATATTAATATTGCATAATATAATTCTTTCCTGTAAATATATAATAATACACCAATAATAACACACCTGAACGGTAAGTTGTTCACCGGTGTAACAAAACATAAACATATTTATCATCATGGATATAACTGATGTGAAGTAAGAGCACATAGCCATCGTATTACTATTTTCCCATTCCTATAAATGTTACATTATTGGACATTTCTTTTTGTTCCGTTTATTGAATTTTTCGAGTATATATAATTACGAACCATTATTATAAAATATCCTAAAAGGCACGCTAGCATCGTGCATCCCGTCAATTCTATTAGACACGCTTGTTGTAAAGTATTCTCTACCAATTGTAAAAAACTGAAATGTCGATGATACTGAATCAACACATTCCGGAAATGAGAAAATAGAATTAACTACATTCTGCATATATATAATGTTAATTACAGAATAATTAATTATTACGGACGTTAAGTTAATTTTCGTATTAGTGGCTTTAACAAAAAGTCCCAGACTCTTACCTTCGAATTCTTAATTGATGTGCAACCATTTTAGCTAGCTTCCTATTCACTTTTTGTTTCTCTTGCCATTGCTCCTCGACGAGATTTCTCATCAGATACACCAAGATCTGTAACTGGCCGCAGGCGTGCATCACGAAGACGGCACCAAGACCACATAAACCTGTCGCTATCGAGGTAGTAACTACCCCGGATAATATCTGTATTGCAAAGATAAATTCATAAATGGGGCTGACTTGTGCATTGAGGGAAAAAAAGTAAGCCGGGCAGGGCAGAGGTCTGATAGTAATATTTTGCGCAGTGACGATTTTTCCCTTGACAAACGGCAAAATCAATCGAAAGGAGAGTCCGCTGCTGTACAGGAAAACAGCGCAAAGTGTGACCAGACGTCTTCCGATCTTCGCGGACTCGATCATCGCGTCTCGTGATCTCGCGCTGGTAACTGTCTTATAATCTTCCTCGATGTGCTTCAAACAACGTATGATATCTCTTTCGTGAAAAACCATACTGCTGTATTTACTACCGGCCATGAAACCGTAGAGAAGCAGAGGAATCGTTCGAACCCTGATGCGTGTTCTCTTCTCAATCAACCAAAAACAGACACCCGGAATAAGTACGGAATAAAGAAGAATGTTACAGATCGAGATCAAGATGTATTTCCAAATTGTTTCGCCGGTAGATCTTCTCCTGTTATACACCGGCCAGACTCCGAGTACGCTCAGAACGTGTCGCGTCAAATGTGTGATAAAAATCACGTCGTCTTTATAATGCTCGGTGATCAGCATTCTTTTGTCAACCATTCTTCTGTGAAATCTGTATGCAAGCTGGATGGCGACTGATCGCTGCGAATAAGAACTGTCAATAAAGTAAATTTGTTGCTCGCTTGCGCTTGCGCGCATTAAGGATTTATAACGTTGCGTGAAAGAAAGGGTTCGGAAGCAAGAGAGTTTTCAAGTCAAACTGTTCACCGAGGGTCAGGATTGCTTTCCACGAATTGCGCTTCTATTCGTCAACGTGTACATTTTTTTTCAAGCAACTGAGAACAGTCAATTGAATTCAACTTTTCTTCTTGTATCAAAACTTATGATTGCATCTGTTGGACGTTGACCGCCAGCAATATTTTCGATTACAAAGTTACAGTAATACTTGTATTTGCTTAGAGATCAATACATATAACAATAATGCTTCTGACGTGATGGTTTTATCGTGCTTCTGACGTGGTATTTCTAATAACGTCAGTAGATTAAATAAAGCTAAAAATGTGTTTATGTTCTTATACAATATCTGAAAGTAAACTTGTTAAACTTGGTGCACGAAAAGATGAAAATGAAAGCGGTACATCATTTCCGCGTGTGGAAGGTGTTTTTATTCCGATGCTAAAGTTTTCTGATTTTCTGGAAAGTAATCACCTTTGATTGTACTAAAGTCTCTATTACAACTAAAAAGCCACATAATCGGACGGAAAAAGTATGCGTGTAAGAACTTTGGAAGGGATTGCATGCAAACATATTTGTGATTTGTATAATTATTACGTAATTATATCTCAAACAATAAGTATATAATAGTATCTTTTGTGATCATTCTCCCGATTAAAATGTGTAGTGCGTTTAGTAAAAGTTAAAACGTGCTCTATTTAAGATAATATTTGACGGCGTGCCATGCTAGTGTTTTGGAGATTTTAATGCCGGGTAAGATGGATTTCCAAAAGCAGTAATAGTTGCGAAGCAAAATAAAATACTTCTTATTATTGTGCAGCTTATTTTTACCATATAACATTGAAAAGCTGCTTGATATTTTAAAAGTAGTTTTATTAGTTATATTAATAAAAATATATATTTAAATCAAAATCTGGTAATATTATGTCTGAGTTTTGTATTCATCGCATGCTTATGTCACATACAATGTATTATTAATATGATGTGTAGCTTAGATTATAGTTTTAAAGAGCGAACGTTAATTGACAATTAATGTGTAACAGTTTAAATGCAGTACTTCGATCCGCTTGCGAGATATAGACGCACGCACGAATCAACGGATTTTTAAAGCAGCATTGGTTTTATACATATGTGATTGACAAATTGTGAAATTATATTTTCAGTTACTTCTTTACCTCTTATTTTCTACTGGGTGCTTTTCTTTATCTCGTGAAATGAAATATAGATGCAGTTTATATATAAAGATTATATAAAGAGATAAAATAATAATTTAAAATAAAAAATTACATAACTTAATTAATTTTTAAACTGCATTTTATGAAACTTTAAGGTATAGTTTTACTGAGAAACAAAAATTCTCACGCACCCTTCTATATAGAGAAGATATATTTAAATCGAGAATATATTCTGTATTTGACACATCTATATCACGAGCACACACGATACGATGTTACCATTACGATGCGTTTGTAATCATAGTTCCAACGAGAAGGTGGAGATGCAGATCATAAATGTTCAGTCGGCTATCTTTAGAAGCATATTAAAATATGTCACAGCTGTTTTCACGACCTGAAAAACAAGCATAATATCCTACAGTTTATATACTATTTCGTCGATTATATTCTTAATTTACAAGCGTGTGATAAATTGAGAAAGTTGTATTCGATTGTGTGTTTGTGTGTGTATGTGTGATATCCATTATATTAAAATTTTAAATGTAACTACTTAATAATGTTATTAATTGTAGTGTTACAATGCTGAAGAAATGAATGAACGTATGTTCTTACATCGCCGTACGTCTTAAAAGATAGATCCATGATCTTCCCAGCGGTAATCTTAGTAGGCATATTCGACATGATTATTACCAGCACGATCCCACGCGCTTTCTTGTCCGGAAGACGGTACCACTCGAGCTCGCAAGATGTACTAGCTACTCTTTCTGCCTGTTATTAATATTATCCAATACGTGTAGAAATTTTCGCCAATTTAAGCATTATTTAAAAAATATTATAAACATTTTCAATAATATCTTCTCCAGTACTGTCTTGTATTAAGCAACAAATAGCATTACCATATATTATTATAAAACTGCACGTCCAATTGTGTTATCATCATACCGTATGTGTAATGTTTTCTATGAAATAGTATGGACAAACATACCTGAACACTAAGTTGTTCGCCAGTGTAACAAAACATGAACATATTTATCATCAGGGATGTAACTGTTATAAAGTAAGAGCACATAGCTATCGAATTGCTATTTTCCCATTCCTATAAACGTTACATTATCGAAGGAAACATTTTTTTTGCTTTGTTATTGAACTGAATATTTGCTTTTAAATGTATGTGAAACTACGAACCATTATTATAAAATATCCCAGAAGGCATACTATCATCGTGCACCCCATCAATTCTATTAGACACGCTTGTTGTAAAGTATTTTCTACCAATTGTAAAAAACTGGAATGTCAACGGTACCGAATCAACGCATGTAGAAAATGGACAAATAAAATTAACTACAGTCTGCATGTATATTATGTGAATTATCGATTAGCGAATATTTCATTATTGTATAGACGGTGAGTCACTTGATGTATATGTTGTTTTAATAAAAATTAAAAAAACTCTCAAACTCTCACCTTCGAATTCTTATTTGATGTTCCACCATTCTCGCCAGCTTCTTGTTCACGTCCTGTTTTTCCTGCCATTGCTCCTCGACGAGATTTCTCATCAGATCCGCCAGAATCTTCAGCTGGCCACAGGCGTGCATCACGAAGACGGCCGCGAGGCCACATAAAGCTATCGTTATCGAATAAGTGACTACCCCGGATAAAAATTGCATTGCGAAGATCAGCTCGTAAGCGGGGCTAACTTGTATATCGAAGATATAGAAGTAAGCCGGGCAAGGCAGAGGTTTGATCGTGATGTTTTGTGCGGTGACGATTTTTCCCTTGGCGAACGGCAGGATGGATCGAAAGGAGAGCCCGCTGCCGTACATGAATACCGCGCAAAGTGTCACCAGTCGTATTCCGATCTTTGCAGATTCGATCATCATGTGCCGCGCCTCCACGCTATTAACGATCCTCCAATCCTCCGCGATGTGCTTCAAACAGCGCCTGATATCCTTTTCGCGGAATACCAGATTGCTGTACTTACCACTGGCCATGAAGCCGTAGAACATCAGAGGGATCGTTTGGACTCGGACGCGCGGTCTTTTCTCGATTGTCCAGAAAAAAGCGCCGGGAATCAGAACGCAGTAGAGAAGAATGTAAGACATCGAGATCAAGAAGTACTTCCAGACTCGTTCGCCGGTGGAGCTTTTCCTGTTATACGCCGGCCAGACCCCGAGTAGGCTTAGTACGTTTCGCGTCAATTGCGTGATGTAAATCATGTCATCTTTGTAATGTTCGTTGCGCAGCATGCTCTTGTCGATTTTGCGTGAAATCTTTACGCGAACTGGATGACGACTGATCGCTGCAAATAAGAACTGCCGATAAAGTAAGTTCGTACTCCGCTTGCGCTTGCGCGCCTTAGAGATTAAAATGTTGCGTGAAGAAAAGGGTTCGAAAGCAGAAGAGTTCCCAAGTCAGACTATTCTCCGAGGGTCAGGATTGCTTTCCACGAATAGTGCTTCCATTCGTCAACGTCGAACATTTTTTTTTTTCAAGCAGCTAAGAATAGTCTGTTGGACGTTTTCAACTTTTCTTCCTGTGTTAAAACTCATGATTGCGTCCGTTGGACGTTGACCGCAGTGGTTTCGCTTACGTGTAGTATAATACAGAAGACTGCTTAGAAATCAATATAACAACAATCGTATATTGTTTTTTATGTAATGATGTTGTCGTATTTCTGTTATTATAATTCTAATTACTTCAGTGCAAATTAAATAAAGCTGAAATTACATTTATATTCCTATATTTTATTTTATTCTACAATTACTGTTTGTGGCAGAAAAGTAAACTTGTAGTTGCGTAAGAAACAAAAAATGAAAGTTGCAAATCATTTCCATAGAAAGTGTTTCAATGTTGCATTGATCAAGTTTTCTGATTCTCTGGGAAACAATCATGTGTGATTCTGCCGATGTTTTTGTTGCAACTTGTATTTTTTAAAGTTACAATGCTGATCGGTAAGTAAAAGTTTTTACGTGTTTGTATGAACGTCAATACGTATTTTTTAACTTTCGTCTGGCTATCATTTTTTTTTACAACAGACATTCTAACAAAAAAGTTACCGTTTGGGAATAATATGTCTTTGCCATATTTACATATTTCTTTGAGGACTACGTTCATGCATCTACGGACTATTCAAATACATTAAGAACAGTAATACGAAACATATATACGATAAAACGAAATACTTACTTTTGTATTCTTATTTGATGTTTGATTGCCAGTTTTGTGCTGACATTTCGCTGCCCAAATTCGCTCTCGTCGACAAAGTTCTCTATCAATCGCATCAGAATCTTCATCTGCGCGCATGCATGGATCAGGAAACGTCATGGAAGATGGTGGCGAAACTGCAAATTGTCACATGTGATCTCGTCTACATGACGAAACCTCAAAGAATTTGCTGGAAAAACACGAGTTTATAGGTATAACTATTTCGCAAATCAAAGAAAACTTAATAATAACTGGAACAGGGGTCTAATCGTGCTATTCTCATCGATAGATACTCCCTCTCGACAGCGGCACCACCGTGTTATAAGATAGTCCACCGCAATACACGAACGTGAAGCACAAGACGAATAATCGTCTCCTGATACCTTTGCTCAGGCTTTGCTCAGCAAATTATTTTTCGAGCGTCACCGATGGCTACTGTTCCCCGATCAATCTTCCTCGATGTGCTGCAGGCAGCTTCTGATGTCGCACTCGTGGATAAATAAATTACTGTACTTAGTGGTTGCTATGATCGAATACAAGACCGATGGTATCATTTTTAGTTTCTCTCAAGATTCATTATCGATGCGTAATCACCCGATACAATGTATAGCAATAGAGAATTAGCAGATAACAGACGATCACAAGAAAAATTTTTGTGATCTTGTTTGGCCGTCTGTCGGTCGACGGCCAGGTACTGAGTAATGGTGCAACAAAATTATTTTCAGATCTGTATTTAAATTTTTAGATACTTCAGTAAAATCGTCTTTCCGTGTGCGATTTTCCACCACGAGGCATGCGCGGCCCGTTCGATGAACTCTCCTCTGCGTCTTCGCCGCGTAAAAGCTGCGACTTTGATAACTCGTAATTTGCATTTTCTAATGTATCGGTTAAGTTTCACGGGGGAAAAAACAGCAGCTGCGGTTGGAACAAATCGGAAAGGGGTGAGCGAGGACGTCGTGGTCACCACGATGACGTGGTGAAAACTTTTGTCCGAGGATAACCGTAAAGTTACCGACAATACGTAATTCTAATATTTTCCTGGAAAAATTCTACATGTTGAACGTGAAAGTTTTTTTTTGCCCGTCATAGATTATATGAAGATCCAGGTTCGAAAAGTTAAATCAAAAGGAAATTACAATTAATAGAAGGTGGTCAGTTGGGTCGAGTAAAAAGTTATTATATAATAGTTTTCACTGTTCATAACGGAACGTATTCCTCGAATAAGTTTTGTAGAACCTTCTGATGGGGTAGAAAAAAAGCGCAGTTTTGAAAACAGAGGGGATACTAATAATGCTTTGAGGAACTTTAAAATGGAGGGGACTTGCAAAGTAAAACGTCGAATCCGCCGTAAAATCATAGTTCGCATCTGATTGCGTTTCTTTCTGCGAAAAGGGAGAACCGTGGAAGCTGAGTGTTTTTGCATGGTGATATCAACTATCAACTAATAATAATAGCATTAAACACTTTACTGCGTACGGTATAAGTAATTAATAAATATATCATTTAATGTAACTGAAAATATAAAAATAAAAATAAATTAAAAGTATATTAAATATGCATCCAAATAACGAGCATTTAATGTTGTTATAATGACTGACCTAGAAATAGTCTTAATGTTGTTTTAATCAATTGCTAGTGAATTAGTAATTCAACTGATTCATCGTTTGATCCGTAAATGTCACCGTAAATAAACGTCGCTAAATGATAAATACGAGTAAAGAGAAATTATGAATATAATATTTTATACTTGTGATTTAGCAGGTAGGAAATTAATATGTATTTTGAGCAAGCCAAAGAATTCATATTTCAGTGAATGGCATTTGGAATAATCATACGTTTTGCGTCGTAACCATTCGAATAAAATTTAAATACACCATTGATGTCTTGCATACCTGAAAATATTTGTGAACGTTAATCAAATGCTTAATCTCCAGATTAATACAGCGGAAGAAATTACACTTACGTCGCAAAAGCTTTGGAGAGAAATATCGAACATTTTAGCAGCTGTCAAAGTTGACGGACGGGTCGATCTGATCATCACCATAATTAAGCTATTCACGTTTTTCGTTGGTACCGTGTACCAATCGATGTAATATGATGCATCTCCAATCTTTACACTCTTCAAGACAAAAAGTTAAATATGAATCTCGAGCTCAATGCTTAATAATTAAACTAACTAATTAATTTTTAATTAAAATTGATTACTTATTTGTTTTAAATTAAATGTACCTCTTCCTTAAGACGATCACCGATACTTGATAGGGTAAAGACATTCACAACAATCGAAATGACTAATATAAAATATATAATCACGCCGAATAATTGATTGTCTTCCCATTCCTTAAAGAAATTTATGTGGAAAAAAAATTTTTTTTTAAATAAATCATTCTTTTTCGAGATTATATGAGAATATATCAAAATACCTTGAGTACTCCATATTCAAGAAAACATATAATAATAGTACATCCAACCATCTCTGATAGAAAAACGAAATTTAATGAATTTTCGATCATCTCAACATACCTGTAATAAGTATTATCATGGAATTAAAGTAAATGTAATTAAATTATAATTTGGAGTAATCGCGAATAAATATGGCAATACGTATACGATGAAGACGTATTATTTAACGCCATTCAAGACGATATTTAAAGTAAAATAATAAATAAAATAGTAAAAATAAAATTTAGATTTGTTCTCTCTCTTTTTTATACCAATAAATTGATATTATTGGCGACACATTTGCTGAAAAATTCACAATTTTCTTTCCGACCTGAGAGCTTGCATGTGGTGCGTAATTATCCAACCAAATCGTTCGTGAAAATCATCAGTTCCGCCGATCAGCAATCTTTCCATGTGTCTGCGGGCGATCTCGAACAAGCAGCAGGCATGCATCACGCAGCTGGAGATTAAGCTGTAAACGCCGCAGTTTGTGGACAGAATAAGGGTGCTGAATATAATCTGAGCGACAAAGAGGATCTCGTAGAACGGTGAGTCTTCCACCACGAAGAAGACGTAGTCGCTGAGATAGGGCAGAGGCAAGTGCGTCGTGTTGTCCTGCTTGACAACTTTATCCGCCACCAGCGGCATAATTATGTGATAAGGCAGCGCGCCACCGTACAGCAATCCCAAATATATAATCGTGAATTGCCTGCCGACCCTGGCGCTCTTCACCATCACCAATCGATCCTCCTCGCTCTCCACGTCTCTGTACTGAATCTCCATCTCCTGCAGGCAGCACTTGATGTCGTTTCTGTTGATGATCATCGTCCAGAACTTGATGATACCCAACAGGCTGAACACCTGAGCGGCTATGACCTTCATGTATTTGGTCAGGTTCTCCGCGTCGAAGAAAGTATAGATGACGTGTGGGACGAGCAGAAAGCACATTAAGCAAAATACGACGCTCGTCTGGAAAATATGTTTGATTCTATCCATCGTGGAGTCGTCCGCATAAAGTGGCCATACGCCGACGGGAGTCAAGAGAATTTTCGCGACTCTCACCACGTACTCCGCGTCCGATCTGTAGTCGAAGTTTCGGAATAGCGCGCGGTCGTCGGCCAGCGACATGCCCGCGATCATCGTTTTTACAATTATTCGCTTCGCACGTTTGATTCCCGACTGACCGCACCGCAACAAAGTGGGATCGTTGATCGGGCAGCGCCCGAGTTAACCGTGGGCGCTTGCGTGTGAGAAGTTCGCTTCTTCGTGGCAACTTTCAGCAAAGGGCTATTCTTCTGAGAATCACCGCAACTTCCATTAGAGAAAAAAATACGTATCATTTCGTTGACTACGCAGGCGCTATCGAGACTCGCGAAGACGGAGGTTTACTTCGTCGAGCCGTCGCGTCGAAGACAAAAGTGTACGGTGTTCAGAAGGATAAATATTTCTGTGCTTCAGCAATTTAAGGAAATCTATTTCGAAATGTCTGCCGGGTGTGTTTGCTGCAATGATATCAGTTGTAAATTGACCATATCTAGCATTCTCCTAACACATTGAGAATATAAATCAAGTGTTTTAGTTACAAAAATATTTTATTATAATGCAAATTTATTATAAAATATTATGATAAATTCTTAGAACTAAATAGTATTTTCGTGATAGCAAATAATGTGCAATTCTCTATGCATTTCCTATATTTGCAGATATATCTATATAAGTTTATGATAAATTCAACTGTGGTTTCTCTACTTCAACATTTTCAACAATGTCAGGCCATTTGGTAAGTCATTTTATTGAAACGTTCTTTGCAAGCAAACTGCGCCCGACAATTTAGGATGATTGTAGAACACGCCGCAGTCTCGTATTACTCACGATTTGTGTTTTATAAAACTCGAGAAAAGGAAGAAGTTTCGGAAAGGGAAAAAATAATGATACGGCAATAAAAGTTCAAAACAAAGAATACGCATTATACAATATTGCGAAGTTAGACGTATAACTCAGAGAGTAATTTAAATTAATTCTTTTCGGGGAAGAGGCAAAATTGTGGACGAAGACACTGTATAAAAAATTGCATGACGTGTGCTATTCGGATTACTGTAGTAATACGATTTATTTTTCGACAGAGAGGTGATTGTTTAGCTGATATTTGATAAAAATAGTAAGTGAGATATATCATATATTTCACAAAGTGACGGTAGCTTAGCATTTCTTATACATAGGCGTTCGATAGTTTATATATAGGATATAACTCCTGAGTTTTTATGTGGTCATTGCTCGTATAAAATTAAAGTACGCCGCTGACGTTTTGCACACCTGAAACGCGCATAATACATATAGCGGATATTATTTGTATCAATTTTTCGATAAACATTAAGCAATTACCTCGCAGAATCCTTGAAGGGAAAGATCGAATATTTTTGCGGCCGTCAAGGTTGATGGGCGGTTTGATCTGAGCATCACCAGAATTAAATCCCTCACGATTTTTGTTGGCAAATTATACCAATCGATAGAATACGACGATTCTCCTACTTTCTCGCTCTTCGTAAAAGGAAGAAATAAATCGATCAATCGATTAATTGATTACATTAATTTTATTATTCTCAGAATTCAAGCTCGATCGATTTTTATGGAAAATTTTTATTCATTTGTAATTGCGATGGATACGTATTACGAAATATTTTATAAATTATGAATTATCTAATAGTACACAAATTGCGGAATGTACCTCTTCCTTAAGGCGATCACCGATAGCTGATATAATATAAACGTTCACAAATATTGATGTCATTAGAACGAAGTATGTGCCCATAGGTAAAATCTTTCCGTCTTCCCATTCCTGAAATAAGTTTGCATAAACGTAGATTTGAATTTCATCCTGCATTTTGTTCTAATAATTCTTATTAATGAAAATACCTTAAGAACTCCGAATTCTAGAAAGCATATAATAATAGTGCATCCAACCATCTCGCATAAAAAGACAATGTTTAATGATTTCTCAATCGTCTCCGCGAATCTGTAATGTATTTCATTACTCAGTGAACGTATATAAAATTGATGTAAATTATTATACGTAAACGCGCTTTTCTGTTTTTATCTTAGTTACTAATAGCATATTAATGCATATTGCATGCGATTTAATTGAAAATACGATTGGCGAAATTTACAGAGGCACCAACGTAAGGCGCAAATGAAGACTTTTTCACCTGATGGCTCGTATATGGTGTTCGATTATTCCTCCGAGTCGCTCGTGAAGATCGTCGATCCCGCCGCTGAGGACTGTCTCCATCTGCCTGCGTACGACCTCAAACAAACAGCAACTGTGCATCACGCAGCTGGCAATTAAGCTGTAAACGCCAGTGTTGGTGGAGAGGAGGATGCTGCTGATCAAGATCTGCGAGACGAAGACAATCTCATAGAACGGCGTTGGAAAGTCCTCCACCACGAAGAAGATGTAGTCGCTGAGGTACGGCAAGGGTATTAGCGTCGTGTTGTCCTCCTTGATGATTTTGTCCTCTAGTAGCGGCATAATTATATGATAGGGCAACGCGCCGCCATACGATAGCCCCAGATACGTCACCGTGAAGAGTCTGCCGATCTTGGCGCTCTTCGTCATCACCAAGCGATCCTCCTCGCACTCCACGTCCCTGTATTGAATCTCCATCTGTTGCAGGCAGTCTCTAATACCATCTCTGTTGATGATCATCGTCCAGAATTTGATGATGGCGAGCAGGCTGAAAACCTGGGCGGCTATGACCTTCATGTATTTGGTCAGGTCCTCCGCGTCGAAGAAGGTGTATATGACGTGCGGGACGAGCAGAAAGCACATCAGACAGAATATCAAGCTTGTCTGGAGGTGATTCTTGATCCTGTCGGTTTTGGAGTTGCCTCGATAGAGCGGCCAGATACCAACGGGCGTTAACAGAGTCTTGGCCACCTTCACCACGTACTCCGTGTCGGCCTTATAATTGACAGGCTGAGAGTAAAAATGACCTATCTGCAAGGTCCGAGCAAAAGTGAGTTAGAAATGTTTCCGCGCAAAAACGAATTGCTTGAGGTTCCGGGCAAAAACGAATCACAGAATAGCTCCGAGCAAAAACGACTCAAATACATAAGTCGTTTTTGCCCGCGAAGAAAACTAGAGTCATTTTTGCCTGCACAGAAAACTCGACTCGTTTTTGCCCGCGCAGAAAAATTAACTCGATTTTGCCCGCGCAGAAAACGACGCGTTTTTGCCTATGATGAAAAGCAACCTGATTTTTGCCTGCTTTGAGAAATGAACTCGGTTCCCGTCCGCGTGGAAAAATAAATTCAATATTACTCGGATTTTTTGTGTTTTTTAAACATTTATATCCAAATTCAAAAAAAAAGAAATAATTCAAAAATGCTTTTAGAACTACAATTTGCATAATTTTTTCCAAATTAAGACGATGAATTTGGATTAAAAGTACAGGTTAATTATTGTTTATTTATGATTTTGAACCAAATGTTGGGTAGGATAAATTAGAAAATTGGCAGTATTTTTTTATCATTATATTTTTAATAAACATAAAAAATAAACATGTATTTTAAACATTGTTTTAACTTTTATATATGTCTTTTCGGTACATTTCTATAATCTCACTACATTCATTCAGGTCCATAATTTTACTTGAAGCTAAGGTTTCACTCTGCGTCACTATCACCGCTCGCTAAGTCAAAATCTTTAGACGAATTTTCTACCCTCAGTGTTTGATAAAAAGCTTTGTATTTTGGATCGATAAATTGGATAAGCTGCATCAAATCGTTGTACTTCTGTTTCGTAATTGGTCTTCCATTGGGATACAAAAGCGAAAGATCCGCTTCTTTAAATTCCTCTTCTGTACATTTCTTCTTGCCAATGTCAACATCGCGCAGTATCTCGTCATCAAATGTCATAAATATATGAAACGGCTGCTCTTGGTCGAGTTTGATCGTTCTAATTTTCATCCAATTTATTTTGTTGTGATCTACGTCTTGTTTTCGATTTACAATAAGCTTTTGTAAATCCTGTGATGAAAAGAAATCAGTCGATTGCATTTTTTTAACTTCAAAAAATGGTTGCTTTTTTTTGGTATTCTTAATAATGTCAATCCAGTGGTCCGGGGTGTTGACAGTTTCGTGCCGTTTGCGTTCCTTTTCTATTAATCCGAAATTTCGGTCGCAGCTATTATAGCTGTGACCAGACAGTAAGAACTTCTCCTCAATTAAATTAATTGAGCTGTTTGCCAAATAATGTTTTAAGAGAAGCGTAATTTTTATGTTCCGATTCTGGCCTCCGCATGAATCCGAGTACAGGATGACGTGTTTTACATTTTCCGGAACGTGGTTTTGGAAATGCTTTCGCAAGCAAGACGCCATTTCTTGCCCTCCCCTAGCAGCAACATCTTCGGACCACATGTACATGTATGCTGAAATGACAGGGGAAATTATTATTAACTTTGCTCCTTTAGTCAATAATATTTATGAAAATCCAAATGTGTTTTTTTTATTGTACTTGATTAAAAGGATACAAGGACTCGCTGAATCCGATCCGAGGTCATAATTGAAAAATTCGAAAATTTCAATTTTTGCAATAAATGAACACAAAATTGATAAAAAATGGATGAAGTAAGCGAGATTTCGCGGTGGGCGGAACGTACAGGGGTAAAAAGACCCGCTCATTCCGAATCCGAGGTCAGAATTTTTCTCCATACAATAACACAATTGGATTTCATTATACATGCTAAAATACACACGTACCTTGATTTGAAATCTCATTAACAATACATAGATTGTAAGTAGCAAGTTGGCGCTTGTAGAATGCGATACCAGTTGTCACTGACGGTGTTTCCAGTACTTTCTGCAAATCGAACGTTAGAACGATCGTATCTTCATCTGCATTTTCAACGTCGCGTTTGAACTCTGCGTGAATTTTTTTCCTCAAATCGTCGTGTTCTTCTTGCATATTTTCGAATTTTACTCTTTCTTCGTTCGGCAGATCTTTGTTGTTTAAGTTCACTTTTATCGTATCGCAGGTTTTACATGTGTCCGTGTGTCGTTTTTTAAAACTCAAATTAAATTCATAGTTGAAAATGTCTCGAAACATATGCTCGGATACAAAGTCTGCGTTTGTGACTTCACAGTCGTCTTTGTACATTCTGTACATTATTGCCAAATTTAAATTTGAATTTAAGTATTTCTTCTCGGAATCTGATCTACCATAATGTGATTCATACTTTGGAAATCGGTTGATAAAATTCCGAACACCCTGTTTAAGTGTCTCGCTAGTCCGATTCGCTGAGGGACCTTTTCCTCTTTTTTCTGATGCGCTGGGATTCGACTGTGCCGATTTTACTGCTCGATTCATTGAAGATGCAGTGATCTGGTAGCATCCCAGCATGAATGATCTACATACTTCTTGTTCAATGCCATTGCTGTCTGTTAAGAAATATTTGTAATTGAATTCTCTACTCTTCCTTGGAATAATCGGCAAAAAGGGATCTCTTTTAGATGTAGTTGGTGTCTTCTTAATCGATGCACGGATCAGCAATGTTTTTTGACTTTTGTTTGATTGTTCATAGTAAGTCGAAAATATTTCTTGTTGGCGAGCAATATCAATTTTTGTTGAGCAGTAAGTTTTACATTTGCAAATACTTTGCGGAATGAATCTTTTTCCTGGAATAATTTTCCCTTTTTTGGTGGTATGTTCTCGGCCACGTTCCACATTTTCTTTTGCAATGAATTTTTTATGCATGTGTGGTTGCCTCTTACGCTTCCGTGAATTTTTGTTTCCTTGTGGCTCGAATTCTGAAGCATACGTAAGAGCATATGCGTCGAAATAAATGATAAAATAAGGCTATGCACGCAATACGTAACACAATCACGAGAAATCACAATTTTCACATAGTTTAACTCAAAAATGTAATTAACAATCATATAAAATGTTAGGAATATTTTTAATAACATAGCAAAAAAAATATGTAAACTTGATATAAATGTGTATACTGTCACCCAAATAATATTAAATCAAATTTTGATTCTATACAAGTGCACGTGCACACCTTTGCTTATAATGGATTAAAAATTGTACCTTCCAAATCTTCTTCAGAGCTTGTGCTATTCTCTTTTTCTGAATCTGTCGATTCGGGACTGCTCTCATCATTATGCTTGTCTGGAATGTGAAGTAATATTGTCATCACAAATTTCATTTATACACACTTTGACCATTTTTATCATTACAATAATTGAGATTTCAAGTCGTACAAACCTTTTTCCATTATCACTTTCTTGAAAAATGAAATCACGTTACACTGTTAAATGTTAAAACACTGAAAAATGCCTTGGAATGAAACGTTACGTCTTTGCTGCTCGAGTTTAAACACGAAAATGGGATGATAACCGGTAAAAACAAAGAAATCACGTGTCGTCGTATGTAAACATACACACAGAAAAATATATACTATCCGCAAGTAAATATTACTTGTTTTAAATATTTGATAAGTTCATATATCCGCAAATCTACCATAAAGTCATCGCAAGCCTCACATTTACTCAAAACATATTCTAGATATTAGCAAGTCTAGTACACACTTCAAATAAGAATATTTAATTAATACAAGAATTCGGATTACTTACTATATACAGTCTACTGAAGAGAAGTATATAATATTCTTGAAAGAAGAATGAATTCTTGTTTTGAGCACAAAATTATGAGCTTTTCTAAGATTTGTGCTAAGTATATCTTAAAGCTATTATTAAGATAATATTCTCTATTGAAGAAACCTATTACTTAAAATAAATATAATAAAATAAATAATTGCTTTTCTTGGCTGTAGAGTGATACTTTTCTGTGTGTACCTGTCCATACATGTGTGCAGAAAGCGGGCGACTCAGTAACATGCGTGCGTGATTGTATTGCACGTTTTGTCACAGTTCTGTCTTCGGAATTTGGATATAAATGTTTAAAAAATACAAAAAATCCGAGTACCTAATATTGAATTTATTTTTCCACGCGGACGGAAACCGAGTTCATTTCTCAAAGCAGGCAAAAATCAGGTTGCTTTTCATTATAGGCAAAAACGCGTCGTTTTCTGCGCGGGCAAAATCGAGTTAATTTTTCTGCGCGGGCAAAAACGAGTCGAGTTTTCTGTGCAGGCAAAAATGACTCTAGTTTTCTTCGCGGGCAAAAACGACTTATGTATTTGAGTCGTTTTTGCTCGGAGCTATTCTGTGATTCGTTTTTGCCCGGAACCTCAAGCAATTCGTTTTTGCGCGGAAACATTTCTAACTCACTTTTGCTCGGACCTTGCAGATAGGTCATTTTTACTCTCAGCCTGTCAATTGTGATTGCGAAATAGCGTAGAGGGTTGCGTCGACATCGCTCGCGGACTTTCTAGTTCGCAATTTGTTTTTATATAGATTATAGACGATGCGCGAATATTCCCCCAACGACTGAGGCGGACACGAGCGTGCCCCAACCGCGGGAGCCAACCGCGGGCACTTGCGTGCGTAATTCATATCTCTTATAGCGATGATTTTCTGCGAGCAATCTGCGAGAATCGTTGAAAGTTTTAATGGCGAGGAAAACGCATGCAATTTCAGCGACAACGCATGCGCTGTGACGATGGTAACTTCAGACTCTTCGAGTCGGAGCTTTATTCTTCCACGTCGGCTGAAGGAGTAGAGTTCTTTCCAGAGAATGGTCACCCGGAATGTAAGTAGACTCGTGCAAATTAAAAACCAGGCTTTGACCTCGGGAGTTGTTAGATAATAAACGTATTATCAGTATTATTGATTTGGATTTAAAATTGATCATTTATATATCTACCAAAGTTCGAAGAAATAATGTAATATCGTGAATGTGCATATCTTTCTCAGTATATGCAGTGATTCAAGAAGCACTTAACGTATCTATCGATAAGATGTCGCATTTTTTTAATATCTTATACGAAGAATGCGACGCGCAACGCAACGATTTGCGCAGATCGCGTCAGTGAACTCGAATCATCATGTCGGACGATCAAGGTAAAGAGTGCTTAACATTAAGATTCAGATAAACGTCAAAATATGCTTGTGCAATTTTTACAGGAGGAATATGGCAGATGCAGAAGAACACGATCACGATGTTCGTGGCGGAGATCATTGGCACTGCTGTCCTCTTGTTCATCGGTTGCATGGGAAGTATCGGCGGATTGGGATCCGCGCCGCCTCCGCCGCTGCAACCGGCGCTCACCTTCGGTCTGACGGTGAATCTCATAATTATGGTACGTATTGTCGAATACTTGATCTTGATTCCTCGAAACGATATAAATATTCTTTTTTTTGCTGAATATATTTAATAAACACAATTTACTAAAATACAATTTACGTATAATATACACTTGTTTTATGATACGGATTTTGTAATGTATACATATAAAATGCCAAGTTTATATATTTGATATTTATTATTACATTTTTTTATACTTTTACTTGTAATGCATGATACATATGTATTTTTCATTCATATGCGATATTAGTTTCATAAAACTTGCAATATCGATCAAGTTAAATTTCGCTGATTGGAATTTATGAAAAACATATATATTTTTACAAGGCATATAAAGTCTGGTTCATCGTGTTTCCGCGTACAAAATTTCAATCGCCGATATTTCTCAGATGATAGGTCACGTAAGTGGCGCTCATCTTAATCCGGCTATCACCATCGGCGCGGTCATTATGGGCCTGAAGTCAATTCCGACCGGCGTGGTTTACATCCTGGGACAATTTATCGGCGCCATCGCGGGATATGGAATTTTAAAAGTGCTGTTTTATTGTTTCGTTATTGTTACATGCGGTACACCCGATATCTCGATATTCGCGCGAACGATGATCTGGTATTCCCGCAGATGATAACGCCGGCGGAATTGTTCAACGATGGAAACCCAAACTCGACTGTCGGTGTTTGCATGACGGTCGTTCATCCGGGGATCAGCAACGTGCAGGCTTTATTAGTCGAGACGTTTTGCACGAGTTGCTTACTTTGCGCGTTTTGTGCCGCGTGTGATCCACGATGCGCTCACCTTTCGGACTCAGGCGCCCTCAAATTCGGCCTTTCAGTCACTGCTCTTTCCTTCGCGGCGGTAAAAAAAAATTACTTTTAAACAACGCAATTTTCTTTATTATTGACATTATTATTACTTCAATGCATCAATTATTCTTTTACTGGAAAAAAATATATTCTGTGTAGAGTCCAATAATTTTCAATGAAATTTGTTATCCTATACAGATGCCATTTTATAAGAAAGGAAAGTAACAAAGTATATATAAAATTAACCAATAATCTTTTTACAGTGAATCATGCGATTGAAAAAATCAATAATTTATTCTTTTCTATCCCTTAAGGGTCTTTACACAGGGTGCAGTATGAATCCAGCGCGGACATTCGGGCCTGCATTTTGGAATAATGCTTGGAAGGATCATTGGGTAAGTTAAAAATGGAAATTCTGTTTTATATGACAATCTTGCTGTATTATAATATGAGCGCAAATTTATTCCTAAGATTGTCAGACTCCGATTTTGTATTATGATAGTGTATTTTATTATTTCATATAATCAACTCACAATCAGATTATGTACGATACATAAAAGTCCGATTACGTTAACGAACGCACAAGCAACTCGAACTGTAGCACACATAACAAAATTATTTTTAACGCTATATCAGCTTATTTAAACATCGCATATCGATGATGTTTTTCAGTTTTAATTCAGTGACAATATTATTCCAAGATTAAACTACATAGAATATAATATTTTGTATATAAGGATGAAACGTATATCCGAACAATAATTAATATAAAATATGAAAATAATGTTCTTTTATCTTTAATTTATTTTTCTTTTTAAATTTCTATCAAATTGTTTAATTTTTTGTTTGTTCAATTAGATTTATTGGGTTGGTCCTATTTCGGGAGCTTTACTTGGAACATATGCCTATCACCTGCTGTTTGCAGAAAAACGACAAAGCAAGTAAAAAGCTTAACGTGTAGATACATTTGAATAGTGCAATGTAATCATGTAATGTAAATAACATACACTCTTAATTTATTATATATCCAGTCTATAAATATGAAACTATAATAGAGGAAAGTTCCCCCTATTATGAGATAGGGATCCTAATATGAGATGGCGAGGTTTTTTTATGGGTATCAACACACAGATGGGGCCTATATAGGGCTTTTTAGCTTAACATATCTCATATTAGGATCCTGTCTCATAATAGGGGACTTTCCTCTATAATAATTTAATTTTTAATATTTTATTTAATAAACAATTACATAATTATAGATTATCATCTACTGGTCATGTTTTCTTCTAAGTAACTTCTAGTTGTGCTAGATGGCAGATGTATAAAATTCGACGATAATAATCTTAATATAATGACTTTTTCTCATTTATTTAACATTTAATATTGGATCTCTCTCTCTCTCTCTCTCCGTCTAAAAATTAAAAATTGTTGAATGTGATCATACACATTTTAATATAATATAATTCCAGTTTTTTTTCATATTTCTAATATTTGTAAAAACAATTTATTTATTGCTATTAACCGATAAAAGACATTAATAATATGATACAAATTTTTTTTTTTACAAAAAGAAGCCTATTGTATAAATAAATTATTTGCTTTATAACTACTTGATATCGATTGTGGTACATGAATCGGCTGTAGACAAAGAAGATCTGCGCCGTGTAAGTTGCGCAATGTTCCTATTATATTTGTGTGTGTGTGTTAGATAGAAAAAAGTTAATAAATATATTAATTTTTGAGTTTATTTTTCTACTTTCTTCAATAGTACATCCATCATGTTTGGAGGTACAATTCTCTTCGCCAAAATAGAATATCCGAGTGGGAAAAATCTAATAAGGTCGCGGTGCATATCTTGGATGCTTCGAGAATTTTAAAAGATCTCATGCTGAGTTGTGGATTACTTTTATCTCATTATTTTTAGAATTTTGTTTCTTCCCTCGAACCAAAGGCCTAAAAGCTGAAGCTTAAAGCTTACATGTATATATACAGAGACACTCGATTTTATTCGCTGTGACGTTTGATTTTTCTATTGTGAAATATTTCTATTGTAAAAAATAAGAATACAGAAAATTCCATTTATATATTTCTGTTATCATTTCCACATAAATTCGCATTAGATAATGTTACAAACTAATAGTAATGAAAAATTCAAATTTTTCTTAAACCTATTATTTGTTATTACATTTTACTCCTGTTCAGATGAGTACAAATGTATTCAGTATAGCGAAACAAATCAGCGCATGAGTAAATTCTTACCAACTAAAGTAATATATATGGTCTAAACCTTTAAACTGTTAATTTAATTCAATTAATTTTAAGAGAAGTAATAACGTAGTTTTGACGTGGTAATATTTTGCGAATAAAGATCTCCGACGGTTCGCACGACGATCCCTGCGCAATCCCGGCATGGCAGCTCTCACCAGGATTGCGCAATTTCTTCCGTAATTTATCCGGTGGATACGTCGGGATTCGCACCGGCCGGGCCGGGCGAAAACATCGTAACCGGCGAAGGTTCATCAACCTTCACCCAGCGACACACTCTCGCCGGCTGGGACTTGGTCACGGATGCGATCGATAGCGCGCGGGGCGTTTCGTCGACGTTTCGAGAAACGCGCGCCCCAGGCCGCACCGCATACACCACACACACACACACACCTGCGTACATCCCGGGACTCGAAAACGCCCATGTTGCCTAGCTCCCGTGGAAAAAGATATAAGTACCTACTTGCAGCATTGTCGTGTCACAAGTGTCAAACCAGGCAGATCGTTTGCAAACCGGCTGGCCGGCTCGACCGGTTGGTTCGGCTTGACCCGACGACGGCCGGCCGCGCGCGACCGGAATCTCCGGGTCCAGATTTGAGATTCGAGTATATCCGCCGGTGTATCCCGACCCCGGGATACATCATCCTCGACGTGACTGCCGAGTTCAAGGTCGCGCGGTACCGGCGAAGCAAACTAAAATTAGTTCAGCGGGCAGGGAGGTTACCCGTCCGCTTGGGGAAGCATGACGCCGCGCGAATGAGAGTTCGTTATTTATGTAGCGATCTGATGAGGGTTGACCGTGGTGCCGTGGGTCTCCCCCGGGGTCTCCGAGGGAGAGAATATTGCGACGTAGCCGCTCTTTCGTTCCCCGCTGCGGCAGATCGAAGTTCTGGTTCTGCGCCGCGCTCGTCGATTATGGGTGGGGCAATTTTCGTCCCTATTGCGTAATAGACGTTCACCCTTCGCTATCCCGGCTGTGCGATCAAGTATAAACAACTTGTTGGGTTTAATATAGATGAGAACGCGAGGAAAACTGTCTAACTTTACACATCGAAGCTATATTCTTCATTCTGACAACATTGCAAGCTGTATATTTTTTTGAAAAAAAAAAACGAGTTTTTTTTACACTATAATGGTATACCATTATAGTGTAAGGCTTTAATTTACGCGTAGATATTAATATCAGAGTCGCAAAAATAATAAGAATTTTTTTTTTTAATAGCTTGCGGACGAAGTTATATTAATCTTTACCGTGCAATTCCTATTTTTATCACTGGTAAACACAATCCGTGGAGAGGGGAATAATGCACGAAACGTATAATCGATCCGTTTATTTTGCTGGGTCGGAGACAGCGAACATTTGCGCACTTTCTATACGTTATATCTATATAACTCGCTTCGTGCATCTATCGATTGGCTGCTGCAGCTGAGCCTCGAATGTTCTAGAACGTTCGGTGGAAAGCACCGAAACTGCAATATCTGCGATTTCTCGAATCCGTTATACCTGTAGATATCTGATAAAGAAATCAATTGCTATTACTAATTGCTGAGATGTAAGTTGTTCACTGTCAACCACGCAGTGTCAAATTATACTCAATTTGAGTCACTTTTAACCATATCTATAGGTCGTCACTGCTCCTACTCAAAATACGTCGCTAATTTAACTAAAACAATGTTAATTTAATTAAACCAATAGAGTTAATATAATAAATTTTGACACACATGGCAGTTAAAAATAACAAAGTTAATTAAAATATTTTTATAAACGTATTTTTAATACGTAATAAAAATACCTTATTTAACGTATTTTTATTCCTTAATATTTAACAGTGTTTGCATATTAAAAAAAAAAAAATGTGTGAAAGTACACAGAACGTATTATATGTACTCTTGAAGGAATTTATTATTCAGCAAATTTGCTGAGCCATATTACTGCTTGGCGACCGCTCGCAATCAGAATGTGAAACCGCACATATAAAAACCACACGCTATATACTTGGTCATATCGCCCGTTCTAAATTTATTTACTTACGAGCGATGCGCCGAGTAAGAAATTTAAACTGGGATATTCGAAGTATACCGCGAGATCGTCGAATTACACGCGACATTTCCTAACTGTAAATGCATTTCTTTGTAATTAATCGTTTTCCTGAGATCGGAAAGAACGTGCTCTCGATTTTCTAACTGTGTCGATTTGTTCCAGTGACCTGTCAGAATCAGAAAAAAAGGCTACATCGGTGGGAAAGGTGTACCAATAAGTCCGTTCGTTAGCGCGATGTACGCTAACTGTATACACCGCAATCTTCCGACGTGTGTACCGACAAGAGATCGCCGAGATCGGCAAGAAGAGAGACATATCGCGTTGAGAAAGTTCCCACAGATCATCACGCCCGTTCCCGTTTAATGCAACATAGTTGGCAACCGTCCTCTACCTTCGCATTTCATTACGCCGCTCTGAATGACACCTGAATGTAACACGCGGTATCGCACGGCGCATTGTGCATATTTCTATGAAGTATACAAGTAGTTCTCCGTTCAACCCTTCCGTCGGAGCTTTAATCCGCCGGCCGTTGTTAACGGCCGACAAAAAGACGATCTCGCAGGGAGAGATAAGTATCTAGCGCGCGCGCGCGCCCCTCAATTGCGTCTACTTAAAAATGGAGCGGTCTTTGTGGATACGTTCGGGCCGGGCTAACGAGCAATAGGAAAAGGAAATCGATAGAGCGGCACACGATACACCGAGAGAGAAAGAGAGAGAGGAACCAACGTAATGTTATGCAATCCGGTTGTAACGCCGGCACGCCGCTACATTATACGCCGTTGCCCGTTGCCCGACCGACGGTCGCGCACCGCCGCGCCGAAACCGTTGCGATCTCTAATGCGCGCGGATTCATTTATCTCCTCATTTTTTCCCTCTCTCTCTCTCTCTCTCTCTCTTCACGATTACGCGCAATTACGCGTCTCCGGGCATAGCGAGGATCGTCCCGGCGACCCACATCCAAATCGCGGCGCGAGGCGGGCTGGCGTTACGTTGCGTAATGTTTTGCGTCTCCCCGATTGTTGCCGACCATCTCGCGCTCGCGATGCTCGCATCGAAATTGCTCACTCTCACGCTCTATCGCCGCCCGTACCCCGTACCACGCCGCGTGTTCTGCGTGTTTGCAAACACGCGTCGTCGTGCGTCGCAGGCCGGCTGGTCTCCCGCGACCGCGCCTCCAAATGTCGCGAAAATAGCCGTTGTCGCTCGCCTCAAGAGCTGATAAAAAAAGAAAAAAAAAAGGAACTACGCCACGCCGGGAACGACCGCAAGGTCACTTCGCGAGTTGCCTGCGCAGCACGGAAATCCCACCACGAACGTTTCCCCGATGACCGAAGAAACTGCGTTTCAGCGTTTCGGCTCGGCGTGGCGCACGCACACGCGATTTCGCAATGTTGGACGATGCGTAGCGTCCCCTCCCACCTCCCCCGCCGTGCTCCGTGCTACCGTGCGCTTACAAAATATTTACGAAAACAACCGGTCTAATCGCACCACCGCAGTGATAACGGCCTCTCTATCTCTCTCGGCGATAACAGAATCCTCATTATCGCACGTTGTACGGAGCGCGGCGCATTTCGTCACGCCCTCTTAGAATGTTTTCTCTGCGACATAAATCGATCATCCTGCGAACGTAATTCCTCGCGTAATTCCTTCCGTGAGTAAATATTTCGGACGGACGCGAGGCGGGCCAAGGTTACAGGTTCCCCGCGCGGTCGCTTCGTTACGCAATAAGCCACAAAACATGTCCGTATTTCTTTTTTTCCTATCCGGGTCCTCTGCCGAAGGCAGGTATACAGCTCTTTCGAAATACGAAACAAATCGAAGCGCACACGAGACCGGCGCGGAGCGGCGGTTGACGAGAAGGCATGGCATTATATCACACACACCGGTGACTGTACTAATGGCGGCGGGGGCGAGAGGCGAGAGGGGAAGCGGTGGCCTTCTCCTTGTATAGGTTGGGCGTTATGGTGGGGCCCCCCCGCCCGGTCGAGCTGAGCGAAGAGCGAACGTGCCAGAAATCCCGTCGTCCCTGCCGGCCGGCCGGGCGGCGGACGCCGATCAATACTCGGCATTTGCTGATTTTCCGGCTATGCCGTGGAAAAAATGTCGCGATCGACGTACCGATCGACAGATCTCGTCGCGACGATGCCGATTACGACGGCGCCGTTGGGGCCGGGTGCCGCGAAAGTCCCGAAACGATCGTTCGCGCGGAATTGCGCATTACGAGCGAGGAGACGCCGCCGGAGATCTCGAAGCTTCCTCCGCGCGCTGCGGCGACGCGGCGCGCGCGCCTATATAAAGCGGCCGGCCGGCCAGCCGCGGCGCATTCGTAAACAAACCCTGGTTCAGTTCGGACGCTGCGAACACCCGAAGACCCCCTTCACCCTCCACCATCAGTGTAACACGCTTCGGCTTCTTACTTCGTCGAGACCGCCGGCACGGGAAAATGTAGGCGAGCGGGCACCACGGTGCGGAGCGCGACAGTTTACCGTATGTATTCCTCCCGGCCTCCCCCCTTCCCGAGTTTTCGGTTTTTTCTTAATTCTTTCCTCTTGTTCGCTTGTTCTCATCCCAGCAAACAAGAACTATAAACGGTGCGTCTATATTATTGTTTCACACTCAAAAATGCAAGTGCGGTATAACATACATGTTATACATTGTTGAGTGGGAAATAATAACATTGACGCGATACTGTTAGTTGAGGTTTGCTGGGGTTGATCTAATCCTAGAAAACATTAAGTAACGTGCAACTTAGAACTTCCTATTCGACAAATGCAACATACACATATGTTATATTGTACTTACATTGTTGAGTAGGAAATTTATAATTTGCATGGTATTTGCTGATATTAGATTTGGTGTATAAAATTTTATCGTATTAACTTTTATTGTAAAAGTAATGAAGATGGTTGAGGTCACAGTTGCACTCAGCTATCTCTCTGGATGGGCATTTAAAAGGGAAACAATTTATTTGCTGTGATTGTTGATAATGCGATTGGAAAGCAGTAATGCTAAGGAAGATAAATATAAATTATATTATGATGCTTAACATTTTGGTATCTTTTTTTTTAATTGACAATCTCTAAATTCCAGTTATACACGCACATGTAAATTATATTATTAGAAATTTCTCTCAAAAATTAGTTATCTCTCTTTCCAAATTAGGTTTGAAGAGACAAGGAAAGAAAAGCAATTACACTTAAACTAAAATTAAATTGATGATGCTACTCTGATAACTCGATTGAAAATTACAAATAAATTTTACGCAATTTTAAGGTATCATAATTTATATCATGTAACAAAATATATGTATATTATGCATTAAAAAATTATATTTTGGTAACACATTAGAGAATTATGATGTACGGCACGATTCTGTCGTTCTACAAAATTGCTTTGCTATATCCAGAATCGAGAAAGTAAAAGAATGAAGTGAAATGTCGGAATGAAAGTTTCGGACAATGAATTCCTTAGTCGGTGGTAGTGGTGGTCGTAGTAGTAGTAGTAGTAGCAGCAGTTGTTTCGACGGGAACCGGCTTGGCAGCTGGTACTCCCGTTTGTACAATGTTGACGACTCTTTCCGTGCCAGCCGGCGTCACGTTCTGAAAAACATTTACAGAAATAAGCGTCGGATGCCCCGATAAGCGAATTATGAGAGGTATGTTTGTGTTTTTTTAGTGCGCCCTACGGGGTCGGTGCTTGAACAATCCGTACGCGACGATAACAGCCGTGATTAGAATTTGTGAAATTCCTTCACGCTTCGAACAAATATGAGAAGAGAACTGCGATAATAGGTAAGCGCACGAGGTGTCTAGACGATAATATATTATGCATTAAGTCAATAGCATTATGTGTCTGAACAATGAATTAAGCAAAAAAATTAATTATCGATAAATATCAATAGTGATGAATTAATCGATATCGATCAATATCGATAAAAAAAAAATCGATAAATTACATTAATAAATTAAAACTGTGTCACATTTGATGAGGAACACTCGACTGTCGGCTAAGTGTCATCGATTTTAACAGAATTCAATTTTTGAAACTCACCGGAAATGCAATTGCTTTTAAATCTGGGGACATTAAGGAATTAAATATCGATATAAGGACACCGTTTAGCGTGTCATCGTCGTCTTTTCGCGGATAGTTTGTCATTCGCTTTTGCATGGTATCGCCGAGTTTCAGGAACTTGCTTTAAAATCGACACACGCTGATCTAACGATATACCGCGAATGTGCCTCGTCCACGCGCAAAGACTGCACCCCTGAATTCCGTACGTTAACGAGAGATATTCTGTTTTGTAGTTTAGAGCAGAGCTCGTAGTGTTTGATCCAAAACCGTCGGCACCATCTGCCTCCTCTAGTACTGCACACTGAGGCGCAGCATTGGGAACGTCGGAATCGAAAAGCAAAAGTCAAATATGTAACGTAAGCCGCATCAGCTATAACAAAGACGAGAGAGGGGAGAGGGAGCGATAGAGGGAGAGAGAAAGGGCTCCGTTCGTTCGCGGTTGAATCCGCGAATGAGGGAGCTAGGCGGATGTTAACGCGGATTGTCTCGGCTCGGTCGAGCGTACCTTTTTGGGCGCCGTGATAGTTAGCACACCATCCGAGGAGAGGGTCGAGGTGATGTTGACGAGGTCGTGAGACGGAGGTAGGACGTATCTGCGTACGAAGTGTCTGCTGATGTAGCCGTGCTCGTCCTGCTTCTCCTCGTGCTTGGCCTCGACAACGACGTGATTGTCGACCGTCTTCACCGAGATCTCGTCCGGTGAGAATTGTTGCACGTCTAGTATCACCTGCGGATCAGAGAGCGCAGCCCCGCGGGAAGGGGGCTTTTGTCACTTAGCTTCGCTCAGGATTCCCTCTCGTCCGTCACCGAGGAATAGAAGTCTCTCGCATTTCTTCCGTGAGCGATCGTAAAACAGCCGCCGTGCATCCGTAATGCGAAAGTTAAGTATCGATATCACTCCCGAATGAGCTTACTCCGAAAAATGATGGTCGATTTTTGAGAGCAATAAGACCCACCACCCTTTTCTTACACCGCGCGAATTAGCGTTTCTTTAATTTTGATGTTACGTTCTTGCTTGACTGAATTTTCGTCTGTAAGAGGATCTCGAACGCCGCTGTGCATATTCTAGCGCATATTCTAAATCCTAAAACACCGTACGCGTTAGGCGAGCTATTTCACGCACAATAATTCCGGCTTACCATCTGAAACAGCGTTTCGTCAGATAAATCTCACGTTCGTACTTTTCACACCCTCCGCGTTCAGGGAATCGCCGATCAGGCCCGGTTGTTGGAGTTTCTCCGCGACAAGCGAGGAAAATGACAATTCAGCTAACGTTCTAGATCCTATCCCGACCGTCAGATAAGAGCATCGTAAAAAAATAATAGTTTCTTCTCGTCTCGATTCACTCATATGTAACCCGCGTTTATTTAGATTATTGCGCGTTATGGTACAAAAGCAAACCGAGAAGATGTAGTTGTCGGCGCACCTACTTGTGTGAAATTGTTCCTTTTTTTTTACGATCAAAAAAACGAGCACACATACAAGTAGGTAATTTGCGGTCCTTTGCGACCGCCGAGACGGCTCGCTTCGGCGAGAGAGTTCATCAATAAAAACAAAACAAAAACAACAAAAAAAAAACAGAAGAGAAAGGTAAACAACATTTTGACGAGAGGAAGCTTTAACAACGTATAAGTATAATGAGGCAAGCGTGCCCGAGTTTCTCCGGGTGAGCCTGCGTGATCCTCGAGCGCGAAGAGATTAGCGGAGGATAACTGGCTGTGCATTTTCGAAAATAGTATACCAAAAGAAAAGAAAGAGTAGAAGGGAGGAGGAAGAAGAAGGTTTGCTGAGCGACCGCTCCGCGGACGGTCGGCTCGAGTGTTGCGCGCAGACATATTTTGTACAAATAAAAGAGATAGAGAGAAACGCGAGTTCCGTGTAAGGAGATAAAAAAAAAGCACAAAAGTGTCATTTTGTACGATTTTATTGTTGTGGGTATTCAAAAAGCATTTATTTTTGTATAGAGATTATAAAACAGGGCGGGGGATCGGGCCCCGTGGGTCCCATTCGCGTGAGCGGCGCACCCTTTGAAGGGGTGCGTCAGCGCTCGTGGGGGACGGCACGAGCCTCGGTTCTTCCATTCGAACAAGACTGACTAAGCGCGAGACGCGATACATCTACTCTTTCGGTTGCATATTTTATTCCGTGGCTGCTGCGCGCGATTTCTCGCGCGCGAACCCTCAACGAAAAATCATAAGACGTTAATAACGAACGGCATAGTAGTCACCTCGGACCCTGCGGCAGGCAAACCGTGCGCGCGATTGCGCGAGGAAAAAATATCGCGGAAAGAGAAGGAAAAGTAGAAGTAACAAAGAAGAAATATACATACACACACATACACATATATTATATATATATACACACACAATACGATTAAAGAAGGGGGAGGTAAAATGAGAACTGTGGTAAAACTGTGATTTTATAGAGATTCCGAAACCGGCGTGACTAACCGGAGATCGTGCAGCGCGATCGTCCTTTTTTGATACGCGTACCTTTCGTAGAACATTTTCGGGCAAAACGAGAAGGATAATTGGTCCCTTTAGACTGAAATCTGCTAACACCGTGACTATTACTACACAACTGGATTATGTCCAAATAGAGCGATTAGATGAACGAACTACCATACCGTATAGGAGAAGCTAAATTCTTTTTGGCACAAACGAAATCATTGTAAAAGGGGACAGATAAACGCCGTGGATGTTTTCTTGACGAGCATTAGATTATTCGAACCTTTGCGGGAAAGAGGAAAAAAAGAAAAAGAAGTAACAAAGAGAAATAACTTATAAAAGAGAGCAAAACAGAAGGAAAAGTCGTCTCTTCAATCCGATTTACTCGCCCTCCCTCGTCCAGAGGGAGGTGCAAAAAAACGCCCCCTATCCTTTCCAAAAAAAAATAATCCTAATCGAATATTCGTTTCACCATCCCGATCCGTCGAAAAATTGAGTTGCCGCCCTCCCAGTCGATTCGCGATCGCGCGATTATGAAAGCGTAATTATGATGCGCAATGTATGCATGCACAACGATAGAGACAGCGGCAACCGCAGCAGATGCAGTCATCAGTTTTTCGGGCCTTCTGGTGTTCCGGAACTTTTTCGTTCGTTGCTTTTAATCATTCTTATCGAGCGTTGAGTTTCACCCGTCCCTTACGTTTAGTTTCATCCCCTGCCGCGGTTTCTTTTTCTTTTTAACGGCTGATTCGTTCCCTTCGAAAGTAACGTTCGAGTAGATAGAGTCTGATCTATTTCGATTTTTCCGTTAACACCTTTTTTCTCCCCCCGTCCTTCTTTTTCCTTCTCTCCCCTCTCCTCCTCCCTTTCCCTTTCCTCCCCTCCTCTTCTCCATCCCTTTTAATTTTCTTTCTTACGAATGCGCCCTTTTGTCCTTTTCTCTTACGCCGCTTCCGTCATCTTTCATCATTTGTCTCTTACGACTTTTCTACATTTCGAAATTTAATTACGATTCGCTGTTCGTTTTTTTGCTAGAAGATAACGTAAACGAAAGTATCTTCCCCTATAACTACACTTATTAAATATTGTACTTTTTTTTCGTAGGATATCACTTGAGGCTCTTTGTATTCGACACAAAATTTGTTTTGCGTCCGATGCAAATCGCGCTCGAGTTACCGATACCAAAATAAGAAGTTAAGAACCGCTAAAGAGTTTAAGTCGTATCTTAGCCTAAGTTACTATCACACACAATTGAGCACATTCCGTTCGTTGTTGCATCACCGAATTTTCTCTTTTTTATGCTAAAAAATAGAAAAGAACTGCTGTGCTGATAATTTATTTTTAATATACTGATTACGTAACATTTTAGTTCGGGGGTAAATATGGATGGTAATAATGATTCAGGCAAAAGAAAATTTGATAACACTGCTCCAGAAGGAGGGAGGGTTAATCTGAGAAGAATAAATCCAAGGAAATTAGATGATTTTAGAGACAGGTTTAGACGTGAGGAGGAAGAAAAGAAAAATCAATCTATATAGTGATCAGGGCAGCAGTTGGGGTTAGGGTTGGGATTGGCTTTGGGGTTGGGGTCAGTAACGATAATTTTATGTTAATTAATTAAGGAGGTGGCGTTATGCCTAATAAAAGTGAAATAAATCGAGAATTAGTAAAAGCGTTTAATTAAGAAGATAGTGGCATTTCTTCGGCATTCGCTTTTGCGAATTTATTTTAGGCGTGTCGCGACACGCTGTATCGCGCCGCATAAACACGTATCTATAGCTTGCGGATGTAAAATTAAACTTATTGGGCGACTGTTGTATATTAATCGATATTACTGTCGAGTTACTAAGTTACGCTAGATCCGAGGCGCGATAGCTGAACGATCTTGAGGATCGGGAAGTAGCAAACCTCGCGGACGTTTTATCCAGTGTGAAATCAAACGAAAGGTCAAAGATTCAACGACGTCTTATAATCAAAGGGATAATATCGCCCTTTATCTGCACTCGAATCTCTCGGAAAGAGAGAGAATGAGAGAGAGGCAAAGAAAGAGGGAGAGAAACATTTCGTATAAATTGATCAGACGATTTAATTTGATTCGCGATACTCTCGGACGCGACAGCAAAGCATTCGACTGATTCCTGATTCTCGACTTGTCTACTATTATATATGTTTTAGGATAACTGCAAGCGTAAGATAATCGATATACCCCGCAGCGCGTGTTAATCCTAAGCATTAATCGCGTGCATATCAGCCCGAATCGCGAGCCTTACATGGATTTTTCTGGCCAACACACTCGTAAAGCCGTATATTTCTTCGATCCGCTCCGTGCTCGGAAACGCAACGGCTATTGGTTCGTAATTTTTCCGTAATCTGAGGAAGCTAGGTATGTCCAGCCATCAACTGTGAACAGTTTCGCGGCGTTACGACTAAAAATACGCGAAAAACTCGTCTAAAAATAAACACGTTTGCATCACACTCGTATTTGGGGCATTCCGTGGTAATTTTAACACGCGTTGCTTCTTGTTTACGCTTTCTTGCCGCACCACGAAGTCATATCCAACGACAAACGCACATTTAACAGGAAAAATATTACGAATAATTTTACGTGTCATTTTACGGCGATTTTGAGATTACGCGACAGAAGGGAGCTTCTTCCGGAAACTGTAAGAGCACACGTGTAAAAGCGGCTTGCAAAAATTATAAGCAATTTAGTATAACGATATTCTTCTGAGGCGAAATTAGCGGTGAGATTTTGAATTGCAGATCAATCGAAAAGTGATAACAGTCTTATTGTCCATTTGCATTATCGGTTATTATTATTTTTGAGTTATTATTATTATCGATTATTACGTAAGACAGCGAGATTGAATATTCCCTGAACTTCTATTAGTTCTGAATAATTTTCGGCCAATTCCCATCTTTCGCAGGATCCTGCTCTATATGATCTTCGTCAGGATCCTGCGAAAGATGGAATTGGACCGTTACACAGCAGTACTTCCGCCCTATAATATATCTTAAGTAAGCTTTTAACACTTTCCTGACAAAAACTCAATAACTCTACGATGAAAAATTTGATCAAAATCAACCAACGTCTCACGAATTAAATACACGATACGTGAATATAATTTGCAAGATAAAAATTGATTTCGACAAAAAGATACGTTACTTCGGCTTTGATAAGTCCGCCTGATCGCAAGACCTGCGCGTTACTAGGCTAAATTAATGCGTATTGCATAATTGAATATATACATGGGCATACTAGGATATAGGTATTAAGACGACCAAAAATAACAAGAGGAGTTACTGGGCCTAAGCAAAATTATAATATCCTTGTAATGTAAGGTTTATAATTTAAGGCCGTCTTTCGTGTTTCGCCACGAAAAGATGAAACGACAAATCGAATGCTAAATGAACAGAAAAAGTAGCAAAGACCATTTTCGCAGTGGAATGTCACGTAACATGGACGAGCACGATCGCGAAAAAGGACGTATTTTCTAGCTTGACAGATTCCGTATACATATTCTATCGCTCTACCTGTCGATGCAATAAATCGAATATAAACTTCTAATATTACTTCTCTAACGAACGGGAAACAAATAACAAGCAGACATACACTCAAAACACTGGCAAATATCAAAGGAAACAAAAATAGTTTGGCAATAATTTTTTGAGTAAACCTTTTGAGTAACTGCATATTAAAAATAGAAAAAAATTAAGTATATGAGATTTTGTGTTCTTTGATAAGATATTTGAATATGAACTACAAAACTCGACTACAAAACTAACAAAGTCTCAGTTGAAAAAAATCATTTTTCAGTAAAATTGAAAAAATTTATCTTCACATTCATTGAAATAATCGTGAATAAATTAAAATTGAGGTAGAAATATAAAGTCTTCCAATATTTCAATGCTTCATTGTGCAGGCGACATATAACAACAAGCCAAAAATATTATCTTGTTCGCAAAGAGCCACATTTAGACTTAATTCAAAATAGAGATCTGCAAAAGAGCGAGAAAAAGATACGCAAATTCACTTTCGATCTGATTGCACAGTGTAGTGTTGAGCCCGTTTCGTTGGAGTTCAGTATCGCAAAGTCGTTCTACAAACCAACCTGGAAAGTATCATTGTCCAACTGAATCGTGCTGGTTCCGCTCGAATTTTGTCGCGTCACGTTCCTCCATGGTCGGTAGTATGGTCTATTCCCGAAGATCGAGCGTAGGGGTGGCCGATCGATGCCGAGACCGGTGAGACTTGAGATCAGATCGTCGCGGTGGAGGCCGGTGCCGAAGTGCTGGTCCAAAAGCCGTGAGACAGGACGGTCGAAGTCGTCCCACCAATTGCGGAAAACGAGCGGCACGATCGACATCTGCAAACATCAGCGCGACAATCGGTAACGACTGATCGGTGCTTTTCGCTTGATCTTTAAAAATCCCATCGGAAAACAAAAAAAAAGAGAAGAGCATTTTCAAAGGAAATTGAAAAGATTAGACAGCCCGGGCGAGAGACAAGAGTGAATGAAAACCGAAGTAGAGAGAGAAACCGAAGTAATCCAAAGTAAGTGATAGACAGTACGCGATTAAATAGTAACTACAGCGTATGCATTTTATTCTAAGTTTTAAGCTACGTAAGCTAGGGTACGCCAAGATAACCGATAATATTATTAATCGTTAGTTCTCACGTTAATATTCTTGATCGGGCGGTATTTAAGGATTATCGTTAAGCAGATAAATTAATCTTTTGGAATTACTCTCGAAATACTATTAATATACAGTTCTAATTTGCAGGCATTTATACACGCGATCTCAATAGATGAAAATTTATCACGCGAATCTTACAACGGCCGAAGCACATCGTAGTTACAAAAGACTTACCAAGTCATCCATTTCGGAGTGGATGAGTTTTCGAGGTGAAATGCATACAAAATGCGCATTAATAATATAAAAGTCACAATAAGCGTGGAACGTATTAATAATATAAAGGTCACAATAAGCGAGGTCCCAATCCGACTCGTCATACGTCGCTGACACTAATCGCTAATAATTAGGCTACTCGTTGGTACGGTTAATTGATAATTTTTAGGGAAACGTAAGAGCGCTAACTTGCACGTTAATAGATTAGGTGCGACAGCTAAGTGTCACCCCGTTAAGATCGTTAAAATCTAATACACATACGCGAAAAACTCACTTTTACTTGAATTCTTCCCTACAACTGGATAAATCCGTATATAAATAAAAAAAGATCTTAACTCTTCTTGCTACCATCACGCAACATAGATCAGACGACCTTCGACATAATCTAACACAACTTCTCTCGTGCGACGATAGAGAAACTTTGCGTAAACAGATTCGAAAGTTATTCCGGGCTTGCACCGGCTAAAAAACACCCCCGTGCAACCACCCCAGGTCTAAATCGCGGGTCTGGGAACCTCTTACGTATTACACCAGACCCGCAAAACTAATTCCCAACAAGTTAAGTGAGCAACGCGAAATTAATACGAACGCGAGAATAGATGGTCGAAAAGATAATACTGTTAGTAGATCGTAAATCGGTTTCGCGACAGGTACTCAAAAGAGAGAACAAAAATTCAATAATAAAGTTTAGGCTAGTCGTAAGTCGTAAGCGGCAGAAGCGTAACCGCAAGAAGCTAGTCCGTTCGCGTAAGATCACGCAGGGAGTTTTTAAGCGAGAGCTCCGAGCTCAATCTCGGGCCGACGGAAATTGTCGGAAATTGAGCATCGACCAACTTAAGCGATGGAACAACGATAACGATCAATCAGAACCAGCGCAGGGACTAGTTTAGAGTCATACGCCCTCCGCAACAGCCTTGTACCTCATTACGCGCGTCTGAAACTGTGCGCGATTTACCAATTATACGCAATATCGATGATAAACGATTACCTGCGATTTCCGCACATCGCGGGTGACTCGCGACAAAAAAATTCTTCCCTCTTCGCTTCTTCAATAATTAAGGACACGCGTTTTTCAACGACCGTTCTCGACGGTAGTTGATTCACTGAGATGGGCACTAACTGGCAAATTAACTAAGGATCCGTTTAAGATTATCCGTTTGAGTAGTTTAAGATTATTCCGCACAAAACATAAGTAATAAGCTTAACATTCTGATCTAAAACATATACGCATAAATTGAGGTAAATAGCGTGTAAGGTTTACTCGAATCCTAAGTAATCTTAAGTTGTAGGATTATAATATAGGATTACGATAGGATTATAATAAGGATGTAATCCTTATTGGGGTATCCTTCATCCTTCTCAAACCAAACACAGATAATTAGTGCGTAAGTGAGGATGCGAGGATAAACGAGGTAATCCCGCGGGGGGTGCGGTACACACTCGCAAAGAAGCGCAACACGGGAATATCATACGTGCTACCGTACTTTTATGTAGGGAACGTGAAGATCCGCGATTGATTTACTTGAAAGATCACCGGACTATTCCGTATATCGCCCGAGTCGACTTCTGATTCAGCGCGAGTCGCGGGTCCATCTTAAATAGCCGCGACGCGGAGGTGGTGTTTTCCTACGATGTCACGTGACGTTTCACTGACTGTCCTGTCCAAGAATACATCGACTTCGAATACAGACGAGATTTTGGTCGAGATCGACTCCGCCGTTTTCTTTCCCGCGACACAACGGCATTTCGAACGGCATTTCTTGCTATATACTTTTCGCGAAGCTACGATTTTTAGGATCGGAAATCCTCCCGCTGGCTCGTCATCCCGCGATTGCCGCGAGGCGTAGCGATCCTACGATCCGAATTTGGGCTGCCTGTAACGAACCGACGGTGTTGTCTTTATGAGGCAGATCCGAGTGGAGTCGATTCTATTTGCGAAACTGTCTGACTGTTCGAGCAAACGTCATCGATTCGTTATCGAGCCTTCCCTTGACGTTTGAACGCTGCTTCCGTCAAGATCGTGGAATGGCGTAATAGTAGGCGATCTAACGCATTTTGCTCAGTGCGTTATTCTGGACGGTCATGCTTGAAAAAAAAAAAAGAACCAAAACGGAAATCCTAAGAGTAGATCGGAACGAATAATCTCGTCATTGCGACGCGTTACATTTTTTGTACTATCGAATTGAAAGAACTGATCGTTCCGTCGTTTGCATCGCACCAAACGGGGGACTCTAAAGCTTCTCTCGCTCCCACCGTAATTCGCTTAGCAAACCTTCCTAGAAATAGAGAAATCGACTGAAATAGAAACAGCGCGTCTTCGATCAGTCGCGACGATCAGCTAAAATGTCGACTTATTCGGAAATCATGGCACACACCCGGGACACTTTAGTTGCCGCGAATTAAAGATCGAATTAACAGGCATAGATGATATCACGGAGAAATATTAGATCGGAGAGTTACCAGAAATTTTTTAGTCACGGAGAGTGCTAAGAGCGCGTTCTGAATGCTATAACGCCTACACGCGTGTTATTTTAGGATATTGGATTATACGCATTTTTCTTAGAATATACGTTTTCCTTTGATTTGCTTCTTTCTCGTTTCAGCATGCATACGGAAAAGTTATGATTAAACGCCGGCGTTAAGCTTTGCGCGACAATTAACGACGCACACTTTCGTCGAGCCAATATCTTCAAACTTCAAGTACGCTATTAGAGATTATATCATTTTGGCCGCGGAAATCTCAGCGCGAGATTACGCAGGAGCACGTTGATATAATGTAGGGTCTAAAATAGATTATAGTCACTTTCTACGTGATCGGAGTGCGTTGCTTCGCGCGAGCACAAGTGCGTGGCAATATACCGAATCGTGATGGTCATACGTCCGATCAATTGTTGCAGGCGTCGCTTCGCGCGGGGATAACCGGGATATAAGGCAGGCAAAATGTAAAACTATAACAATGACAAAAAATGACGTGCACGTCACCAAAAAAATAAAAAAAAAAAAAAAAATAAAAAGATACAACTTAGGTATATGTGTATTTCTACATTTAATGCTAATAATAAGATTAATACTTAGGGAAAGGTGTTGTATGCTAGGCTACTTCGTTACTCCGCGAATTCCGTCTACTAGCGGCAAGTGCTAACGAAGCAATCTCGAAATAGCTCCCGATTCACGTTTCGTCTAAAAATACGCCACTTGTTACCAAAAATGAACAATACGTTGAGCAAACAGTTGCATTTCTGCTAAATGAATAAATTTTAAACTCACGCAACCAAAACGAAGAAGATGTATCTGTGATGTTGAAGCTGGACGATAACCATTATCGAAATATCTTTACACCGATCAGAAGCGAAAAATAGTTTTAGGATTTCGAAACAAACGGTTATCGATGGCAAATCCTGATTTTCAGCAAAATTATTTATGTTTAAAAGAGCTTAGGCAAATTCTTAGATCCGGCAACGCACTTGTTGTAGGTTGCACTGAAGACGCGGGTAATTTAGCGTTAAGCGTAATTCCTAGATCTTCGGACGAATCATACTATGTGGCATTATAACAGTAACGATAAGCAACAGTGTTTGTAATGCGTCCGAGACTTGTAATAATCGATAATTCCAAGCTGGAGTCTTACCTTAAGGAGGATTCGTGTCTTTAATCTTCACCTTTACTCCGAGATATTGTCGTAAAATACTCCGTGTGTTTACGTGTCATAAACGTTTTCGAATAAACTTTAAAAATGACTCGATACTCTGATTGTCGCTAGGGATAAAAAAAAAAATGAAGCTAAATGTCTCGTCGATACTGGATAAAACGACCATGATCATCCGTGCGTCCCGTAGGGAATATTATGATGTTAACACATATGTATACTTGTAAGCATATGACAGCATACGTAAGAATCTTTACGATGAATGTGACTTAGTAACCATCTGTTAGGCTGATACTTGTAACTCGATAGGCTATTGATGTTATTATACTCATCCACTTTGATTTGTAACGTGCATAAGTGTAATTATCGTTCTTAGATGCAACAACGTTTATGTCAGGGCAGTCCTAGGATTGAGAAAAAGCGAATGCGTATTTCCTGTATTCAACAAAAGACAAAAGCGAAAAATTTGTAATTGCATAACTGAGACCATATCTACGCTCTGTTGATGAAAAAATTGTGAAAAATTCTATCTTGATACGGCTTACACTTTATACATGGTTTTATTTAATTCTGTATTTATGCAGCGCATAGAAATAGGCCCTACGCCATTTCTCTGGCTGAAAGAAACAATAAAGTGAAATCCGACACACATAGTGTATTTTCTTTCAACTTGTAAGTTATATATACCAGTCCTTCTAAATAATAAGTCGTCGCCGAAACTTAATGAAAAAAATTAGACGAGGGATTGAGTTCTGGCTGTAAGAAATCAGAATTGATTCAAATGCAATGTTGTTATTTATTTGTTGTTCTCAAATGCACAATATAATGACCAACATGCATTAAACACAGCGAAGACCTCATTCGAAGTAACATAGTCATCGGAGCTGCATATACAAAGGTATTTCTTTCTTAATATTATAAGCACCTTACTATTATAATGTGCATCGTGTGTGTTTAAAATAGTAATACGGCGAGTGTCATTGAGGGAAATGAAAGTTATATATATATATAAATAATGAGGATGCTGATGGCGCGTAAAACGGCGAATTACATGTATTTTCTTAGAAACGACTCTCGAGAACACACACGACGTCGTTGCTCTATCCTTAAATACATAAATACTATACACGTCTTTGCGATGTAATCGCAGCGTAAATATTACATAACGAGACACAAGAATGAAACGAGACGCGCTTTTCAAGATAATCGCGGTATTTGCATCTCGGGATGTTGCTGTAGCTTCTCGACATCTTGTAAAGTGGATATACCCTGTTCCTGTAAGACACAATTGAAAAGGAAATACGTCAGTGAACTTTGAATTATAAATAGAGATTTAAATATTTGTGATGTTTTCCTTTCTATTTTCAAATTATGGCATAAAATTACGAATTAACGAATTATTGCATAGTATAGCGATTTCGAATTAATTATCTCGAAGCAATTGAATTGTAAATTAAATTAAAAAAATTATTGCCTTACATTATACTCTTTCCACTTCTCGTAATTGTGTCGCATATAGCCCACTATTTCTGGCATGTCAATGAACACTGCGAAACAAATGGCAAAAGTAACAAAACTCAAATATCAATATTTAATAAAAATTTTAAAATAATGAAGAGAACGAACCATCCCAAGCCTCGATCATATCGTTAATGATATAATCGACAAAACCGATTTGCGATTTCGGTATCGAACACGTCATTCTATCGAACATCGGCATTACGACTGGCATTTTCAACTTTTTCTCCTCGTCGGTCTGAAAATTATCAATAATTGTTTGAACGCGAGAGTAGCGAATTATCTTTCCTGCAATGAACGATTCCAATTAATAATTATCAAAATATTCACCTGATTAAAGTATTCCTCCGCGATTCGTCTCGCCCATTCGACGCAACATTTTAATGGCCGCGTTGGATTAGATACGTCCGCGCATTTGATCATCATTCTTTTAATCAGTATTACATTATCTGGCTGTAGAACCACAGACATGTCCAAAGAATCTGAATAAGTCTGCGAAAGATTTTTTCGAAGTTAGATTTTTGTTCGTTATTCTACACACGTCTTAGAACGGTTTAAAATTAAAAATTAAAATAAAATTATGATAAATTATGATAAATTTAAATAGAATTAAGATTGCATCTATACTACATATCTATATTAAAATTAAATTTTAAATATTTGTAAAATAATTTTTGAAATACTAAGAAATTAAATTTATTCTTAATGCATTTTTATGTTCATGTAATAAGGATATAAAAAATTATACTTTTAAATATTAAGAATTATATATATATAATTAGATTTCTCTTATATTACTGATAATCCACATAACTATAATATCAATTAGGAAGGTAATGAGCATAGTAATATATTATAAATTTAAAGTTATAACAGAAAAAATTGTGATAATTAAATATAAAATAGAATTTTTACAAAATAAGAATATACCTCTTGGCCATCGCCAATTCTTGCGCTGCAAACATTCATGAACTTCGCCAGGTGCTCAAAGTGCTTCGTCATTTCGGTCGCCAGAATCATGTCAATGACATTTTGTCGTAACAGTTTGTACGCATCTCGGTCCAGATTCTAAAGCAAGCATTCAATTTGGTATTACATCGGATTTTTCTACACGCTCGCCTTCAGAATAGCGATACATAGGGAATGCATGAGAAAAAACTTACTTTAAAGATGTTTACACTGTCGTCAGAGAGTGATAGTTTAAACGTTAAGGCTGCGTGATGCGATTCGAGAACCGACAGATCATTATAGAGTATTGCCAAACGACTGTTGGCATTGCAAAGAAACTGACTGGAAAAGAATTTGAATTCATTAGATTATCAACTATGCTTATTTAATCGCAAGTTTATATATTTTTGACAAATAATAAGTGTCAATTAAATTTTTATTAAAAATTTATTTTAAGTCTGTAGAAAAATAATTAGCCGAAAGAAAATTCTGTCAAGTTTTCTTGCTTTTTACATTTTTTGTTAATATATTCTCTTAGTACTAAAAGTAAGTCTCACCTGGACCGTCCAGGATGATCAATATCGTGCGCGGCAGCGGCTATTAAAGCAGCAACCTCATCTAAAGGTTCTAAGATTTCTTTGAGCCTCTTCGATTGCATAAATCTCGCAGTGGCTTGCATGACGTCGGCCGCGTGCGTCGAGTTGTGATAGCTATTCTCCGCGTTGTAACTGTGCTCGATAATAGCTAGCCAGTTCTGCAACGTCTTCTCATCGCAATGTAACGTAGCGGGCACTTGGTACAAATTCATGATCGTTAATCCCAGAAAAACGAGCGGCCTGCAACAAATCGAAACGCAAACTTTTAAGCATAATATATTTTTGTAAGGAAGAAATGTAGGAACGTCATGACGTCGGTTTTAGATTAATAATTGGCAAAACTGTTACATGTCGCGCAAAATGCACGTTGGCAGTTCGTATGACCCACCTTTTCTCCGTCAGCACTTCAAGCTTGAATATCTCGAAATTCCAGTCGAGACTGTTGTCTAGTATATCCATGAGTTCTTGCGGCCCCCGAAAATTTTTCACTTGCACACGTGAGTTGGCCGGATACGCGATAGCTTTGATAGTGGACAATCTCGCGGAATCTGACGACGACCTTCTAGATTCCCACGCTGTGCGCGGAGACTGTCAATCAAACAACAAAAGAGTCGATAGAGAGAGAGAGAGAGAAAAAATCTCGAGCGCATAGACGCGCGTGATTTCTGTTTGTTGCAAATTTATTATTTTCTTTATACGAAATGAAGAGCGGCACAATTCTTACGGCAAGTAACGCGCCAACGAGATCCGTGGCAACCGGATCACTGTACATTGCTCTATCTTCCTTAAGATGCGGCACGTAGAGCTCCGTCGTCTTTAGGATATCGATTGCCTGCGGAAGACGCAGAAGATGTAGCAGAACGCATTGGACAGAACACGTGACTATATATATATAAGACAATACGAGCATCTCGATTAATCACGTACTTTATCGATCTGCGCTGCTGTTTCCGGATTAGTCGTATCCGTGACCGCGTTCGAAAGTAACGTGATGACTTTAGTGATAGGAGCTTCCAGTTGCAAAGTGTGCAGTTTCTGCAAGCTGGACCGCCTACGACCTGTTACAAAAACATAATTTTTTTTAGGGATCGATACATTAAAAGAAAGATTGCAGCATGTAATAGATTTAAAACCTTTGGATGAGATAACTGTGCAATTGAACATTATAGAAATATCAAAATCTCAGATAATGCATGCTAATAGGATGCTACGCATGATTTCAATTTTTTGAAAATGTATATAGCGACGTAGATTAATTAGAGAGATAAATGCATGAAGCTTTCGCATTAGCCAAGCTATAGCAGGTGCGCCCCAGTTTTGTGCTATTAAATTTCTTGACATGTTTACAACGGCGATATGTAAGGTTGATATCGGCGCGATAATGCTTTAACGTAAAAATATATGTGCCGCAAAATGCACCATAAAATTGCCGGTGACCTAATTTGTGCCTTACAACGTTCATTTTTATATCGAAGGACATTTCAATAAAGTGAGAGAGAACAAAATTATTTGTATTAATAACTTTTTCTAATTATTGTTCGTGCAATCCATTGATATTAGCGACGTTATTTATTACATATCTGTAGAAGTATCTTACCTTCGCTTACGCCAGATCTGACATCTGAAGATTTCCGCGCGTTCGATAATATACTCGTTTTAAGAGGAGGATGCAACGGGCTGCTAGCCGGGCTTATTGGCGCTGAATTTTCCGACAGATACGTAGTGTCGTATACGTATATGTAATGACTTGGTTTCCTGAAGACAGATATAACAATTAATCGGAATAGCTTGTTATAAAATAATAAATAGAGTGTGTATTTTTTAATAATGATAATACTATATAATCAAAAGAGATGGCTTAAAAAATGTTGAAAATTTTAACGAAATCAATATAAAGAAATAAAATGTTATGACAAAAAAGGATATTAAACTTTTTAGATTATTACGTCAATAGTACGTACTTTAATGTGATACAGAACGGAATTATCCTGCAATTGATCGTAATCATTTGATTGTTTTTCCTCTTGCAATTCATATTCCCTTCGAATTCCCGACCTTTAGCCAATTGCTGCTCCATGAGAGCGGAATTTTCGTAGAATACTATTTCCGAGAGATTTCTTCCCATCATCTCCTCCGTCTTATACCCTAACAATTTTTCGCTGACTTTATTTAGAAACTAAAAACAACGTGAAATTATTGTCTACATATAAATATTTGTATTTTACATAGTATAAAATGTATAATACATAATGCATAATATTATATGTGCAATAAGATAAAATTTCTTCATTTCTGCTGAAAATATTGAGAATTGACTGTGCAAAATATGAGGATTGAATATCAATATTTACAATACCTGTACAATATTCTTATCATTGGTCACATGTACCATATCGCGACATCTGTCAAGTGCCAAATATAATGCATGCGCTGCTGCTAGTTGAGTCCTTGGCAATAATGAGCTAGTGTATATCCCTACTAATTCGTTTATTAATATACCTTCGTGTGAACATTCTATCAGTGCCTGAAATACAAGCGCAACTGAATAAAGAACCCAGTAAAAAAACCTGTCTATAAATCTTTTTTTATGTGCTCTTAAAGCACTCTTATGTGTGAACAAACACTCACTCTGCTAAAACCTGTTTCTAGCAAGTTCAATGCCACAATATGGTCTTTCTCATCGAGCATGAAGTATCTAAAAGATATGCAAGGTCCCCAAACGTTAAAACGAAAGTAAAAATAAATTAAATCGTATGCGAAAAAAATATTGGCAAACTTACGATTTTTTCACGAGCGCTATAATGACAGAATTGTGATAAACCGGACTTGATCTGATTGCTCTAAAATTTAATATTTTTGATATTTAAATAAAGTTATAATGCAAGAAGAACGTGTAAATAATTTATTACACATTACAAAGACTAATAAAATGTTTTTGAATAAATTGGCTTTTTGGGCAGAAATCTTTTTTTTTCTCTAGATACTACATTTATTAGATTTTATTTAAACGAACTGCCATACCTACAAATAGCATCGCCTTCGGCCGCGTGATGTCCCCTGTGATCGATAATTACTAATTCATGAGCACGATTTTGGAAAAGTTCTATTGCTTTCTCCGCGTCTTTCGCCACCGACACGCTCCACCCCAATCTTCTCGCGGTATTAGCAAGTATGTCCAATTGCGGGTCATCTTTGCTAAAGACTAATAATATCTGCGCAGTGGAGAAGTTTGACAGAAGTATGAAAAACAAAACTAATGCATTAGTGGCACCAAAGGTCGAATATTTTATTGACGATAATTTTATCGTGAATCTCTCGGACGGAGCAATACTTACTTTTACGATACTAGGAACGTTGGTTGTCAATAAATAATTACTAAGATCTTGAGGCCCCTTCTGTAAACAGAAGAAAAAGTAAATCACGAAGTTGAATAAAATAAATGGGTTAAAGGGTCAAAGGTTAAAACTTATCAGTTCTTTATTATTCGTAATTTGTGCGTGTTTGCCATGACCCCTTTATTTAACCAAATCTAATCAGAGACTTAATATTAATGCATCGATATCAGGGTGCCGGATACATACTGATTCCTCTTTATCTAGATACATCGATTCAAGTAGTTTGTAAATTTTCGCCCGACGACGCGCACGCGGAGATGCCTCCACATTTTTTGCGGGTTTATTACACGTAACCTGATCCTTCATTTGCGATAAATTAACAGCCGTATCGTATTAATCTAGGTTTTATGTGTCAAAGATGTGACGATAATAACGATAATAACGAAGTCAGCAGTTTTATGTACATTTCCAATTGATAAAAATCGTCGATAAAAAAAAAACGAGTAGTCAACCACTACGAGTTATCGCAAACTCTTGCTGCTTTTGTAAAGAATCTATATGCATCTACTGCGCATTAGAGATACGTCGCAGATTATTTTCGCGATGCTCACGAGGGAGCAGTTAATTTATTATCCCGAGTAGGTACTCTTCAAAAACATGAAATTACGAGTATATAACAAACGTGCCGGAAACGATGATTGGTAATAAATTCGTACCCTAATGCGTGTTGCCAGTTGCGAAATCAATTTAGCCACTTGCATCGTATTTTTAGTGCACCACCATCTCCTTTGCCTGCACACGACACTGAAGACGCTACTACACTACGACTGCAATTTTTTCTTGCGAATGTTACCGTCGTCAGTTTCGTCACGTATACATAAAGCACTCGTAAAGGCAACGTCTATTCATTTTTCAATGTCTCATTAACGTTGAGGATCGTTGAAGTAAAAAAATAGCATAACTGCACAAATGATGTATTACACTGCACATTGTGACAGTCAGATCTACATATGTGTATTAATTATTTCATATAGCATTTATTTATTTTTTGTTGTTGTTATTTCTCGAAATGAATATTTTAATTTAAATGTACGTCTTTTAGATACTTTTTCCGGCTCATTTTGTATAATAAGTACTTCATATTTTAATACCATCGTTTAACTTTATCAAATCATTGCACAGAATCGCACAGAACGACACGTTTAAAGAGAGGATCATCGCGACACTGATCATCGATCAGTAGATAACGAAATCGATATATTCGCTCGTTGTATCATACCAGAAGTCGTCTATCTGCGATAAGGCGTCTGGGTGCATGCCAGAGTTCCTATAACGACAGTATTTTTTAATGAAAAAGCCGGATAAAAGTTTACTCTACGGAAAAAAGCGTTTATAAATAAATTTTATCGTGCACTTCAAATAACACATGTGTATATACAGCATGACGATATTCTTAGCATGACATCACATGCATTTTCATTCTGAGAGAAAATTGTTAGCTCCATGCATTGATTTTCAAAAATATTTTTATGTATCCTTAATATAAATCTTATCACCCACACATATTCTTAGCAAAACTCGCTCTATAAATCTTACATTTATTTACCTTTTACAATAAAAATCAAATGGACATCGTAAATTTGCGATAAGTTCAATTTTGCCACGAGTCATTACAGTTGATCCCTCGTGGATGAAATACGGAATTAGAGAGACATTTTATGGTCAGTTCAGAATATTACATTCTCGATCTTTTTTGCGCTCCAAGCGAGAAGACAGCTGCTAATTAAAAAAAAAAGGAAACTGTACGCTAGGACGAAGAGCGCGTAGGATACGTGTTCGTTTTTTTAATTGTTCGACGAAGGTAAATCATAGGAAGGGTTGAAAAGTTCTGCTGTATGTATTCAGATAGGAAAAGTTCTGCGACCGAGAAAAAAGCTCCTTGCGACAGAACAACGGTCGTCCTGCTATCGATTCGCCGCCCGCGCGAGTTACGCGTTCGCGGTATAGTAATCAACGTCTCCTATAGACGTAAAGTGTAACAGTGACTGAAAACACGAGTGACAATTGCAATTATCTTACGTACATTTTTATATAAACTTGGAAGAGAAATCATACGAGAGAAATCATGGAGGAAAACAATATTATACACAGTGAACCAAAACATTTGCACAAAAACAGTGCAGAAAATTGGAATGATTCTATCAACAGGTTGTTAACGCAACGTGATCGCTTTTAGCCTATAGTATCAAACTTTGTTTAACTTTTTCGCGAAACACACGCCGCTCCCGCCGATAATTCAATCAGAATAATTGCCGTGCGTGACAACTCCGACAATTGTGTTATCACTCGGACTGCCTAAGAGCGCATAAGTACGAGCACACGTTCGCGAGACAACGATTAACAGAGGGGAACGGCATCAGCAAAGTGAATAAGACAAAAGAGTGACATAGTCGCGTTCGGAACACGCGCCAAACTTCTGCTTAACTAGACACTTCTTCTGGCCGCACAGACGAACTGTATATAAACTCCCGGCTCGTTCAACGCCGACGATCGGGAACGTCGGAAAATAATAGAAAGTTTATTGTATGGCAACTTTACACTCTCTTCAGCGCGGGGGCTCACCAGAGCTTACGTGTCGTCGGTGCCGTCGTATTGATCGACTTTCCCCGCTTCGGCTTCAATTTTTCCCGAACGCGTGCAGTGCGTAACTCGATTAGCACCTTCCTCTTACCTGATATTTTCCGGATAGTCCGAAACGCGCCCGACAATCGCGTGCACTCGCACATCCGCATACTTTAAACGAGCGGCTCCCGACTGTTCTTCGTCCGGCCGGCCGCGCTCTACCAGAGACCGTCTATAGACAGTCTATAAACCGCGTCTATAGTCGTTCCCGCGAGCGGAGCGGCGAGATCTTGACTCGTCGAGGAGTAGCGGCCAAATGAGGGAGTTCGTACTCATCGCGATTGCGCGGCGCGAATCAATTATTCAGCCCGCGTTTATGCCAGAGAACGTTGAAGCGCGCCCGAACAATTTTCATATTTAATCGGACCATTGGGGGGATGACTATCGGGCCGATCGAGCATTATACCCCGTCGTCACCCCCGCGCGAAACTTTGCGGTAAACGTCGCGCGAATTATTGAAAAGGGTTGGTCTCGCGGTGGAAAGCCGCGTCAGCGATACGCAGAAGAAAAAAAACCCACGTATATTTAGAATCACTGCCTCGCGAAGCTTTTATCGCGGGGAAGAGGGGCCTTGATTGCAGGGTTTCCCGACGGTGCCCTGTGAGAACGGAGAGGGCTGACGCCGACGGCCACTCTTCGCTAGATTATTTCTCCGCTTTTTTTTCTTTATCTCTCTTTTTTTTCTTTTCGCTGCGTTCTCTTAACGATTGAATATTCCCCGCGAGCGGGATTTGCGCCGTCTCTCTCTTTTTCAGCTATTTATGCACTTCCGCTTTTTTTCGTGAACTTTTCTTTTGCTGGATATAATTTCAATTTTCTCTCCTACACGTTAAAAATTCTTTAAACAATCCGGACGATTGTGTTGATACTTTATAAACGAATAATATAATATTATCGAGAATTTTTTAATGGATACTTTTCCATGTAAAAGCCAAAGGGATGCGGAACATAACAGAGTAGAGATATAAGAGTAAAAGAGATGTAGAAGTAAAAGAGGTGATAACAATACATTTTTACATTAAAGACATAGCGAATTAAAACCGACGTTTATAGATTGAATATTTAGATAAATGTTTATAGCGAAACTTTATATATAATGCTGATTATACATTTATTAAATATGTAACTTTGCTCCGTCATTTAATATATCGTTTAATTTTGGATTCTGAGTTTTTTATATGAATATAATGTTAAAATATATTACATATTTGCTAATATTTTTATATTATTAGATTGTTAGATGATTAATATTTTCTAATATACTCTACATTATTAACGATGTTATTGAAAATTAAGAAGGAATCGGCGAAGATCGATGCGGTACCATCGAAAACTGGCCTATCTCTTATCTGTATATTCAAAAATATAAAGTGGAACAATGCCTAGGCGATCCTTATCTTTGATTATACGAATGTTAAAGAGTCTAGATAGCAGACCTGATTAATAGGAATGCGATAACGCGCGACTACGTCACAAGCCGCGTCATCTATCGTCAAGTGCATCGTCTTTATGCGTTAGCTTATACTTTCTCGGAAAGTCCGATAAAATATCATTGTATCTTTTGTTATTTGTTATATCGATTAATTATATAGAGAACATTTAAAGTTTATTATATTCTCACATAACTAACAATTAACTTGATAAGTTTATAACTTGAAGATTAATTGTTTTAAGAAAAGAAATGTAATGAAGATTTTCTATGTTATAAACATATCGATTATTTACAGAATAATAGAGATTGGAGAGTAATACAAATAAATTATTCGATTACTGCGTGATTTTTCAAGCAATTTATATAAAATAGAAAAATGTCATTCAAAATATTCTCTAACATTCTCTTCATTAAAAAATTAACGATATCATTAAAAATTAAAAGGAAAACGATGATCGATGTTAACGATGATCAACAAAAACTATAGACTATCATTAAACAATAAGAAAGCAACTTACAATGGTCAAGTAATCGCCGTTCTCGTCAAGTGTGCTGTCCTGGAAGAGTGTTTTTTCATCTTTTTCAGCCACAATATTAAGCGCATCCGTCTTACCTGAAACAATATAATTGAATATTCAATTCAATTACGATCAAGCTCGAAACCCGGACGGTGTTATTTCAAATAATCGAAAGTTCTTAGCAACAGGTAGTTGCTAAGCGTGACCATAGCTTCGTAATTGATGGTCTGCCGACTCTAAAGCCAAGCTTGATTCCATGTAATAAAGCTGGTACTCTCTATTCGTATGTGTATTGGTTTACGAACCTACATCGGGCATTTTCCTAGTCGCGCTCAATTTATCAATTAACGCGTGATCCAGTTGTCAATGCATTAGTAATTATGGTAACGAAGCTTGTTAGAAGTGCATTTATTTATGCGCGTATCTTATGAGGTTTATGGGTCACACTAGCATTTATTGCAATTAAAAGCTAATTGGATTTAATGGACAAGGTGAATTGATATTGCTTCAATTTTTGAAAGACTGTTCTATTTGCAGGATGACGTACTTTATTACAAAATAATTACGTAATGCACGCACGTGTATTTAATGGCCCCAAAATGGAGTTTTTGAGAGATTGGATACGATCATTTACGCACCGAATAAATGATCTGGAAATAATTCATCCTCCAAGCTGTCTTCGTCCTCGCTTGGGAAGAAATACTCATTCGGCGGCGATGCCATATGAATTATGCTTTCGGCCTTGCGATCATTGAGTTAAGCAGGGCTACATGATCTCACGCTGTTTGAAACTATATTTCTTTGCGTCTGCTTTCATTACACTAACAGCGTTATATTGTTACATGCCATTGTTTACACTGAACATTTGTCAAAGAATTTTTTTTTTAAAAGATCACTGAAATCCACACTAATGAGACAAGTTTTTACATTCTTAAAAGCTGAAATTTATTTTAATTATTTAAATGTCAGTAAATATATATTATTAATTTCAAACATTCTTTATTACATATTATTATTAAAAGCAATTTATTAATTTCTCACATAATAATATATTAGAAATATGGTATTAAAAAATTATTTTCTACATACGAATTAATATTGTAGTTATAAATGTTTTATATTTTTATTTGTCAATGCAATCGATGATTTTTCTTTTTTTATAAAAATAGAAATTATTTAATTTACATAATGTAATAAAATATATTTGTTATTTTTAGATGTATAAATATGCCGAAAAAAATGTTAAATTTATATAATTTGTATATTTGTATAGAGAATTGAATTTGGCTTCGTAATTTATAAATTGCATGAAAAATTAAATGCTCCTGAATTGAAGTATAAATAACAGTATATCGCAGTTTAATTGCAAAGTTATTATAATATATTTGTCATAGTGAAATGATCAGAAACGATTCATTATATATCAAGTTATACATTAATGATGTAATCTTAATTGATGCAAATAATCATCGAAGTCTTATCAATCATTAATTTTGGAGATGTTGAGTCAGTCATCTGAATAGTCATCTAGATTTAAATAAGTCGATCAATAGATTATTCTCGTTCTAAAGGTCAAAATTGTCTAAAAAATTCGTACAATTTTTAATTATAAATTATTTCGTAAATTTTTTGTTGAAAAATAATATAAAAATTGTATCTATCATATATTCATTTATATTCTAGCAGCAAAAAATAAAAATTAAAGCTGTTATAATTGATACAATTTCTTTAAAATGTTAATTTTTTGAAGTAAATTATTGTCAAAGAAGAAACATTACCAAAAGTTTTCACATTTTTTTTTTGATTTTTAACCACATGCATTTATCAAGTCAAACAATTGAGTCTACATTTTTCTGTTTGGCTCTTCTTGTCACACTTCATTATTTAAATATGTTTAAGAATGTTAAAGAATGTAATTAGAATTCGCTAACAAACAACACACGCACTCGAAATGGTCAGTTTTCGTGAGGTTTCACAATTAACGACACTGACGTACAATTTGTCCCGACGTTGTTCGCGAACATTAAAATTGCGAGTGAATTAAAACGACAATAAAAAACGTGTTGTACGTGTGCGCCGATGCCGAACGATGCGTCGTTTGCGGTCCAAAGACAGCGACTGACCGAGAACACTGAATCGACCAAGTTAAAATTCTACTCGAGAGTGACTGGTCCCAGAAGAGCGATGCGATAGCGTTGTCGGGGAGACCGGAGATACTGCAGGTCCATTTAACATGATACACGGACAGAAATATGTACCGTGTCGAACTGAGTTTCAAAAGAAGTGGAACGTGGTTTCCCCGAGGTAGATGAGAATTAGGAATAAAACGTCGATAAAATAATTAACAATATTTAAAAAAAAAAAAACTACAACACATACAGAGGTGATAAATGATAAATGTCAAAGATTGGATATTATTTGATATGTATAATAGGAAATACAAAACTATTAGATTATTTTAAAAATATACATATTATAGATATTGTCACAATCACAGGCAATTAAATTTAAGAGAATAAAATTAAACAGACGAAAAAGAATCTACATTTAGATATTTACTCACAATTCTAAACTGAAAGTTTAAACAACAATTATGTGACAACTGTTTATGTCAAAACGAATACATTACCATAGGCCATAGGCATTAATATAAATTCATTTTAATAATTTTAGATCTGATAAGATAAAAATTCAAGTTACCTGTAGCTTGCTTACGTGTTCATAGGAGTGCAAAAACATTATAGATATCATCATATTAGTTAATATCATCATATTAGTTAAGTGACTTACACAGGAGTCATGCTTATCGATTTTATATGAACATTAGTGAGATTAATCTAATTAATTGATTGAGGAAATACACGCGTGTAAACATCGATAACATGTAAAAGTTAAGTTTACGATTTTAGATTATATGAAATGTTAACGGCACTCGTGTAATGCCTTTTGATAGATATTGATAGACTTTATATATAGATAGCTTTACGATTAATTTAATAATTAACTAACGTTGATGCGCTACTTTGCCATCGTCCTCTTCAATAAAATGGCTCTTGCCGAATGCGAGATACAAACTGTCTTGATTCTTGTCGGTCTCTGTTGTATCTGTAATAATAATATCTACGTGTAAATTTTTGTCGCTAGTAAGCTAAAACAACTAATGTATTAATAAGCTCTCTAGGGAATCGACGAGATCGATAAAGTACCCGACGTGCATTTACATTAGATATATTACATAGAAATATTACATAACGTATTTATATCTGATTTAGGATATTGACATTCGAATCAAATGTATTTAAATTCATGCACATGCAGTTTTGAAATATTTATTAGTAAACCATTACATCACAATATTGCATTACAATAGTGCGTGTAAAGAAAGGAATGAATATAGAATGTCCCGTTTACGTAATCTCCGCAGATCGTGTACACGACATTGATTATAGTGATTTAAATAATAAACCTCAATTTCTCCTCATAAAAGGTTACAAAAGGACGATAGTCGTTACTAGAAATCACTACGGTGTACTAAATACCTAATGAAAAAAATGACATCATATAAACAGCTCTCACAATTGCGAAACGTTAGGAAAATAACTAAAAATGAAATCCTAGTTGCGTACCTATTAATGTTACAAAAGCAATAATAAGTTTAAGAAACAAGGCAAAATTTGAGAAAACATTTTTTAAAGAATTGGGCTAATTATTATTAAATGGATTATTGAAAGTTAATCGGTTTGAACTTAAAGTTATATAGAATTACAGACAGATGTAGAATTGGTAAAAAAAGTAGTAGAATTATAAAAAAAAACCTCTTGAGAGAGAGAGAGAGAGAGAGAGAGAGAGAGAGAGAGAGAGAGAGAAATCTCTTTGGAAATAATTAATCTTTGTCCTAGAAAATCGATCCTTGAGAGTGAAATATACGACCGCTGTTCGACGTTGCGTCGCGTAGACTCCTAAATCAAAAAGCTAGAAACGTGTTGCTGGAAGTTGCTCTCTGGATTTGTATATTTGATTAATTCATGTCTCGAACGATGACTCCAGTCGGCATACGTACGGCGTGGTCAGTCGTAGACTAGGTCAAGGAGAATGACTGTTACCTGAAGTCTACCCCTTCCCCGCTCTTCCTTTTCTTCTTTTTCATGAGAGGCATCCATCAGACGGACGGATTATATGCGATTTCGATTTGATTGTTGTTCAGCTTTTGTTATATATGCCAAACGATATTGCGATTGAAAAGTCAGAGGAAGAAGTAAACATTTGTAACAATAAGTTTTCGTTTGATTGACTATAAAAATGTCTAGCTAACAGTTTTCTTAAATTATAGTAAATAAAAACTTATTATTACGTAATATATTCATCCTAACCGTAATATGCCCTTAGTAGTTCGTAAAAATTGAAATAATAATTGACGATTGATTGGTATCAATAAATATTAAAGGAGTATATATACACATCTTTTAAACTGAAAATAATTTTAATAAAATGTTTTAAAATATATACCAAAGTATATAAGAAGCAGTGGATAAGAAATAAAACAAACATAAATAAATGGCTATTTTTTTATAACAGTCACAAATTTTAAATTATTTGCTGAAAATAATAATATATAACGCAAATAAAGTTATTATTATATTTCACTTATACATACGGTTCTAAAATATCTTTTTATAATATATGAGTATAATGCATATCTATATGTAATGACATAATGACATTATGAAAATGTTAACGATAATGTAGATTTTAGGCATAATGTTTTAAAATGCATTTTGGTTTCTAAAGTATTGATTTTTTGCTATTGTGATTGCGTGTGAAGACATACACAGATTAAATTAATGCAATGCGGTAAGACAGAAATAAAAATTCTCATTTGAAAAATAAATTCTCGAAGAGTGTAGCGTTACTTTTCACAGCCGTAAACGGGTTATACCGAGCAAACATAAAGCAAGAAACTTAACCACCCAGAATTCGGCCTTCGAGAGAAGATTACTATGCTCTGGCGTTTGACGTTCTCCAGTCATATATTATGTATCTGAGAGTCGAATACGTGCAAACTTGATCATGTTTTGCAATGAGAAGGAGGCATTTAAAGTTAGAGACTGATGTATGTACGACGTACATACATCATTTATAGGTTTTACAGTGCCATTCATTAAGAAATAGTTGATGCGATCTGTGATCGATACACTACTTAATACATATATTTTTATATAATTTATCCATAAAAATTATTAAATAATAACGTATAATAAAATAGTCTTTTAGCTATCGCTTTGATTTCTTAAGTAACATTACAAAAATGCTTTTTAAATTTATAGTTGTATGAAGTGTGTAATAAATTATATATTAATCGTGTCTATCTTCACCATAAAGTTCTGAAAATTATGTATAGTTTTGCATTGTTATATAAACATCTTTCCAACTGTCTACATCTTTTTGATATAAATACCGAATTTAAGCTTCACGAATATGTAACAAATTATCTTCTAAAATTTAAAACGATTAAAACAAAAATATGTTAGACGAAAGAAAAAAGCAATTAACGTACCGCTTGTAACGAGAGAACTGCTAGTTCCCGACGATATACTCTTCTCTTGCTCGACTTTGCCTCTCATGCACTCCAGTATGCTAATCTTGCATCCCATTCTTAAGACGAGCTCTCAAATCGCGGTCGGTCTCCTTGCTATTTCTCGCATCGTCGGAATCTTCGAAAAGCATTCGGCCGGATTCTGAATCGTCAATGACAGCCACGACAAGTATCGTTAGGTTACCTTTCATCGAAGGCGATTGGTAGAAGCGAAATCTCCCCTTTTTTTTTCATTTAGAAAAAAAATAAGATTGCTGAGAATTCGATATTGTTCAATGAAACGTGTGCTTACCGTGCACGCGTGTGTGTGTAAAAATTGCACGTTCATGCTTGCGCCATATCAATTTGCTTATCTCGGAGACCGAAGGAAACAATCCTCTGCGCACTGATTTTGCATAACCCAAACATTGATTGTGCGAATATTATTTTGCATTAATTAACGCACATAAAGGATCATGCTAATAAAGTCGAGACTAAACCACTTTGGAACGATATGCTAAATCGTTCGAATCACTCGATTAACCGACGAGTAAACGCCGATGAAACTTACGCCGAGTAACCGGGATTTTTTCAATTATTTAGAGTTTTTTTCACTTTCAAAACAATTAATTAAAGATCAAACAAAGTTTGTTGCGTCCACGATGCACGGTAGTTGCCAATTGCTCGTTGAAAGGCCAGATCAAAGATTTGCCGAGACGAATAGAAATTTCGTGAAAACTCTGCAAACGCGTTGACGACTAATTCGGCATTGAACGCGCGTCAAGACCGAGGCGAAGATTTCGCGTATACGGGGTCATACGTCAGTGCAATTTTCTCAGAGAGTCCGCTTTATCTTATCTTCTGCCGAAAGTGTCTACATGTAATTCAAAAGTTCCGCGACGCATCTCAAATAGCTGTATCACTTGGCAGCCACGATCCTCGAGGCGTGCGCAATTAGAGACGTTCCGCGCGAGATAGCCGTTCACGTAATTCGTCCGATTACGCGTTGTGTGGGCATGGAGCGGGCAAATAGTGTTGTGTGCATAATTACCGGAGGCACTGTTTTCATAGTGATGCAAGTCTATAGTTCCTATACCGAGATACGGGCATTTAAAGTTTAAAGTGAGAGAAATAGAAAAGATTTTTACAAAAAATCTTAAGTAAATGAAAATTTTTATTTATTTTGCTATCTTGAAACTCTTATACTCGCGTGAAGAAAAAAACGATATTATAATTCTATTAAAAATAATATGTATAGCATTTTTACATAAAGAAGGTATAAATCAAAACTGTTTTTTAATTTTAAATCTAATACTTATAAGATTTATTTTAATAAATTAATAAATTTAATTATTAAATGTGTATGCAATAGATTTTATATTAATCATTAATAGTGATATTTTATATATTTGACGTTTTACAACACACTAATATTCACATGTAATTACATTTAAAAAGATTTATTTCAAATACATGCAAATCACGTCAGTTCAGAATACAAAGATAACAAATAGAATGCATAACCGATTTAGTAAATAAAAGTACATTTGAATTGTTCGATAAAGAAGAATAAAGCCGTTAATTGCCCGCAGGAGTAAACAATGATAACAGGCCAGTACATTTATACAAGCATGTACGTACGTTTACTGAGCGTGCCTATATCGCATGTTTTTTAACACGATGTTTCGACCGTATAGGACCGTACAGGTCGTCCAAATAGGGCTCTGTACTAGGAAGGACGCCTGATAAGATCAACTTTGCAGTCTCGTTAAACTTCGCAGCGCAGTGAGAGATTTTTTCTTCCAAAGCTTGCCTCGCGCTGAAGCAGATACGATACAAGTACGGAACACAACTTGGTCAGACACGGCTCCGCGCAAATTCCCGACGCGTTGGAATATTCAGGCGACGTATTTCGGCAACTGACGCGAAGGTAATGGGATAGAGGTGAAAACTTTTCGTCGCGAACTTTCGCGATGTCACGTAACAATTGCGATGACGATTTCACAGTGGCGAACAATACGAATCGCGGACGCTCCTTTGTCAAGCGATACACGGCGCCTCGAGGTGTGCGCGAGATTTTAATGAAGACCGAGAATCGGATGTAGGCAGCACAGTGGCCTCAGACTCACTGATGGCTAAATTGTGTGCGATTTCTCGAGGACGTCTTTGGAATCTGCGTATCTCACTCGTTCAAAGTCTTCTTACATGTTTCCTCCCCGGCATCTATCTATCTCGTGTCTTTGTTAAAAAACGATGCAACAGAGATATTTGAGTAGTATTTAAACATACAACAGAGATCAGAGTATACGAAAGATCCACGCGCGTGTTTGAACGATAAGTGGTGATATTTTAAGCCTGTAATACTCGCAGACAATAGAGGGAGGGATAGGTAGAATTTGCGAGTAGCAAATACAAGATGTCGGGGAATTATCGCTGTAAATTTAATCGCTTAACACAGCGCCGTTTTTTATAAGGCAACTATTTAGGGCCGTTTTAGAGAATTTCCGTGACGTAAGTTATCTTTGCGCAAGAGAGAGCTTATCGTGCGTTTGTATATCTGTTTTACTTCTTATTCGCTGTTTTTTAACGCGTTAACTTCTTGCACTTCAATGCGAGTTCTCGGTTTGTGCGCGCAGTTTGAGATGCACAGGTGCATTTGCAAGAACGATTGAGATTGCTTTGTATAATAGCAATTGTGTAATGCAGTTTTTATTCATTGCTCCTATATGCACAACATTCTTTTATCTTGTGAATATATTGTCATGCATTTTAAGAAGACAAATTTTTATCTTTATTGATATTCGACATTTTTCTATTTCTCTAATATGAACTTGTCTTTTTTTTATTCTATGGTTCCTAATATTTTTAAACCTATCTAATGCACGATTAAAAAAATTGTTTTGGTATAAAATAATTGATTGTTATCTCTATTAATTTATGTTCTATTATTTATTTTTCTATTATTTATCTTAATCTTAATATTTCTGCATGCGTGTTATTAATTAAAATAATTTTTTAAATAATATTCAACAATAACGTATAATTATTCTTTTGTCTCATTGTTCTTATTATATATTTTTATTATAAATATATTATATGTAACTAATATGAAAAGTTATATATTATATAAATGTTTTGAATATGCTAATTATCATGAAAATTCTGCATTCCCTTTTTCTACTTTTCAACTGTGAGCTTGTGATATTCGATGTATAATCAATATATTAATCAATTATTTTTCTCCTTTCTATTAGTTGTAATGAGGTAAGAAAAAAAACCATAATAACGTATGCAGAAGTAAAAGATTGTTACTATCTGATTATTGAAATCAAATAAATAATTTTTTTCTGATAATCTTCGTTTCAATTAATAATCGGTTCTTCGATATTAATCACGAAGTTACTATGATCAAATTGAATTAAAACACACGAACACTTAGAATTATTTTGTATAGTATTATGAAAAATGAAAACTACAAATTACATTTATGAAAATTCTAGGATATATCGATAGCGAATTTAAAAGATTTTGAAGTTTCCTTGAAGATTCAAGAGCAAGTAATAGAAATCGCGTTTCTTTGCAACACCGTTGTTGAAATTTATGAAGGAACAACAGCGACGAGAGACACTACTGTGTCTCTTGATGTATGAGGTGAAACTCGAGAAATCTTTTTGTCGATAGTACGCATTCAAATGTTTGATACTTTTACATCGATTTCTTTATGCGTTCAGAACGCGTCATCCGTCATTTTTTAAAGTTTTTTAAAACGGTATTTTATTGAAAATTATATAGGTTGTTAGGGAATGAAAATTGTGATCGAGCAAAATTGTGACATTATGCAAAATTGCGAAGAGAAAGGTTCTAGTGAATTATTTGAATGCGCATACAAGGTTCGTTATTCTCAAATTTGTTCGAATATATAACCATTAGTTTATGATTTAGCTATATTTTAATTATACTTTAAAAATATTATAAACAGAGAATTTACTTCGTTATTTATAAAAAATAAGATAATTATTAAGGTAATTTCTAAAAACTGTTTATATATTTGCATGAGCACAATAAATTATTAACTGTTTCTATTTAATAATAATTTATTATCCAACATCGTAAGCATTAATTTTTTTAAATAAGATATGCGATCTTAAATGTATTCTTAATGTATCTTTAATGAAGGCATTATGTCGCGAAAAAAACGTGAAGCCTTTGCCGATGATGGAAATGTATCTACAAAAGAACTGCTTACGATTTTGCGCTGATCAACTAAATTTGAAAGACTGGTCGCCGCTATTGGACAGTATAATGCAAGATCGAAGTCTGTCCAAAATTTATGTGTATAGTCGATGTCGGTGCAAAAAGATTAGAGAGAAAATGAATACAGAAGAGAAACTTATAAAATTACGGTAATTGGAAATATAATAAATATTTACTTGATTTGGTAGATGCTTTGTTTAGTTTAGAAACTCATAAAACTAAACTTATTAAATCACTTTAATATTTAAATGAAAATATATTTAAAAAATTTTTTATCTGTGAATGTGTGTGTGTGTATGTGTGTATGTGGAAATAATATTTAAATCATTTCGGTATCAGTTCTTATTATTTAACTATAATATTGAGCTATACAAAAATAAAAATTCTCAAGATATACGATCAAATAAATTAAACAAAAGTAAAAGGCCAGTAAGAGCCAACGCCGATGGGTAAAGCGAGAATTACATATATATAGTAAGGCAAATTTATTACAAATGTTTTGGTCTTAATATTTAAACCTTTATGCTAAACAGCCAATAATAATGTATAACTACGATATAATTTTTAGGCACATAAAATAAGTAAATTCTAAAAAAAAAAAAAAAGAAATGTCAACAGTACGCGGTGTTCCCAAACGGTCACCCATTTAAGTACTAACCGCGCTCAACGTCGCTTGACTTAAGTGATCGGACGAGAACTTGTATATCGACGTGATTTGACCGTTGGCGAAAATGTGTCGCTTGTAAAAAGATATGCTTCTTCATCATCTGTAAATTAATCCAACTCCATTTTTCTGGCAAAGAGAGAGAGAGAGAGATTTGTATGAAAATCTTCAATAAGTAAATTAATTGAAAAATCTGTAGTACTTTGTTTCAGTTATTAAATTTTGACAAACTACCTGAAATTAATTTCAATAATATAAAGAAGCAAATAAATTTCTAAGACGTATGGCTTATATTTTTAAAAATAAAATTATAAATATATTAATTAATTATAATTTATTAAAATTTTAAATTAAAATTTTAAATTATATAATTAATTAATTAATTAATTATAATTTACCTTTTCCATCACATATCTGGAAATATAGGTACATTTATCGACACAGAATCAATACATTTCTTAAAAATTAATTAGTAGTCCAAGTTATCATTTAATATGAAGAAAATTATAATATTACATTTATCTCAGTTATATTTTTATTAATTAATTTATAGGAATGATTAATATCATTATTTTTATCCAAATCGTTATTTTATTAGCTTTTGGTATCACAATTTTTTTTAATAGTTATTTTTGTCTAATTAAAATATAAACGGTCCCATTAGGCATGTGGCAAATTTTTCGAAGAAAGTTCTTCATCAACTACTGCATTCCACTTTTATAATAAACTGAGATTTTTAATAAAGGAATATGCAAAATGAATAAAAGGTTTTAAGGCTTAAATACATTAGAAATTTTAAATAAAGACGTTTATATTTAAAACTTTTTTTTTTTTTCCTGTTCGATCTACTGCTTATGCAGCTAGGAACAGTGCAACATTTTCTCATTTTTTATTTTTTATTTAAAAACTTTAATAATAAAATTATTGAACAGTCCAATTCATCGCGAATCTAATCTTTTGTATGTTTCAGCAGATGGCCTATCATCCTATCTCTACTACTCTTTATTGTTTTCCATATATTTCTTCCTTTCTTTCTAATACTTATTACTAATCATATGTACCCACGGCATTTTTATCATGCACATGTAGCACTACATTTCAAATGTTTGTATTTTTTTTATCCGCTTCTGTCACCGTCCACGTTTCGTAATCTACAATGCTGTTCTCTATATGTACGTTTTCAAAAGTCTTTTCCGGGTTTCTAAATTTTTTCAAACATTTCCCTTTAAAAGTTGTTATTTGTTGGCTATTTATTTTGACTTTTCTAGTTTTCTTTTTTTTTATTTATAAAATAACAGTTATTTTTGCGATTTGGCATCAGTGATTTGATTTAACCAATTGCATGATAACCGCATATAAGTATTATTCATATTATATCTACACTTTAAAATATTGTGTACACTGAAAAGGGTTTAAACATTAAGGAAATGTATATAATAAATTTGCCTTACTGTATATAATAAATATATATAATAAATTTGCTTTACTATTGTTCTTATTTCACCATCGGCAATTGGCTCTTATACACGTGCCTTTTATTTTTATTTAATTTATTTGATTATAATATTAAAAATTATTTCTGAATTCTAATATAATTGTCTAAAATTAAGTCAATTTTTATTTTCAAATCTGTTATGTAAAATGTAAAGTAAGATTATAATAACCAAAAGATAAATAAATAACACATTTTGCAAAGTAATTTTATTCAAGAGTAAAGCACATTTTTTATCGAATTAACATAGAAAATTAAATCATATTTTATTTTCAGTGTTAATATTTCTCCCAAATTTTCATATATATATTGTCATAAGAAATGTTTAAAAAATAAAATAAAATACAATGATTATTTTTTTTTCTTTCGGATACTACTCGCAGTAAGTTTAAGCTTGCAGGTGACGTCACGGCAACGGGACAGTCAAAGGGAGAGTTGAAAGACATGACAATGGCAAAAGACGATGATATATAAACTCGCAAATCGCAAAATGGCAAAATGGATTGGCATTCTGCTCGCACGTTCAGGAGATGCGCGCGAAAGGATCGACGGCAGCCAGTTTTCTACACGAATTGTTTGCTACGATGCTTCGTTCATTCCGTCGCGGTCTGTCTGAAGAACTCGTTAATGATTACCAACCTCACACTTGACGGTATCCCTCTGACGCCCAAATATTTAAGGATCCTAAGTGATGGCCTGGCAAATAACCGTAATCTGCGAAGCTTGTCGTTGGCCAAATGTCGAATAGGAGATGCAGGTTGGTTAAAACGTGTAAAATATTTAAATTTTCAAGCAATCACTATAAATCAGACATTATATCTACATATTTTAACTAAAAGTTTCTTACAATCTCTTTATAAATTTTAATTAATATAAAAATAATAAAGATATTTGTGTTTGTGTTTTTTTTTGCAGGATGTTATATGTTGCTGGAAAGTTTGCAATGTAATTTAAATCTTCATGTACTGAATCTATCGTCATGCTGTCTCACTAATAGAAGCGCTACATACTTGTCATCGTTGTTCTTCAAGAAGAGAAAAGCGGATTTGCTGCAAAATATTTGGAAGGAGTCAACATTACCTCGAGACGCTAACACAACGGTGGTATGTATTGAAAGAAAAATATTGCTCTAATTAAGATGTCACGTTTTTATACGAACAAATTATTTAATACGTTTGCATTTGAATTTCAGGAGGAAGGATTGCGAGTACTAATGCTTGATAGAAATCATCTTAGCGATATTGGCTTGAGGCAATTGACACGTGTGCTGAAAAATGACTTTTGGCTGAAGACACTGTGCTTACGATGTTGCGGAATCACTCAACACGGAGGAGATATTGTATTGGAGCTTTTACAAACAAATAGCGTGCTCACGCAGATTGATCTCAGGGATAATGAGGTGTCGGCTGACGTACTTGAAATTATTCGCAAGACTTTGAAGAAAAGGAAAAGCAAAGGGGAAAGAATACCGATGAAGAAAAGGTTGCTGAGCCACAAACAAGTCTTTGTACAAGATATGATACCAAAGAACAAATCTTCTCAGCATGTACCAAAAGAGAACAAATTTCTCAAAGATCAAGCTGTAAGTTGTTTAAATTAAATATTAATTAAAAGCGCGCGATTAGATTTTTGATAAAAATATATCATTTACACATTCGCTTTATATAACGTATATTTTTTCTATTTTAGCAAACCAAGACGCAGGAAGATTGCATTTTGCAAATACAGCAAACTACGCATACACGGAAGATGAGAAGAAAAGGTGATAGAAAATATAAATCACACAATGTAGTAAAAACTCACATCAATTGGACCAACGCGGACGAATTAAAAAATCGGCTATCTCTCATGATTGAACATAATCGGAACTTGATAAGAAACTTGGAGAACAGCACCAATTTTCTACTGAAGGAAAGAGATCGTCGTTTGAGTGCCGAGGAAGCGTATCATAAGCTGCAACCCCGACTGAGAAATCTTAAGAACAAAATCGCTATGCAAAATTCTATTCATTCGAATATGTGTTACGAAAATCAAGTTTACGCAAATCTACAAAACATGTTTAAAGACTTGAAAATATCTGCAAATGAAAAAGTACTAAGAATGGACGACAAAAGTCTTAACGACGAGGTTAGAGAAAATAAAATTAAATCTATTGTTTGTTATCATGCGAATCAACCGTTTAAAAATGAAATCGCCGAATTTTCCCGTAGAAGACCAAATTGTCCTAAATAAAATCGTGACATCGATAAAATTAGATTATTTGTAACTTGTACAATTATATGTCGTATGACAATTCAATATTGGATTTATACAAATAAAAATTATACGAATAAATAAATTAATTACATATATAATTTTGTCTTGTTTCTTATCTACAAGCTTTTCTAATAATAATTAATATGTATTTTTGTGCAAAGTATATAATTTATGTATAATTATATTTAGAGTGTGTGTTCTTACATTTATCAATCATAATTAGATTACACATTAAAATTCTAGTACATTTTTAAGCAAATTTATAAAGCAAAGAAACAGTATAAAGATATTTATATAATTACTTTAAAGATTAATATTATTTAAACTTAAAATATATTTAAAAATTAATTAATGTTCTGGAATGACAGAATCATTTATTGCTTGAATCAATCGTGTTACCTTGCGTTGTCAATCTGACAACGGTAATGTACAATTCACATTTAAATGGATGAAAAACTGGCAATGTTATGTTAGCAGTAACGATAAAATCGTTGACTTTTTCGTTTTTAGAATACTGAGCCTCTCTACCACTTACAAGTCGTACTCGTGAGAGGAATTATCATCAGAAAAAACCGTGTAATTATCGGTATAACACTTAAAAAAACGAGTACCAAGCTTACATAAGTTAGGCTATTTAAAAGATAATTATCGCTCGTAAATACATCGAAACGAAAAGGCGACTTATAAATCCTTTTTCCAAGCACCCGGATTTCTCTCTCTCTCTCTCTCTCTCTCTCTCTCTCTCTCTCTCTGTAATGAATAAATTGAATAAATTAACTTTTTCTGTAAATTACTGCTGCCTCATTACGTTCAGAAGTTTTTAAATTATCGAGTTAATTAAATATACGATCTAATAATCGCGAACTGTTCGAAATAATCTGAAATATTTTATTATTTTTAATGTTCTTAAGCTAGATTGCGTTTTGTTTTCAATTTTTCTCAAAATCATATTATTGTATCATTGCATGGACGTATGTAATGTGTGTAAATGTCCGCAATGGATTGTGCGAATCAGTTATCCCTGCGGTAATTTTATTTTCTCTCTTCTTTTTATATTTAGAGATATATTACAAGTAAGGGTACAAGTAAGGGCATCTGTACTGTAGCAGTGAATAACGCGCGAATGCGAAATCCATTAGTCTTATCAGTAGCCCGTACCGAGCAGGATAGGTATATTATCTTCAAGGTTTCCTACGATCGATGTAAACGTACTTATAGTCGGCAGTATACCGTTATACTGCTATTACCAGCGAAGAAAATCGATTTATGTACATACCTAGGGCTGTATTACGAAGAAAGTATGAGAATAACCGACGCTTGGTATTCTCAGAGTTCTTGATATTGATTTTAGAGGAGTAGTACCTAAAATTTAACATGTACTGCATTCTTAGTAAAAGAAACTGGAAGAAAAGATTTATTATAATTATTTTACATAATACTTTATAGTGTTTGTTATAAATATAAATATATTTGCGCCTTACGCATACAAGTAAAAAAACAGACAAAAACTATGTTAAATAAAAAAAAATCCTCTCTTTACCTCAAAAAAGTTAAGAAATTAATTAAGAAATATATTTCTACGTATTTTAATTCTTCTAGTAAAAACTATACAAACTGTTCAATATCAGTTACTATTAACTTATTGTTATTATTATTTTGAAAAAAAGTAAGTATTAAAAGTATTTATTATATAAGAGACAATATTAATGATAAAATAGTTTTAATCTTGAAAGATAACGTATGGTTTAACTTCTAAGATTTTTTCTTTCCTTCTTTCTTTCTTCTAAAATCGAATTCTTTTTTTATAATTCTTTGCGTTATAGTATAACAATGTATGATATTATTATCAACCTGCATATAACGTAATTATAAAGCTTACAGATGGTATAAGCTTATCCAATACTTATTTGCTTTTTATTTACTCATTATCAATATTGTTTTATCAATGGTTGGTGTAAATTGGCGCGAAACACTATCGTGTCTCTTGATATTTCTTGGAAATATTGCCGAATCGTATCAAAGAGATCCACTGAGCAAACTTTGCTGTATCTAATTTTAATTTTAGCTCTTGCCATTGTAATTACGACGATTAAACAAGAATCTCAATTCCTTCGTGATTTATCTTGGTAAGATAATAAGGTTCTCTGACTTAACATTCTTCAACTACTTCGTCGGCTACTTTTCCCTCATAATCTCCCGGCGCGATCGCATAAAATTACTCCTTCCCTCCTGGTTATTTTGGCATTGGCGAACAAACGCTGGAAACTTTTCGGCCCCACTGACGCGGGCTTATGCTAATGACAGGAATTCTAATCGCAGATTATAATTGTTAATTCGTTAAATGATCCACAACTTTTGTGTATTTCCATTTTCCTGCGTAGTTCCATTTAAAACTCGTTGACTTACGTTCGGTAATAGTGTTTCTTCTTTTTTATATTAACCGAAAAATTGTATCTTTAATCCGTAAAACAATATTATCTTTAATTAAAGTATTATTAGCATTAAAACAGAAAAAATTTAAATTTGTGTTTTTATACTACAGACCTTATCTTTAATATCAATTTCAATATTTTATATTAAATTATTTGTAAAAGAAATGCAAGAACAAAAAGTTGTGTGGTTAGAAATTTTATATTAATTGTAAAATATTGTATTGTATTGTATTATTTGTAAAAATTTAAGAGAAAATAATTCAATTAATATATTTCTAGTAAGCAAGAAACGTCAAGAAACATTTCAGCTATATTGCATTAATGTTAAAACGTTGCTGTAATGTAGTTAAAATGTTTCTTGATGTTTCTTGTCTCTCTTTTACCCTATTTTAAATCATAGTCGTAGGCAATGTTTTTCTAACGCTTTGTCAATATTTGAGATTTTAAATTTCTAGTTTCTTTCACAGACTTAAAAGGCTTGAATTTTTTGCAATCATTAATTTACAGAATTAATGTCTTCTTTTAGTTACAATCTCTTGATGTGTCGTCAATTTTTCGGATAGCTTTTAAAGTATAAAATTTGATCACTCTAATAACATTTAATAAAGATGGAGTATTTCGAGAGGAGATCTGGAGGTATATATTTTGTAAAGAAAAGAATATAAAATGAGCGGTTTTGTAGGGGATTCACTCGCGGATAAATTCCATCTGTCGAACGTTCGTCGGCTGTGCATGCCAGCACTCGTCGCACTGCCAGCTGCAATTAATCCATTTTATAGATGCTGACGATGTAAATGAAGTTTCCGGTCGAGTGTTCGGAGCGGGAAAAGAGTGGATGGAGAGAGCGCCGCGCCGGTGGCGGCGCGGTGGAAAAGGGAGGCCAAACCGGCCCGTTCGATGCTCGTAAAAAAGACCGTGGCTTTAACCGCCCGGTTGTAAAACCCTCTGGAAGCAATTAATAATAACCGCCCTTCGCAGTTCTCGCCTGAGCAATAAAGCGAGCTTCCCCGCCTTTTCGGCGCAGTCGTATCGCAATGAGAGCATAAACGTCGCAAAAGATGTTCCTTTCAATTACTTACTTCATTCACCGTGGATCAACACTGTGTCTCAACGTATTTAAATATAATTTTAACGTTAATTTAAATATCCGTGATTTTCACATCTAAAATAATAGTCTTCTTTTATCTGGAAAAATTCGAGCGATAATACTGCAATAAATAGTTAGTAATAAATTTGACAATTCACCGTTTGCTGAAAAATATCAACCTAGGATTCGCGATAGTGTATCGGCGAGAGATCATTGAGCGATTGATGTGCCACGAAGAAAATATCGAAATTACTCGGCTGGCGAGTTGCAACGACTTTTCTCAGGACGCTCGACCGGGCACGACGGGAGTTTTGTTTCGGGATGACGGAACACCGTTCACGGACAAATCGTAACGTCGTCGTGTCGAGATATCGGAGGAAGCTCCTGTCGGCCTGCAAGGCCTTTCTCTCGTCTTTTCCTGACTACCGGCGACCTTAGCCCGGTGATGGATGAGAGGACGCAGACTTTGCCGACAGCGCAATACCGTATCGGAGTAAGGGAAAGACACGGACGCAACACGTGCAATTCGAAACGTTATACGTTTCCGTATATACGTTTCCACCGCGCGATATTGCCGCACCGAATGGATTGAGATAGCGCCAGGTAATACGTAAAGGGTAGGAAGAAAGCAGTTTGTAAATACGCGCGAAGATAAGATTTCTTTGGGGCCTATCTCGGAAGAAAAGGTATCCTATCGCGATTGCCTGTTACCTCGAAGGCAACCTTTGGTGTGAGCAATGACATTCTGGCGAGATTCTGTCTTTTGTAGAATCATAGACAAAAAACTAATCTTAATATATATTTTATGTATAGTATATTTATATAATAGAGCTTTATATTTTATTTTATTTTATTTTTTTCCGAGATAAAATTAAGTGTGATTGATCAATAAATAAGACAATAAACATGACTAGAGACTTATAATATATCTTATGTGATAAATAAAATTTTTATTGGTCCTTAGTCATATTTATTATTATATTTATTAATGAATTATAATTTAATTTATTTTGGAATATGGGAGAGATTTCCCAGTCCCGTTATCGACGGGAGAAACGGGGAGAAAGACACCCTCCCTCTCTCGCATCGATCATTCGCAACAGAGTAAAATCAAACACCGGGTTTTCATATCGGATTCCTTCATGAATCTCGGAGACGCGCGAAATACTCCATCGGCTTCGTCTACGCGCGCCTGTTTATTCTCAATTTACCACGCCGAGTGGTGGAAATCGTGGCACGAGTTTACCGTGCAATTTTCGATCCTTTTCCCCACTGTCGTCTCACCATCCGCCACTGCCCCCCCCCCTCCCTTCTTTCGCCTATCCACCCTCGTCGCAACAGCCTGCAGCAACACTCCCGTCCGTCACCCTCCATTATTTACCACTTCGAAACGTCGAAGATGCTTCTTTCCACTCCGGTGCTCGAAAAATTTCACCCGCAGTCTCTCCAGTCCCGACACAAGCGCCGGGTTCATGAAATTCGGCGACGATCCTAAATTGCTGCGATGCGTTCGCGAATGTTCCGAGCAGTTCCGAGTGTCCTGCCGATGATTCGTGATTCGCGCTGTGAATCGAATTGCAAATCTCGTGGTAAAATTGATATAATTCACTGTGAGAACCGAGCAAATGCAAGTTTCTTGCTAAATATACCGCTGAAATATAAAGAAACTTATATCTTTTCAACAAAAGCGCAGTCCCTTCTCTACTTTTCAAATTATTGAAATAATTAATAATAAAGAGATCATATCGGACGTAATTTAAAATTGTCTCACCTTATCCCCATTATTATAATTAATGTTATCTACTTTAGTTATTATTTTATCTAGATTCGCAAATGTTTATTCCGTGAGCTTCCTCGAAAATCCAGCATCTTCCTCCGGACATAATCCGGTGTATAGTAGTTTGACACGATAAGGATCGCGGGAAGAAAGTATGCCGTTCCACGTGCAGCGGAGTGACGATCGCAACCCCTCGATCTTCGTGCCGAGAGGGAGGGTAAGCCCGGGGGTGGTTGAGAGAATGCCCGGGGAAAGCGGGGACGGCCCGCTTTGTCGCGCTGCCTCGCTCACATGTCGAAGTTATGAAAATTAATAAGAAAAATTGCCCATAAATTCGACGTTTCCTTCGCAGGCGCGCGCATCCCAGCGCCGGGGCCCGGGCAATAAAATTAGAATTATGTCGCGGCGGCTCGCGCGCGCCGTCCCTCCTTCCCCGGGACCGCTCCCTCCGCCCCCCTTTTCATGGCCAGACAACTCCGTACGGAGGCGAGCGCCGCTGACAGCCAGGGGGTTGATAGCGTTTGTTAGCGGCGCCGGAATGTGCGCCCTCCCCTCCACGGTCTTCTTAACGTATGAGTTACTAGCCAAGATTACATCCATGCCTTACATCCAGGCCGCGTCTCCCCCGTTGAGCGGAAGAACCTATGGTTATTAAATTCTGGGAGCACCTCCGATCCTCCCCCTCCCGCCCCCTTTTTCTCTGCTCGTCGTACTTCTCGTCGATCTCGCGCATGGAGGTTGACTTATCGCCGCCACGATGCCGCGCAGAAAGAAAGCGAGTTTCTCGCCAGCGAGTTGTTCGCGAGGGAGGGGGGGGGGGTCGGCGTAAGGGGAGTGTGACCCGGAACGAGATGCACAAGAATTTTTATGAATCTTTTTCATCCCGCCCCCCTCCCCCCCAGCTCTTTCGAGTCTCGCGTAAAAAGAGGGAAAAAACGCGCGATATGGCTCGATCGCGAAGTGAAGAGAAGGCGAAGTTCTTTCTCCTTTCTTTCTTCGAGTTACTTATGGAGTTGGCGAATTTTTCTGCTCCCCCGGTCTTGGTTTACCTTTAATTCAGACTGACTTTTACACGATCGCAATCACTAGCTTTTCCTCTGCCATTTCAAGTTTGATGGAGCGTCACTTTATATAAAGAAAAAGTCGTTACATAATACTTAACTCTTTAAATAACAACATTGTTATATAGAAGCAATAATTAGTTACATATTGTAAAATCATGTAAAATTAATTATTTTAAAATAATTAATTTTATATTAACAGTAGTAGGTATATGAACAGTAATATATAAACAATAAATCATTAATTTTATACTACGGTTCATATATTACGAAAGTGTTATTGAATATTACGTCAGAAGTTGAAACACAAAAATTATTAAAAATAATTAGTTGTGAACATTTTTTCACGATGGCGATGGCTCGATTTACAGAGGAATTTATAGCATCTTTGCATCTCTTATATCTTTCTCTCCTTATCTGTTTCTGTCTTTTGCTTTCGATTTGCAAGCGTTTGCACCTACTGCATCCTTCTCTGATTGTGAAACCTCATTCCAGATGGAAATCATGAACGTCGGCGGGCGTAGACGACAAAAATACATATGTCAGTCAGGGAGTATAGTCGCCGTTATACGTGCGGCGACCACAATCCTACCTTCGTGTGTATATACGCGTGCAATAATAGCGCGGACGGTGCGGTGGCGAGGTCGGAATCGATGACGAGCTGCCAATCGTGGAACGGCAATTTAGCCGCGAAACGAGGAACGATTCAGTTGCCTGCGACCGCGAATAATCTCGGCTGTAGTAGATCCTCCGCGATCCATGAGCGTGTATCTACCTATGCCCGCGACGATAATCGAAAATCGCCGCTCTCGATTCGACGAGGTCTTTATTTCACGGGAGGAAACATCGCGTCCCCCCGCGCGCGCTTTTCCCCGATTGTTGTTCCGTACACTGGCGAAGCTATTAACTTTGACTATCAAAACAATTTGCGTATCATATCTCAGTGTCATCGAAACGGCGTAATCATTTCATGGCGGAATCATGTTCGAGTTGTCCTCTCTTTTTTCACTTTTAACTCTTATATTAATGGAACACGTACGTTTCACGAGACTTTTTTTCACGTTATTTTTCGCATCCGTAACAAAGCAAAATAAAAAAAGAAAATTATTGAAAATGAAAGAAAAATATTTGCATTGAAAAATATAAAATTTTCGACGGGTATTGTTTTCTCCGCGAAAATCATACACAGAGGCCATGAAGATCCGAAAGAATTTCTCTGGAGAAATATATATAAAACACGATATCTAATTTGCCGATTAAAAACAAGCTGCTTGTATACGAGAGATGGTTATCGTTTAAAGGGAAAACACATCAGAGGTTTAAAAGATTTTTAAGAAGCTTATCTTGATGACAAACGCAGAGGAAAAGAGAGCGAGATGTTTGTCGTAAAACGGAAAGCGGCGACGAAGAGAGGAGAGAAGAGAGAGAGGAGATGAGAGAGAGAGAGAGAGAGAGGAGAGAGGAGAGAGAGGAGATCCCGCGCTTCCCTTGTGTATTAATAATGGAGACAAAGAGAAAAAGTACGAAAGATACTGTTCTTTCCACCGGATGAGCTCGCGGATAGCGAGGTTTCTCGAGGTATCTTCTTATTTCCGACTCAGATTATTTGTCGAAATAAACGTTTTACCTTGCACACCATGGATCATCCTCCAATGACAGCTCACGGCAATTAAAATTGAACGTAGGAGAAATAAAGCCGGCAATTACGAAGCACTTCCTCGATATATCATTTACGGTCTTCCGCGAGAGACCGGAAATTAAAACTAGATAGATTCTACAAGATGCGACTCCGTTTTTAATCCTTATCCGTCCCTTGGATTATTAATCGATTAAATTAAATTGTTCCGTCGAGAGGCGCCTCCGATTTTACTTTTATTTATTAATTAGACACGCACCGCGCCGCGGATGTATAACGGCATGTAAATGTCCTTATAATAGGATACAGATGTCGGGATCAATTTAGGAGATTTACCGGCGCGCACACAAATCCGGTATCTGTCTTACGATCTTGCGATCCCTCTCTCATGCATGGCATCAATGCACCAAACAATCAGCACTTTCCGCGCGAGGGAAAAATCAACATTCTCGGCGTTCGCCGTATGCATGGCGATGATGTTAAAAGCGTGACAAACATATGTATGTACAACCCGGGATGATAAAGTTGTTCATCGGTGTGTAACACGTTTTCTCTCACATATTCATTAGCCGCATTAGCGTTTCCTCCTCGTGGCGTTTACGCGCATAAATCGCTCGTCGCCCGGGCGGGCGTTGTTTGCGAAGTAAAAAGGGCGGTGACGTAATTTAAAAAAAAAAAAAATGAAAGAGAGAGAAAGAGAGAGAGAGAGAGAGAGAGAGAGGAGAGAGAGAGAGAACACCAGAGGTTGTTTGCTCGCGATCGCTTACAGAATGCGGTGGTATATGCAAGCGAAGCCGCGGGAAATCAACTTTGTCGGCGTATCGGGTTTCCGGCGTAAAAGCGCGCCAAATTCGGCGTCGATTCGCTTTGAGGTACAGGTGCGGCAATGACATTTAATAAATTCGCCGAGAAATTAACGCGCGCGCGTTGCCCCGGCCGCGCGGCCGCTCGAAGCGTCAGCGGCGCGCCACGGCTGTCGTTTTCCCCCCCGCTTTTCCTTCGGGCTTGACAGCCAAATTAAATTGGCAGACGCGCGGGCGGCGGCGCTTTTCGTCGCACTTTTGATAAGGTACTCGCCGATAAAGCCGACAAATTGATTCGCCGGGAGAAAAAGCCGTGCAGCTTTTTCCTCTCGCGGCATACTAATTAATTTTTACGCGAGATATATATTTACCGTGAAAATATTCGCGCGAGGAACAGGACGCGATTGAAATTTCGTATAGAAAGAAAAAAAAATTTATTACGCCGCGAGCTTAATTTAAGACTTCCACTTATCGTTAGATCTCACGCGATAATTTCTGCGCGGTAGCAAAAATACTACTGCTAAGAGCTCTATTTCCTGACGAACGCGTTTTACACGTTCACCCACATCCACCCCAAGCTCCATCGCATCGCTCTTCCTTCGCTAAGGCTTTTAAAAAGCCCGTAATGCACGCGTATTATTCCGCGCTGACCATCCGGGGCTTTCGCATTCGGGACGGGATCCGGGACTGCGCCACCGGGGTAGAATCGCTTAGCTACTCGTGGCACTCTCAATTTTCCCAAGCAGCAGCCCGTCTCGGGAAAGAGCATCCGGCCACCGATAACGAATTCGTTTGCGAGCTACCGCCGCGCATATAACGATTATTCAAATCGTCTCCTCCGTGAAACGTCAGGAGCTTCGCAGCATTGAAGGATTCCCCGGGTGTCGCTCGCGTGAACGACGGGCACGAGGGGATGCCGAGGGGGTAGACGAGAGGGTAAGACTCAGTTGAGAAAGACTCAGACTCCCCCACCTACCCTATTCTGACTGGAGTATCAACCGATCTGCGGTAGGCGACCCAGGCCATTAGGCAAAGCCTGTTGCCGTCCTCGCTCAACCTGGATCGTTTTCTCTCTTTTTATCCATACCAACGCTCCCGTTTCCTCGTCGCTACCACGCCGCCGTGTCGACGCCTTAACTGAAAAGGGTGAAGCACGTGTTCTCGCGGGATGCTTTTTGCATCCTTCCCTTCCCCCGACGGCGGGGGATTGCCGCGCGCACCGGAGGTTTCGCGAGCCTGCTAAGTCCGCCGCCGCAATCCGCGGCACGTGCGTTTCCAAAGACTCATCCCCCTTCTTCGTAAGACACTACGCGACGTCGTTCTCGTTAGGGAACGCTGCGCGTCAGCATCCTTTTACCCCGTGCCCGCGCGCGCGCGCGCGCGCCTCGTTTACCCGTTCTCTTTCTCTCCCTTTTCTCGCGCGCGTCTCACCTTTGCTTTTTCGCAGGTAATTTCGATATCGATGCCCGGGAACCGTTCGGCGCCTCTCGCTCCAGATCGAAGGATTTGATGCCGCGCGTTCAGGTAATTTGCGGCGCTTCGAGGTGCACGTCGGTTCGTGCTCTCGCTTTAATACCTGCGGTGTACGTATATGGTTCGCCCTATGCATTATGAAAGCCGCCAATGCACGAAAGATCCCTGTAACGTAGTCTAGAAAAGAGAGGTTCTCCGGAATAATGCGCGGAAAATCGGCGGAATTTCTAATTACGCTTAATAAAGGAAACATTCGATCGGATTGGACTTGTAGCACCTTAAAACATTTTCGAAGAGAGGAAGATTAATCGACAAAAATTAAGACAACGCAAACGACTGTGTAGACTAAAGCAATCATTCAATTGGTCTCAAGAGTTGGATACTTGTTTCAAGTGTATTATAAATAAATTAATTTTTAATCAACAAAAAATTACATATTTATTATTTGAAAACTATCAAATTTTATAAATTGCATAACAAATATCATAAACAGTATCTCGTGTTAGTGTTGTACGAAAAGCGAATATGAGACAGAAATAATTGACGACGGTCGGATGCGCGAAGTAGTAGCGGGTATTACAGGTCAGACGGCGTCGGCCGCTTCTAATTGAGTCTCATTTCGAGTGCCCGACGCATAGGTAAGTAATTCTCGTTAGGCCGCCTGCGATAGTCGACTTTTTTTTTGTTATTCACGGTGAACATTTTCGGGAAGGGCCGCGCCCGTCCGGACTCAATCCCGTTCAAATTTCCGGCCTCGAGGCACCTAAAGGAATTAGCATTCGATCTCGCCGTGCACGGCGGAGCACCTCGTGGGAGCCGACGCGACGCGGCGCGGCGTCCAACGGAAAATTCTCATAGCCGTCCCGCTTTCGTCGGAGCAGTGGCAATATCTCCTATACGTTCCCGCAGCTTTACCCTCCATACGCGTGTATTAATTAAATAGAAATCGAAACATAAAAAGGAAAAAAGGAAGGCAATTCTCGATCCCCGAATGTCGGAGGTAGTGTAATCTTCGAGGCGGCTCGCATTTGCCTCGTATTTCGGCGGATTTGCGAGACGCGGTGGTGGATTATTAAATAGACAGGGGAGAGGAAAGAACGAAAAAGAGAGAAAGTAAGGAAGGGAGAGAAGGAAAGAGAATGAGGTAGATATAGAACAATTCCACTCGCATCGATTCGCCGCGCAATAGCTTTTCCGTGTACCGATTATACTCTTTATAAATGCATGTGTATATTAAATGAGATAAATCAATTCATCAGACGGGTCCTATTAAACCAATATTAAATTTATGTGTGCGCGGAAGTTTTTATTTAATGCCGAACAAAACGCAATCAACTGATTTTACTGTCGTACTATACGCTAATGACTGGATATATTAAGTTAATATTTTTGAAATTTGTGTTAACTTGATATTCCTCATTTATTCGAATTGGGAAATATAAAAACCATGAATAAGTAACAAAAAAATTTTATTCTGAACATCGAGTTAAAATCGAAATTATCGAAATTTATATTATAATTTTTAATCGACCGAAAATTCTCGTCGCGTGTAACTCGAGAGTTATTAGATTTGAATAATAAACATCATTGATCTTATGTCGATGTCATTCAAAATGAGATAACGAAATGGAAATAATTGACGACAGCAGTCGGATGCGCGAAGTAGTGACAAATCTTATAAGTCAGACGTGGTCGGCCGCGTTCTAATAACTCGTTTCGAGCACTCGATCCATAAATAATCCTTACTAATCACGCGTTTTATATTATATAGAAATTCATGCAATATGTGCGTAATAATGCAAGCAATAAGAATACAAAGTGCACAAAAATTTCGCAATTTTTATATTTGACAATTACTTAACTTCTTATGATTTTTCATTCCGCCGTTGTTTTTTGAGTCAAGTAAATCTTAGAACTTGCAACTGACCGACTCGATCAACCGTGTTGCAATTCTTTCTTCCCAGATAAGGAACGTTTAATTTCTCTTATTAGTTTCAGCGGACTCGGCACAAATTACGAGCGAGCTGGCGTGATTCGACGGCATAATCCGCGGAATCGAAAGGTGCCGGTCAGCCATGCGTAATGGTAGCGGGCGAGATAATGGCACGGTCCGTAGGTCTGGCGTTAGGTAATAATGTTGCCCTATCAGGCATCGATTAGGCCCTTTAAAGCACCGGCAATCGAGCATCGCCGGCTGAGCCGAGTGCCGGCTGCCCCTCATTAACCCGATTGCGCAAATTGAGAAATGATTATCGCGCGATTCCAGTGGAAGTTCTCGTAATCCGCGTTTATTTCCGATTAAAATTATATACTCATTCGCATTTCTTATTCTAACGTATATTCGAATAAGAATACCTTATCGCCGGGAATAAACTACATAAACGCGGAGAATTTTTATCGAGCACGAAGAAAAAGAATTCTTTACAAATAATTTTAAGAATTTTAACATTTCGGAGGCTTTCTTGTTATATAAAACGTCTTTGCTAGTTTGCCTTGTTTAATACGATACATGTCTCCGAGCTACGATCCATCAGGGATTTCTCAGAATTGATCTACTGCAAACTGCACCCTCGCTAGCTAGAGATCCTTTCGAATCGGCGACAGTCTCAAACTCATGTCCCACGCGGCAAACGATGACAGCTACCTCAACTCTGTAATCTTTGGTCTCGATTACTAAAATTTATTGCTCGCTGACACGTCGACGCGGCTTAAGCAGAAGCGACGTCTACCACATCGACGTAAAGTGGGTCTTAAATATTTCAGCGATACCTGCCGAGCCTGACTGCTTACCAGGTCTCCGGCCTAGGAAACTTCCGTTTCATGGAAACGCAACGTTAGTCAAGCTTTCCAAAGTTATATCCTCATCGAGGGGGCTAATTTGCTCGGCGAAAGTCATTCTGGCTTCCTTTTCTCGAATATCGCTTTGCTCTTTCGGAAAGGCAGAAAACTTCGAGCCTCGCTTCGGGCAGCCCTTTCTGGGAACAGATCGAGTCAAAGGAAAATCAAGGAAACATCCCGTACAAATTTCTGCGGTGATGAGAATTCTCGAGAAAAGCGCGGGAATGTTTGATAATTCTCTTATGACGGGTATAATTAAAAGGATGATTGCGCGCGAAAAAATCACGACAATCCGCGTCGCTCGCGGAAATGTTCCGTTTTAAAGATGCGTCGATCGTTCGTCAGGCGCAATGAGGACCGCTTTACATTTGGCCGAGGAATAATTTTCTTTTTCGCAGCAAATGGCAAACGACGTTTCGTGTTTCCCGTGTATTAATGTAAATGAGCTATGAACGCCCATTCAGTGTACGTCGGTCGCACGAAACATGGTGGCGAGTCGGTTTGGAAGGGTGGCTATCGGGGCAAGGGTGGTGAATGCGGTTGAACAGATCGACGATGGAGATATAGGTGAAACCGTTGCCTGACACCGAATTACGATGAAACAATATAATTAATGAAAGCTAATCCTGTTGGAATTATAATTAACCCGATATCTGTCGTCGAGCGAACAGTTAAAAGTTAAAGAATGGAAAAACTCGTTCACTCGTTATATTCCTCTAATTTGCGCGCACGTAGGTATCGCATGTACAATCGTATATAAGTACGTATTTTATTAAATATTCTAGAAATTAATTAAAATGTTCTCTAAAGTTTTCCTACGAATTTGTCGGGACTCGCAGTAGCTCTCGAATTACAAGCAAACGAGATAAAAATCGCGCGTTTAAGCCTCTAACTGAAGCTTGATAATTATTCGTGTCGTCGTAATATGCCGGAAAAAACTACGAACGGTTGGGAAAAGTGGCGAACGGCAAGAAACAAAAGTGCCGCGACGCACACACGCGCGAGTCAACGGGGTGTCCGTTCCCGTGAGGTGCATACGTTGCACGCACAACACCCGCGGGGGCACAGATTGAAACGGGGGGGAGACCAAGGTGGGTTGGGAACGACGTGTGGCGGGACACAGCGGGGACGGTCATGGGGATTGCGAGTTATGAATTAACTGTCACCGCGTCTTTGATTTGTGATGTCTCTGCCGCTTCGTCGCGCTATATGCCGCCGCGCGCTCTCTTTTTCCTTTTCTTCACGTTCCCCGCGGCTGATGCGATCTATTTCCCCCTTCCCCTTCTTTTCCAAGGTGATTCCTCTCTTTTCGGACACCACCCCTTTCTCCTGTTTCTTCCTGCGATTTGCCTTCGTTTGATTGATTGCGCTAGATCGAGCTCGATTTCAGCGAGCGGCATCTCCATCACTGTCCTTCTTTTTCTTCTATAACAATGATTTTCCCCTTGCCAACACTTCTCTCTCCTTCGTGCTCTTTCTCCCTCTCTCTATTTACTTGTTTCCTCGTCTAACGACAGTGCTAATAACGGTATTAACGTTCACAGACTTGTCGCTAATGTTCTCTCTCGCATCAGCTTTCGTTTCTTCGGTCTGTCGATCTTCCGGCGGAAAGTTAACGAACCGGCTTGTCACGGCGGATGTGGGAATTATCCGGATGTCAGCGACCATATACCGATTCGAGTATAAAAATTTTTCAATCTGCAGAAGTACCGCCGTGGCAGTCGATTGCGAACGCCGCTACAACACGCGGATGTTGTATAATTAATTTTCGCTCTTCTATCGCAGGTGCGTCCGGACTGCGCGGCCGATGATCCTAACGTGTTTGACGCGCGTAATTTACAAATCGCAATACGAAGTAGATCGCAAACATTAGAACGTTTAGGAATTTAAATAAAAAAATTGAAACAAGGCTAAATAATGCGATTAAAATATAACAATTGGAATAAGCAATTAAGTTTTTGATATCGCAAATAAAATCTTTTTATCTATATATGTCGATGAAGGCTCCTGACTCCCGAGTTCTTTCGTGCCGCGTCGGTCGTATACGAATGTTAGATAGCGGTGTTCGTGAGGGAGCAAGAAGGCATGATTGATAGTGCCGAGGCACACGCTTCGCACGAAGTTTAGACTTTATCAGTGAACTTATCACCGAAGGCGCGACTCGCCTCTTCTTCTATCCCGTCCGGCCGCGTCTTCGCCGTCAACCTGCGAAATATCCGCTCTTGCCTCCTCCTCCTTCCCATCCTAATTAATTTAGTTAATTATCCGGGTGAGCTTGCAATAATGCCGGCAAAGACGCCGAACGTACGGCCAATCTTCTATCTTCTTCGCTGATAAAACCTTCGCTAGAGCACGCGCAGTTCGTGCAGGCGAATCTAGTTTCGATACAGACGTCGATACAGGCAACAAAGAGTCGTCGTAAATTCGCTTCCTGAATGCTTATACGCACTTCGCGCACTTCGAAGAAACGAGTATCGTCTTTCCGTTATCATCCCGAAATGCCGAAAGCGACGCACCGCCTTACAATTTCACTAATGGAGGGTGGTTCTTTATCGGGGATAGTGCTCTTCTCATTGGATTTCGAATGCTCGCGATATCGTCTTCGTGAATTTCAACGAACGGAAAGACGGATCTTATAATTTCAGGATTAAATAACTATTGACGTAGAAAGTACAATTATATAGCGTTGATTGTAGAAAGGAGACGTTTTCTTAATTCAACGCAATCGGTGATTCCAGACTCATAATTTTCACACGATAATTAATGTTGTTCGATAATTAAGATAAATCGGTCGAGAGCATATCGGCTATGTTTAAAAAAAATAATACTAATATTTTAAATACAGAGTAGCAGATTGATCGACCAATGAAAAACTTCGTGTTTACTCTTATAAATTTCATCACTCATATTAATTAAAGCTTTCGGCAATGAAAAGATATGTGCCGGTAAAAATGACTGCTTTACCTGCATTATTTTCTATTCTATTATTTCAATTCATCGAATGCACGTGTAATCCCATTTTTTTCTTCCTTTTATCACACGTTTTACTACATCTCTAAAGAACGCGCCGCGCATGCTGAAAAATCGGACAAAAAACACATGGCGTTTTTAATTATTTCTACTGTTTTATTTATTTATTTATTTTTTTTTTAGTAAAGTTCTCTATTTTGTAAGGGGCGCATAAACAGACGGGGAACTGCAATTCAGAAGTGAAAGCCTCGGCCTCACCGGCTCGTTTAATGTTAATTACATGGCGCATAGCGAACTATGGCGTGGTATGGGTGGCACTCTCAAGATAATTCGATGCAATTTGTCCTGCAACCTCTGAAGGCAGTTCGGCTGAAAAGGGAGAAAGGCTACTTTCTACACTCGACGACGATTATCGAGCGGTTTTAATAATTAATTTCATAACGACGTCGTTAAAGTTCCGCTCGTTGCTGATGCTTAAAGATCAGTTTAATTTCGCGACCCTTCTAAAGTTTCGCGACGTGCGTCTCGCTCTCTTCACCCTCCTTCTTGAAATCTACGGTATTTATAGAGGATAATTGTCATCGCTACGATTCATCTCCCTTTAAGTTTTCCAACCGGTATAATGAAATATCGTTGCACCGATATTTATAAAAAAAATTTTTTCGACAGACGTACCGGGCGATTTTCCTCGTAGAAGCAAAAATGTGGCGCGGAAAAATATCTCGGAATTTTATTTTTGTCCGCATTTCAATTTGTTTCGCGCAATATCTCTCTCTCTCAATTCGATGCTATCGCGGCGTTACATTCGATTCAAACGATACGTTCTTATTTTTATTTTTATCAGTAACTCCCCTCTTAGTACTGCGAGTAAAATATCCGCTAAAATGTTATACAGCCTGCCTTGTTAAAGCGACTGGAGGTCGCGCGTAAAATTCGCATCTATAATTTCTCCGGAAGTCACATTTCGATAACTCACGGATTCCGCTGAACCAATAGCCGGCTATCGATGCTTGCTCGCAGACACATGGCCATACGAGGAACACGACGCGGCTCGTTCAAGATGACGTCGGCAAGTTAGCTCCTGCTCGAGACTAAAAGGGGAAAGAGGAACTCTCTCTCTCTCTCTCTCTCTCTCACGAGAGAGGTGGAGCGTAAGGGGATAGAGAGAAATAATGCGAGTGCTGCTGGAAAGCGGTGCCCGACAAAATTACAATTTGGGGGATGTAATTCCGCCCCGGAGAAATGGCCTCCACATACCGCGCGCGCGGCGGGGGCGAGGACGGATAGTTGGATGAAGGGGGTGTAAGTAGGTAGGAGGGAGGAACGGCGTGTTGGTGGGAGAGATTTATCAACAGCTCGTTCCGCACTAACTAGACGCCGGAAACTCGAAAGATATTGCATCAGCGAGGCGATGATAGTGCCACGACGACTGGCATTAAATTGCATCCGGCCGTTGCAGGAATTTAGCCGCCATTACGGCATCCCTCGTCTAGCCCCCCCGCCGTGTGTACGCCTCATCCCTGCCACTTTCTACACACCTCCTCCACACACGGCGAGACGTGGGTGCAAACGGCTCGTCAGACGATCCGGCGACGTTGGTCTCGAATATTAACTGGGTGCTAGTCCTTATTTATTGACTATGTCAAGATATTATTAACGCTATGCGATAAATAATAGGAAAATGGTTTCCTCTTAATAATATACCTAATATACGTGTAATAATAACAACATAGTAATAGAATCATGTCATGTTAGCATAGCGTTGCAATTTACTTGGAAGAAATATTTCGTGATAGCCATAGTTTGCGTATGGAAGAAAGATTTTCATAGAAACAAAACAATTTTTCTTTCACAAGACTCGTGAACTCGTGAACTAGTTTCACAAGACTATTAAATTTGCATTAAATTTTTCTAAAAACGATTACGCAAAAATGAAAATTAACATGTAAATGCAAATTAGATGTGTATAAATTTCGTGAGTATAAGTAAAGCTTTTAAAATCTTATAGGCCGTGAAACATTTATGCTTCTGGAAAATTTTTTCTGATCAAAATTGCCAAATGAATTATTTTCTTCCTCGCATGTCTTTAAAAGTCTGCACTTTAAAATATGTTCAATCTCCACGTTGTCGCTGATGAAATCGCAATTAACGGGAAATTTGTTATCTTTCGGCGAACGAGTTTAGGCGAAATTGCGAGAAGAACAGCGAAAAGATCGATTTTTCTGCTACCAAATTTTTGCGTATCAATAAAAAAAATAAATAACGCATGTAGTGTATCTTTACACAATTAAAACTTTTAAAAGTAAGCAATAAAATAATAAATAATAAAACACTCACTTCATTAATGCTCTTCGTCGTTGTTGCTTTCCAGGTCGCCTTCTGTTCCTTTGAGATTCTTTTGTCGCACTCATACAAACACTCACTCGCGAAAACAGTTAATTACAATCGCGCGACACGACAAACCCGACGTACGCGAGACTTTACTACTTCTATTGTGAATTAACGATTGATTAAAATTCACAAGACCGTGTAAAAATATGCAATGTAATTGAAACTCGACATTTTCGTCGCGTGTCGCTTCGATTTTTACGAATGAATAGATATACGAATGAAATATGCTCTGCTTGAACGAGCATTTATCGCCTCGATACGCGTATGTACAAATCATTAATCGTAAGAAGTTAATTGCGCGAGAGGTGATAACTGATAACTAATATTTTTTATTCCATTGCACACATATGCAAGTCTCACGTGTTCGACATAGGCATCTGTGGGACGCGAAACACACAGGAGATCCGTTTTTGTCACGCATGCCGTTACATCGATTTTCTGTCGAGTTATAGCGTTTTAAAAGTCCGGCGCGCGCGCGCACCATTCATGAAAGAAGACCGTGCGAATTTTTTCGCATGTGATTTGACATGTGCTAATCCCTTCCTAAAAAATCTGATGTGGAAACATATGTAGTATACACGTGCTTTGAAGATAAGCATCGCCGCCGCAAAATGCACGTGCGCACAGTCGGATTCTGTATATATTCTATCCTCACGAGATCGATATAATCATTAATATCTTTGCACAGAAAAATAATAACAAGATTAACTTGGGCTCATTGGAAAACTATTATAAGATTCCAGTGCTTCTAACGAGATGAAAGTTGCTTATCTCGGATCATTAATTTACGAAATATATTGATTCCGAAAATAAAATTGATTTTGTTTCGAGATTTCCATCTTTAGAGACATTTTAATCGAAATGGTGGTAATCGCTAATATCTTTACATAGAAAAATAATAGCAAGGTGATTTTAAGATCAAGATTCCAACGCTTTCAATAAGTGCAAGATAACTTACCTCGAATGACTACTTTGCGAATAATCGTCGATTAATTACAAAAATCAATTTTGTTCTAAAAATTGATTTTTATCTCTCATAGTAGTTACCATATCTTCGAATTAATTTATTATTATTACGTTATGCATAATTTTTTTATCTCAAAAGAATTATTCTTATGATTTTAATAAATTATTAAAATAAGAATTTTATTATCAATTAATTTTTTATGGTTGCATGCGTACATTGTATACTCAGTATATTCGACAATCGCACGAGATTTTGCTTGCCTCCTAACGTACACTAAAGAAGAAATACGCGAAATATTATTAATAATTGGTGAATACATTATTCAACTATTTCTCATTTCGTGTTCTCAATTGAGAGATAGAATGAACTAATTACGTTTAAATCGGTGAAAAGCATAGCGTAAAATATATCTGTATCGTTAATGTGTCGACCAACTATTATCACTTGCGCATTCATATTTTTAAAATTGTCAATAATACACTCTTGCTGCGAATTGAAATTATTTGCAATCAATTATTTTAATGACCGTTCGCTCAAAGGCAACGTAAAAATGGACACGTAACGTGATGAAGGGCGGATTTAAAGATGAAAGACGAAAGGCAAACGTAATTGGCGGAGAAAAACATAATTTGCGCGAGGCTCGATCGAGCGACTTGCAAGGGGATTAACGGCGCGCTCACGGAGATTGGACTTGTCGAAGCGGACGCCATCGAAGTTATTCCCGCGAAGATTCATGAATGTTTACTTCAAGTCGCGCCGTAAGTCCGTACTCGCGCCAAGGTGGATCCATTCGTTTGTCTTCCTCCCGCCGGTGTAAATCATTAGATTTACGGCCGCCGACGTTATGTACATACCTCCACTTTGGAATTGCGCGCTCGCGAGTTTATTACGTTTGACCCGACACAGATCTGCGCTACGGAGACGCGACATAATAAGCCCAGACTCAGCACAGAGGAAATTGCATGATGGATCGCGATCGGTCGATCTCCACGCGTGCGTGTATCTTCTCGGAACTATATTTGCACATAATACGAGGACACATATTATCGCGACATTCCGCCATATTGATAAGTTTGCGACAATGCCAGTCGTTTCGAAAGCGTAAGTCGAGTCTTCGAGACGACATGCTCCGAGAGAAAAATATCGTTCGCGATGCGAATATTACGAGTCGCGTTGTTTGACATCACCAAAATGCCGCAGGTTGCTTTGCATCCGACGAGAGATATGCGATCGCGTTTATACCTATATGTATGCGCGCCGGTGGTCGGTCTGCACGCCCGCTCCGCGTGTGCTATACTAATTCGTATTTAAAGCTTTATCGGACGCGCCTCGTGCCCCGCACAACAATTTCACGGTTCACAGAAACCATCCTGCATTTAGGATCACCGCCACTAACACCATCGTTCCCGCGTGGTTGGCGTGTACCTGCATCGCACATCGTACGCGTTCAAGCTCCTCGAGTACGTAATACACGCTATACGAGTACCGGCGGTATAGCAGTCACTTAGATAAGTACTTCGCCCAGGTACCTTCTGTATAATGAATGAACAAGAACTCTCGTCTGGACGGTACGGTGGATATACTTGGATATCCTTGAATGATTATATATATTTCTCTCTCCCGAGAGGTAGTCTATAGTACACTCTCCTCAAGTCGCCATAAATTTTCGATTTATTTATTGACTTACGTATAATCAATAGATATATGTTATATTTAAAATAGATTTTTATGCACAATTAATTAATTTATCAATTTTGCTGTAGAAATTTATATCATAATTCGAAAAAAAACGTGAAATAATTCAATAATAACGTAGCACGAAAAGGTAACACGTCCACAGTTGCATTATAATTTTACAAAAACGATTGCGTTTTCTTCAATTATTCCATCGCGTTCAATCCACTTTTACTTCACTTCTTCCTTGCACTTCGAGCGTCTTAAAGGAACCAACGCGGTATATCAAAGGTATTTTTTCCCGACTGTCGCTGCTAATTTACACCAGCTAATTGGCCCGCGGCGTTCCTATGTTGAACCGCTTCAACCCTCGAACCCTTGCCGGAATACCTCTCTCTCTCTCTACTTGGCTATGCACTTTATCCACCTCCCCTTCGCCGCTGGATGCAATTTTAATCCCGAATTCCAAGAAAATTACCTTGCCGTCAGAGCTGTTTAAGAGGGTACTAGATGAGATTGCCTCTGTTACCTGTCAGCCCGCTTGACATATAGTATATTATGCAGCGGGCTGTTTGAACTAGTCTTGAGATTATTCTCTAATTTAAATTTTTATTTTCCTTTCACACCGCCGTTGCTGCCGCTGCCGAGCCGTTGCACGACCGCGTTTTAATAGCGCGGGGGGGGGGAGGGAGATAGATAAATTTTACAGCCGCGGCTCTGAAAATTTCAACGCCCGCGTGTTTTCACAAATAAACAAGCGTGATCGGACGGGTCGTTTGTATTTCTGAATTAAAGTCGATTTTAAATTTTTAATTGTAATTTTGTTACAAAAGTTTTCGCTATTGTCGAGCGAAACAAAGCCCTTGCGGCAGTTGTTAGTTACACGAGTTATAATTGGTGGAAACTGTACAGAATGCGGTCTACCTATTGAATACGGATGTGCGTATGCATATATTATTTGGTCATTTTGTGGGTGTTTTATGTTACGGAAATAACAAACCTACCTGTAGCGTTGAAAGCTACACCCTTAGAGGGAAGGTAGCGCATCCAGCTGGAAGAATGGTAAGGCTAATGGACCAATAACGAAAAATTTGGACGAAAAACATATCCAACGCTCGTAAGAAGATGGATCTATGGGATTTCTACGGAACGATAATGTCGTAATTAAATAAAATTACGTAATAATAATATTGACAACGTTCAATAATAGTCTGCGACAATTAATAATAATAGTAACAATAACGACTTTATTGCCACATACATAAATAAATGGACATGGCCGATGTACAGCGTACAAGCTGGATCGCGATCCGATCCTGTTGCGTCAAACTACCGTTCACAGTCTCTCATGTACATACACACACGCACACGCGCACATATATACTCTCTTTTTCTCTAACTTTCTCTCGCCTTTTCCGGCGGCACGCGCAGCCCGATGCAGTCGTCGCTCTACTTACAACAACGCTTCTACTTTGTATCGGAGCACGGGTTAAACATGACACCGCGTTAGAAACAAGCGATTCGCGAGGAATAGTCTCCCTGAAAGGGTGCGTGCCTCTCGCGCCATCAGCACCGTGCGAAAGCGCGGGCTTGTGGAGAGCAGGGAGAGCTACGAACAATTTGCCTACAAGTGATTTCGCCGCGCGAGGCGTACAACCGGTACACAGAATACAAAATATCGAACGCGCAAGGAGATGAAGGAAGTGCTACGAAGGGACGGGAACGAAAGAGGGATGATCTCGTGGGGGGAGTTCGTCGATTCGATTTTATCGGGCACTGTCTAACGGCGATAAGCGCGTCTCGCCCCGGCGTCGCGGCGATACAAAGCGGAATCCGAATTCCCATCTTCATCTGGTCGTCTTCAGCATCGCATCCAGAGAGCACGCGGCCACCTAATTTCATATCTTTCTTTTTTTAAAGATTGCGCTGAACTTTTAAGGACCTCGCGGTCGCGTACTTCTAACGACGACGTGAGACGAGAATTCAGTCCGAGCATCTCGCGTTAACGTTCGGCTATACGTACACAATAGTTATACACGTTCTATCCGCGATATCACGGGGATTCTGATTTATTTCGGATCCCCGATAGATATCTCGAAGGCTCTCCCCCGACAAATGTCGCCCCGCCGGGGGAGGAAATATACAAGTTGGAGCCGAATCTTCAGGACGTCGAGCGAGCGAGCGCACCGCGAAACGACGGAGGAAATGTCGCGTCGCGAGACGTCTTCTTTTACAATGCAAGACGGCGGCTTTCGGGCGAGAATCTCGCGCTTTCCTTTTTCGCGTATCGCATTGACCGACAGCGCTAGCGCGAGAAAAAGTTAAAGGGAAGCCCCCCCCTTGGTGAATGCCGCTCGGAAGAATATTCCTCAGAGTCCTCAGAGAGAATTCCTCGAATACCCGCGAATTCGAGAGAATCTTTCCGGTCAAGGCCTCGCGAGAATTCCCTTTGTGTCCGCGCGACGGGTGCGTTCCCCGCTGCGAGGGAAAACGTCCGACGCGTTTATTCGCGCGTCTCGCCGTGCGTCTCGCGCCGGATCGGTCGGATATTTCACGGAACGAAGATTGGGTCGTGCTCGCGAAACACCGTGACTAGGGAAGATTGACGTGTGCCTTAAGCGCGGGATTGAAGCCGCAACAACGCCCGATTGTGCCCTTATACGACGACTCAATTAAACGTAACTGACGTTGAACCGTAAAATACGGGGAGGAAAGAAAAGGAGGGGAAAAAAAGGAAAAGCGCTCGATGCAATTCCGTTTAATTGACACGTATGCACTTTGGGGGAGGGGGTCGCGACGCCGCTCGTCAGGTCGTCAGATTAAGCCCTAAGTAAACCAGAGATTCTTGAAGGGTGCCCGGCACTTGAAGGCGTATCGTGCATACGCCGCGTTCGTCGAAAAATAGCGCGTGCTGGGAATAATTAATTAGCTTCAACTATATCATACTCGATATTTACCGAGTTCTCTCTCTCTCCTAACTCTTTCTCCGCTGACACGTTGCACTTCGGGGGTTTTCTTTCGCCCGTTAGGCGCGACAGATTCGTTTGATATCATTTGTAGTGTTCCAATGAAGGCCTCGTCCCCGATCGCGCTGATGGCCGATCGCAGTGGCCTCTCGCTCTCTTTTTTTTCTCGCTAACACATCACCGAGTCACGTAGTTCGCAATGATTCCTAATGAATCGTCTGTGATTTCGCAATACACCACCGTGTAATTGTATTAGCAAATCGACTTGTCGGCCTGACAACTGCCATCCGACCTGGCGAGGAAAAGTTTGCCGCTCGCGCACGCACACAGCTGATAGATGGTGGTCTCCTTCTGGCTCTGATGAGCGGACGAAGATCTGCCGGAGTGCTGCTGCTGCTGCTGCTGCTGCTGCTGTTGCTCCCTGGACGAGTGCCCTTGCAGCGGAATCGCCGTTTTCAAACCCTTTATGTAGACGGACTTGGCGTCAAGCCGGATGGCTCCGTGAACGCTCTGTAGTTTTAAATCCGTCAGGCAGGAGGCTGAAATCTCGCTCGCCCAGGACTCGATCACCACCCGCTGAGGAGCGTTTATCTTCAAGGATCTCGTCGCCGATTCGAGCCTGCACAGTACAATTTGATTTAAATATATGAGATTTGTGTTCAAAAAGTTCCCCACCTTTGTCTTTATCATTTTTGGAGGTTTACTTTTGGATCCTTGGATTTTTTCTTTTTTTTTTTTTTAAGTTTAAATTCACGTTAAAAAACCGAATTGAAGATATCAAGGAAAATTCGCAAACGGACTTATACGCGCGATAGCGAACAAAGCGTACTAGAACTGCTCCCAGAAATGGAAATGGCGTTGAGAGTGATGCGTATCAACCGAAAAGAAACATATTTCGAAGGATTTAGAGCTGAATAAGTTATAAGTAAACCCCCAAAAATTATAAAGACAAAATCCGGGTACTTTTTAAATAGATTCATATGCGCTACATATAAAATATTCCACTTTCTCTCGCGCCTTATATTTTAACGAGAAATTCTTTAATCCACTTGAAGACGATTTTTCCTTAGCGAAATTGTCGAGGCTCTAGCAATTTTCGAGGTACAAGCAGATTGAAGCAGGAGGCTTTTCCGCAAACATTTTTCTTTTTTAAGTTTCAAGAAGTTAGCTCTTCAATTAATTTCTCAGGTAGAATTTACTTTAACAAAATTTCAATTTGCAACTTAATTACAGAGATATACGATATGCTAAAGATTGGAAAGTTAAGCGATAAATGGACGATTTCCTACGATGTTTTCGCCAAATATTGATTAAAGAATTTGTCGCGAAGAACGATGCGCGAGAAATAAAAAAAACTTTATATACACGTTATCGCGTCTCTTATATATAATATGTAAACTGAACAATATTAATTAATAAACTGCACGGCACATTCGTCGAGTATAGGATTCAAGTAACAATATCATTATTAGACTTCCGAAGCAGCGAACTGTGTAGTCATCTGTATCGCGTGTCGCCCTTCGAAACACGATTATTCTCCACGAATTATCAGCAATTATCAGTGCGCGTGATTAATTGACTTGCGTGATTTACGACTTGATGAATACATCGGAGGGATATGGTGCGTTATTTATCAAAAAAGATTCGCAGCAATTTATCAAAAAATATTTTGCACGATTTAATTATTACATGCGCAATACGAGAATCAAAGTATTAAAGGGTGGGAAATATAAATGATTGTTATTCCGATTATTACGGCGATCATTTCTTTAATAATTGAGTTGGAATATGGCGCGCTTTAAATATTTAAATGCCGAGATTTAAATACATATGGAGGAGTTAAAGTCATAGTGGTGTAAGTCAATTTTTTTGACCACTTTTTTTCTTCTTTTTTCAACATATTTGCATGCGTAGACTGCATCTATGAACTTATTAACTCGATAGGTTAAAAAAAGTGACTTACACCATTATGGCTTTAATCCCTCCATATACTACTTATATTTGACAAGTGAGACAATAAGTGTCTTTCATACATAATTAAAGTACACGATATTCAAATAACGGTATATCTAAATTTTCAGTATTATGGTAATATTTCATATGTCATATGACAAATTTTTTAAGCGTATCGATCGGCTACAAAATAGAAAATTTCTAGAGACTCGAGAACTTTTCTATCCTGCAACAAATCAACACGCTTCAAAAATTTAGGTATTGCGCGACAAATAAAATAGTACACCGTTAAGTTTTCAAAACGCTCTCAATCATTCATTGCTATCATTACTATCATTATCTTAAGTGACGCTAAAGAAATCTACAAGGCAAAATATAAAATGCGACAATATAGCATTCGTCGAAAGGAATTTGAAAAACGAGTCGCTGAATATTCCGTGTGTATATATATATTTATCATACGGCGCGATAAGTATTTCGCGGCATTATTATGTATATACGACACGCTGTTGTGTATGTAAAAATTATAAAATCAGTACGTTGTCTTTCGCGCGGTGAGATTCGAGCGGGAAGACGACACACACGCGGAGTCGCTCCGTGCGTCGCGTTATATGCGACAAAATTCAATCGTCTTCTATGAACGCGGATTGATCGATGATAGCGATTTGCCTTCCTTCCGATACGGCCAAATAACGCAACGATTTGCAACTCGCAAATGTCGAAGCGCCAGCCAGCCGTTTATTACCGACTGGATAGTGATAGAGAGTGATCGCGGATCGCGCGGCGCGGGGCGCGGGGCGCGGGGTGGGGCGCGCGGGCCTGTTCTCGTCAACACGAGCGTCGAGCGTCACGAGCGGCGGGAATAGAGTGGGGGTAGACCGGGTAGGCTGCCTAGGCCTAGGCACATTACAAGTATTGTATACTGTGACCTCTAGGCACGCTGCGCCGTGCGACGTGCTTAATTACTACCTCCGCTCCATCCCCGCCACTCGCCACTCGTGTTGTCGAAGAGCCACGAATCCGCGTTCTATAGTAATTTCTGGTATCGCCGTTCAAGGAAAGGATTTCAAGATTCAAGTGGATAATGAATATATACGCAGGGGTATATGCGATCGCGCGCTCGACTCGTTCAGCCGAAGTAGGAGCATCGAAACGACGGCGGTTGAAAAGTGCAAATTATCGTCCCGTGGCGACGTTTCGGCCGACGGTTATCCTCGTTAACGATCAAGTGAGAATACAGGCGACGTATCCAGCGCGAGCTCCGCGATGGTGCCAATGTGGTGCGTGAATTCAGATTTACCGAATTGCCGGATAACGCGATTTTTAAAGCAGTGGGAAGCCAGTGATATATCGACTGTCCATTAATATCGCATATATCCGACGGGATTTGCGAGTGCGAAATGTATCGCGCGTATTTGCAGCGCTGCGCGTCGATTTTATATTTTCAGACGGTCCGTTGCGTTTTGATTAGGTGTGAACTTGACTCTTGACTCGCGTAGTATCGATCGCATGATATCGGGAGTGAAGTGCCGCCCCCCTTCTCCACTCCTTGACTCCTTGTCCGGCCGGCGGTGAAACGACGTGGGCGCGTGACGGATCGCTCCGATCTGCGTGAACGTCGCGACGCGTTCGCTCGGTGAGTACGGTCCGTAATTAGAGACGCACGTAGACCAACGAATAGACCCGCGTGTTCTCTTCAGATTCGTTATCTTGCGCGGCACGAACTCGCGGCGTGCCAGTGATCTCCGAGATCGCGCATCGCGCGAGGTTCGTTCGCCCGGGGCGAGACATACCCTTCGCGGCGAAGCGACGATCGTATTTCCGAATCTCGCGCGCAGCGCGATTTATTCTCGACTCGTATTTCGCGTGTCCCTTCGTGACGCATTAGTCGTCGGCTCTGAAGCGCGTGTGCGTATCATTTATCCGTCACGGCAATTTTCTGAATTCAAGCCGGGAGCAACAGGTGTAGCGTCGCCCGTCGCGTCGCCGCGGCGGGGCGCGGCGGCTACCACGTGAAGTTGGCCGCGCGATTGTCGAACGCACCCGGCCCCCGTCTCTCCGTCATTGCCTGCGTCATTGCGGATTCTCGACGCCGACCGACGCCGCTGACTGCGTACCGTGCGAATTCACGAGACATCTCGAGTAACGTGTGGACTGTGTGAAGACGTGGACGATAACGAGGTAATTTCTACGTAACGGTAATCTGTCCGCGTTGCTTTTCCGTCGCGACATAAAAGCGTGCGTGTGACGAACGTCGGTGCCGTAGTGCCGTGTGCGAAGCGCCGCGCGACCATTATAACCTTACTTCCGCGAGCCGATAATGTGCGAGCATCGGCTTGAAAAGGCGCGAGGGTGCGAACGGAGATTTTTAAAGCCTATTGATATTTGACCTCGTTTGAGCTGACGTGTGAATTTGTAAAAAGTCAAGTCGCGACACAAATCACGTTTATCGCATCTTAATTAATCACATTTTAATTTCAGGAGTGCCGTGCAAAGTATATCGCGATCGTAGTACGCTGGTAATTAGTTCGAACGCGATCGTGTGTGCTCGCGAGTGAGTATTTCGTAAGTGAAAATCTGAAGAGGCACCCGACAATTAGAGGATGGGATTCAAAGGATTCTGAGAGGAGGAGGAGGCCCGGGAAGGCGTCGGGCAACGGCGGAGCACCTGTGGGGTGAGTTAATATTTTATTTTATTTAACATTTGATACTCTCTTGCATGGAATTAATCATTCATTTTTATTGAAATATCTTGAATATCATATTTTCATATTTTATTGAATTTTTTAAGTATCAAAATTAATCCGATTCTTATATTTATATAAAAAATAAATTTTTTAATTTATAATTAAAAATAACTTTTTATGTAAATTTTTTACATAATTACTTTAATAAAGATTTATTCAAAAATAGATAAACGTACAAATTTAATACGTATAATAATAATCTCTTTGTTAAAATAATAATTATTTTGAACACTTGCAATAACTTGATGGATATTTTTTTATTTTACAGATCAACGTAGCTACGATGCAGTTATAACTCCGCTGTTGCGCATCGTGCCTGGTAAGTAAATTCTTTTATTTTACATCAAGATAACGGATCTGTGAAAAGTATACGAGATATAGGATATAGGTATAATATACGTTACAAATAATGCATTTAGATTTATGTATTTATCAAATTTACTTTTCATAGATCCGTTGTTTTAAAATGGATGGGTTTAAACAGATTAAAATCAATATTCAATCCTGGATATTTATTGTTATCAATTTACTTTAAATACGAAGATGCATTTGTACAGATACAGAGCACGTTACGAAATAGAGCTACTATATGTTATTTCGTTATATTACGGAGTTTATATCAATATAGGACGTATTTATTTATTGACACGTGCGTTATAATGTTTTATTTAAAAATATATATATTGCGAGATCCATCAATCGTTTAAAATTTGTGAAACTCGCAAGTATGGATAAAAGCAGGATATATAATAGGAAATATTTCGCAAATGAAGAAAGTTCGGTAAAAATTAAGCGATAGCTGACTTTTTTTCTTAAAGGAGAAATTATTATCAAAAAATCTTTTAAAAGCATGATCACTCTTATACATTTGCAGAGTATTTTATAACAGATAGGATTTTCAAGAATTGAGAATACCATGAAAATTAAATATATTATAATAATATTCTTAAGATTATTTTATTATAAAATATATATTATATTTTATATATTATAAAATATATAAAAATTATAAAATAATTATAACAAATATTGATAAATTTTGAAGCTATAAAAGTTATATATATATATAAATATTGATGAATTTTAAAGATATAAAATTTTCACATTTAGTTATCTTTCCTTCAGAGTGTTCGTACGTTATTGAGGATGCGTGATAGATGATAAAGTTCAGAAAAAGATATTTATGTGCATATAGACAGAAAAATGTAAGTATTGTTTAGTTAAGAGAGAGATTTGACACATATATTTAATTTTTTTCTCTTTCCAAACATATGTTTAATAGTATTTAAGGCTTATATTATCCTTATCCAGGATTAAATATTATATGCGTATATAAGTATAAGAAAGTCATATTCAGAGATATTTTTTTACTAGGTATACATTATAAAAAAATATATATAAAAGAAAAAAGAAAAAAAATATGTTAAAAAATGCGGTGGTTATCATTTATATTTATTCTTACAATGTCTTAATTTTATTTTAATGTTTTACAACCCATCCATTTATTGATAAATTTAATTCTATATTATTTGAAAGAAAAATGACAAAATTCGATAAATATTTCGCCGTGAAATAGAAGAAATTTTTGTACAGATTTTATCAGAATTTATCTGAGTGCGTATCTCAGTGTGATATTAGAATATTTTAATAATAAAATGTAATTTAAATTAATTTTAATTTTGAATATTTTAATAATGTCTTGGGGCAATATATGTAATAATGGTATATACCTATATCAAGAACATATAGAAAATATTTTTGACATGCATATAAATTTTTATGTCGATATAACTATCTCGTTAGTTTCTTATTAACTTTTTTAAATGAAAAGTTTGCAAAGTTGTACAAATAATGCGAAACTTTTTTTTAACTCTGTAATTTAAAATAAAACACGGATGCTATATAGATAGCTATACAATCATTGTCCGATGAGCGATGGCGTCGGACTCGTGTACCTCAATTTCAGTGCATTACGTTCCAACAATGACGTGGATTACACCGTAAATCTCCGTATGCCCGTAAACCGTCGTATTATATCCAAGTATTCCGGCAACAGAGTAATATCTGTATTGACTCTCGCGGCCCCGAAGTCGAACTAGTCGAACTCGAGCAATAATCGATTCTCCGTGCGGAGGAGATGGTCCACGCGCTCATTCGTCTCCTCCCGTTCTCCGCGAAGCTGCTCTTTTACCGCTCTACTCCGCCACCTTATCCTCCTCCTCCTCCCCCTCACACACACACACACACACACACACACACATACACAGTCACCTTCCCGTACTTCGATTTCTGTCTCTGTTCATCCTATATACCTCTTGGTGAACTCGTAGGATCCGCGGTATTTCATATCTGGCGCAAATCCAATCCTATGAATATAATTTTCCGCGCGAGCAAAGTTTTATTGTAATCGTAAATCCGTCTGTAAATTGCCCGGCGCTATCAATAACCGCGGTGCGGCGGCGGTACAACTCCGTTTTGTCCCCCTCTTTGCTATATTTCCAACCCCCTTCGTCCTACCGTCGCCACCATTCGCGGACTACGATTTCTCGTCGTAATAGACCGAGGTGCTCGGTGAGAGATGAGGATGAAGACGGGAGGGGGGGGCAAAAGGGTTAAGGGATTGTATGAACTTATTCGGACCGAAAGTGTGATGATTGAAGGTGCGGCTGGGAAGGAATTGACGTTTCCGAAATGACTTGTTCGCGAAGAAACGAAACACCGTTGCAACGCAATATTATTCGGTCGTACGATCGAGGACGATCGATTGATCCCATTTACTCGGCGTCTTTATTATTAGTTTGTCTGCCGAGATGGACTATTTCCTAAATATAAATGCGCTTTTATCCTCGACCTATAAACTTCACGTATCTCGCGGAATTTGCAAAAAAAAAAAACTGATGACTGATTGATGATCATATCCGAGTTTAACAAATTATTTTTGCAACTGCTCGATTTGAACGATAATATTATACGGTTGTTACACGATTCGATTCATCTGACTGTATTCGTGTAATTACTACTTGCTGCATGATATAATTATGTGTACGGGCGTTTATATTGAATTTCAATGAAATTGTTGATACGAACATTAATGAAGGCAAATAATGCATGATATTTGGAAACAATATCGAGAAATCGTCTATTTGTAGATAACAATATCAGGATAATTGGATATAGTGTGGGGAAATCTATCTCACGACTCTTTCTTCATCGCACAAAATTAAATATCCTGTATGCGTACGCTGTTAAAATATTTGTAATATATTTACTTAAGACCACGTCCCGATTCGCCTCTGACCAGCGGAGTCTGCACGCTCCCTTGAAAAACGGCACCACCGTCGCCGGTCACTCTTAACATTTCCGCTCCCACGATAACCTGTTCCTTGTCCGCGGAAAAGAGCACTCCTCCTCGTGGATCGGTTATTCGAAAACCTCTGGACACACAGTCGACGCGATCCTCCCCTGAAAGCAGAATTTAATCCGATATTCTCAATGATTTTAAATCTGAAATATATTAGTAATTATATAACACAACAAATTTTATATTATTATATACATGTAATTCAATTTAGAATATTTTTCATGAAAATAGATTTTCGTTGTACGTGCGTATGATTTTAAAAATTAGGCCGTTTGCATAATTTTATTTCTCTCCTTGGGAAATTAAAATTACCTCTCGACATCGGGCTGTATGAAAAATGCAGGCTGCCGTATGCGACCATTAATATAACTTACCAACTGTTAATCGCGCGAGAAGCCGACCATCGTGAGATCTCGCCGAGGCCGTAAAATTACTCCATGATTCCAGCACTAGGTTTTTGCCTCTCCGAGATCTCAGACTGGAGGCCACGAGGGCGTCTAACACGGCAGCTTGACCTCTTAGCTCGATTCCCCCAGGCACCACTTTTAGCGAACCGATACCTTCCTGAAAGAAAAGGAAATGACTGTCAGGACAGTGGGGGCGAACCGTCGAAACTTTCTAGGCTGCGGCTATAACGTTCAATAAAAATAGAGCAGTGGCCTCGCCACGATTTATTGCACTCTTGTACACCCATTCTATTTTCTATCAAATTGACAGCTGATTCAGGCTTTCTGTTTCCAATAAATTCTATTTTTTCAGTCGCCAAAATACAAATACAATTCCTGTAACGATCTGTCAATTGAATTTCCGATTTATCGGAATACGTTTTCTAAGGAAAAAAACGAACATTAAATTACGCGTGGAAATTATTGTCGATATTAAGATGGGGGGGGGGTGATAGTACAGCCAGCATTAAACCGAGTTTAAGATGCTTCCCGGGCGCGCTGTATCGTCGCAGGCAAAGCCGGAATTTATTAAAATCGGGACCGCACGTCGGGAAGCCGCGCAATATCGATATCTTCGAGATCGAGGGAACGCGCCGTCGTGCTCGTAAAATAAAATAATACCTATACTCCATTACTGCGTTGAGTTTCAGCGTGGCGGTATTAAGTATCGACGGCGCGCCCGCCATTATTGCCACTTCAGACGTTTGAATTATAAATGCGATGAGCTACGTGCGAGTTACGCGCGGTGATCCATTGTATGCCCGTACGTTTGAAATATCTGCTGTAATATCCGAAACAGTGGCGTAAGCAGAATTTTATTTTAGCTTGGTATCTCTCTTACTCTTTCTCCCTTTTTCGTTCTTTGTTTCCGTCTCGTTCATCGACCACCCATAGGGTGTATCGAGCGAAGAAGAGTGGACGGCCAGGGTCGAGAGAAAAGGAGAAACGCACTATAAAGTATAGACACATTGCACGTTTGCATTCATCTCGTAAACTTCGGGTAGTCTCCCACCTGGGAATTTCGAGTGCAATTTAGCGTTTATGAAACAATCTTACCGCGTATAATTGCGATCGAACCTTACCCTTGACGGTGCTATAAAGGATGTATGTCTGATCGAAAGGGTGAAATTGCCTATATTTCTTTCCAAGATAATCTTGAGTTTTACTTAATGAAGAAAATATACGGATATATCTGTAAAAGAGAGTTTTCGGGAAAATTAGAAAAAGTAGAAAAAATTGAAACTAAAGCTGCGTTTCTTTGTAAAAATATTTCCCACCTTTATAAATGTAGTAGTTGAGAATGAAATTCGTGTAGAGTCTTCGCGCGCGTCAATATGCGCACGAAAATGGATTGCATCGCTCTTTAATCTTTTGCCCATGATATGAGCATAGTTCGACGTAACAAAGACTGTCAATCACATTCCTCATATCAACACGAATGCGACGCATTTTAATATCGCTTAGAAGAGCATGCCCGCGTATTCGCGGAAAGGACGTAAATTGCAACGTGAAACAGAGTTTGAAACAGAGACCTCGTTTGGCAAATCTCCTGATCGTCGTCCTCATCTCCATCGTCGTTGAATACTTTCCTTAAAATACCGTTGCGATAAAACCAACTCGTTCTTCGTGTTACCGTCCACATTGGTTTCCGATGATTGGCCGTTCGGCCGAAAGCAATCGCCACGCTCTGTCCGCTTATTATTACAATTGTAGGGAAAAGAAGGACGCTAGCCCAGATACACGGTCTGCCCGAACTGGTTTAACTTTCGATCCAGGATACCATTTCATTCGGGGGTTTTTTTTTCCTGACCGGACATTGCGCGCTGACCGAGTCCGAACATTTGCCGAATGTGGCGCGGCAATTTGATACGCGGCGAAACGATAAGGACAATTTCCCCCGTTAAACGAAATATGAAAAGCTGAACAAGCGGACAGAGATAAACTTTATTATCGCAAATATAGCGATATCTAATTGAAATTTGATCTTGACTTAGGTATACATATTTTAGGAGAAACTCAAAGTCATATCAATTTTGTATGAATAGGATAAAATCTCACTCAGATTATCGAGATTCTTACAGTAGTACTTATTAGTATTACTATAAATACAGTAATTCTTACAGCAATTTTTGTCTTAAATTGTAGGGGATCTTTTATTTATATTTTGTCAGTTTAGAGAAAGTTACTATTACTGTAAGTAGGTACAGATATCCGAGTTCAAATTCCTACATGCCAATAATGCTTTTATGATTAAATAAATCGTAAATGTCAAACATACATTTCAATTATTTTATATTTTAATCCTTCACGTGAATAAAGATAAATTTATTATTTTCCAATATAAAAATGTGCGACGAATATTGGTGACAAAATTAAATTATTATTCCGTATAGACAATCACGACAGTGGACGAGAGAATGAACTTTGCATATATATCCGATTGTTTTCATACTTGTATTGTTTCGCTGTTATTATTAGCATTATCATCGCGTCTTTGTTAACCGATCCAAATATATATGCAAACTCGCCATTGCGCCGCCATAAGCGTCGCCGTTCCAAGGAAAATGACCAGTCGCCAGATTTCGCCAAGTACCGGTTGCGCGATCGCGGTTTAAATACTCGGTCATGGAGTTTCCCGGCATCACTTTGGATGCACGTAGTTACGATCGGCGACGAGGGTTCGGCGGGCGGAAAGGGAGATCTCGAGCCACCGGCACTCGATTAGCCAAATCGTTCGGAAAACGATACGATCTTTTTGCCCTCTACTTAACCGTAACCGTAAACCCCAATAGCGTCCGCGCAGAGCGAGCGAGAGCGTGAGGAAGAAATAGAGGGAGACACGATCATACGGGAAGAATGAGAACGAGAAGAAACTCTTCGAGAGATACGGGAACGAGCGAGAAAGAAAGACGAGGTACACACTAAAAAGAAAAAAGTGCGAGCGTGGGGAGAGCGAGCGGAGGAACGAGGAAGAAAGAAAGAAAGAAAAGAGAGAGAGAGAGAGAGGAAGGGAGGAAAAGGAGAGAGGAAGAAAGAGAAAGACAGGAAGGAGGAACCGCGGCTGCATCTGCTTTTTAGAATCGCCAGACGGTCTGGGGGAAACCACCGGAGTCGAGAAGATCGTCCAATCGCGGTGGTGAGAACGAGCGGCAGTAGTAAAAGTAATCTACCGTCAGACAGCTATCATTAAGTCCGAGGCTTTATACCCTTTTTATCTCGTTGTCTGTCGGCCGTTGATAAGGGGATTTAAGCGACAATAAAAAATATCGACCCTTAGCCCTCTCTCGCTGCGCGATCGGGCGCGTGCCTTTTCCCACCTCTCTATCCCCATCGCATAGTTTTTCCGGGGGTGAAAAAAAGGAAAATTTGTGCAATTAACCGGTTGAATTTCTAGTGGCCGAATCGAGCCGAACCGTATTACCCTCATATCGGCGCGATTGGCTGCCGTCGCGAGCATCAAGTATTTATCGTGTCGAAAAAAAATTGCGGATTCGCTCTCGGCGGCGGAAATTGCGCGGTGTGATCGATTAACAGATTTCCGGGCGCGTCGAAATCAATCAGCGCGACGAATTTATATATTTTCGCTTGCTCACGAAAAAACTATCCGCGTCGCGTTATTATCTCGTGCGCTCCGAATTGTTCAGCGTATACATGTCGAGACGCGTGATTTGCGCGACGGGGGTGAGCCAGGGACGGGCGGTGGCGTTTGTCGGTGCATGTAATGAAATCCAAATAACACCCCAGTATAAGCGTATATCATCGTAACGACGCCTCGGCTCGACGTTACTCGGCTGGTCGCCTCGTTCATGAATTAATGTAAAGCGCGTCATATTTACAAGGATTACAAAAGCGTTCCATTTTCGCGCCCCGCTTGCTCTAATCGCGGTTGCTTTTCCGCCGCTCCTCCTGTCGAGATGAGCTTTATCCGAGATAAAACTATTAAATATTTTATTATTTATATTATTCATAAATTTTTCTAGATTATGACGCTTTGAATATATTTCCTATTTTTATCCCTATTTTTCATCCCTAACGTATCTTTTTGCTTTCAAAACCAATATCGTTATATAATTTATAATTGCCTAAATTTCTATCATAACTTTCTTTTGCTTGACCAAACAGTATATATATATATATATATATATATATATATATATATATATATATATATATATATAGATGAATGAGAATTTGAAAATAGAAAAGACGGATATATCTGAGAAAACCGCTTGTAGAATACAACTATAATATTTCGTTTCGTAAATATTTAAAATTGTTCCTTTTTTAAATAACTGAGAGTTAATTGACATGATATCAATTTTTATGATTACTCATATAAAAAAAAAATACGAGTAACAATGAAAAGTGAGCTTTGAGAACCAAACGCGGTTAGTTGTGCGTGAGTTAATGCTCTATGTAATAATTCGTATTAAATTATTGTTACATTAACTCACGCGTACAACTGTCCGCGTGTGACTCTCAAAGCCCACTTTTTCCTGTTATTAGTTAATTTTAATATTGAGAGTTTTTAGTTAGTTAATTATTACTTGCAAAAAAAATAGGAAACTTTCTATCAGTATTATAATTAGAACATTATTTTATATTAGCGTTAAGATATTTATTATCGCTTTATTTTTTAACATTAAGTGTCGTAATATTCTTGTATTTTCAGTCAAGTTTGTTTCGTAAAAATCTCTTTTGAAGTAAGATACATTTGGATATACTCAATTTATTATTTAAATTCCACCGAGAAAAGCAACAGCGAAAATCCAAGAATATATTTTCTATAAATTGTTTTAACATAAATCTACATCCGTATGAAATTTGCTTCAAGGCGTAGTCAGATTTTAACCGCAATGAATTTCGTTCCTGGCAGATGAATAGAAGTCGCTGCATTGAACGCGCGCGCGCCGCGCGCGCCGCGGTCACGTCACTTTGGCGAACCGATTCGCGTGCCACATCTCATTTCGTGGAAGTCGAAAATAGCATTCGGGAAATAAAATGCGCCAGCTTTTAGCTACCCTACAGCTTCCAAAATTTATTTATATTTCCTTTTTATTGAAACTAATTTATATTAGAACTGTGATTCTAAATAGCTAACAAAGGCTCATAAACGTGTAATTAGTATCTGCGGTATCGCATCTCCTGCTTTAAATTATAACGCAATTGCTGGAAGTCGCTATCAAAAATAATAATTGTTAGATCTCTGTGTGTACAGAGCGAGGAGCATATATAGCATTCGCGTGAGTTTGCACGACCGCACCGTTGATGGGTTAACCCACATGTACGTATACTTTTCATGACAAGCAGCCGTATGTTTCGCCTTCTCACATGTATACATTACGTACGTCGCGGTCCGCGCTGCCTGTGATTACACATATGCACGTGTGCCAGTACGTGCGGCCGCGCTAATGCACCTCACGTAATTATCCCGAGCTGGACGACGCTGGGTAGTCTCTCGCCTAACTTCTGTGCCGCGCCGCGAGTAATCCGACTCTGAAACCCTGTCACCGCCTCTTCCTCGGGGGGATCCTCGATGAGATCCCCTCACCGGCCATAACCGAATCCGGTCCAATCCGACTGCCACTTTCCACCCCGTCGCGTTCTCCTTGCACCCGCGACATCGCAATTTCGTGTTATTTTACCGCGCGGCGGCACGAGGATTAAATCGCGGACTTCCCCGCCTGATGCGCCTCGCAGCAGAAGATTAACTTGCTTGTCTCGGCGATAACTTCCAGCCCAGCTCATCATCGACGAATCGACAGGAGGATTACTCGTTGGTCGAAGTATATCGGTCCGGAAGTAAATTCGGGCATCTCGACAACGCGTCAACGGCTATATATTTGCCGATTTTTCGAATAATTGGTTTCTATTTCGGTACGCTGCACATAAAAGAAAATACAATTGCAATCGATATTTAAAAAAAAATGAAATCGAGGAATCTCCTTCTCTTTCTCTGTCTCACAATTGAGTTAAATATCGACTGATTTTTAACTGCATTTATTCGCGCAATAAATGTTAATAGGGAGAGATAATAACGGTATATATACTAACAAGTACAGAAAATCATGTCGCGTAACGAACCATTGCAAAATTTTCTATTCAGATTATTTTTTTTCCTAAGGTAATGAGCAAGAGATTCAATGCGCAGTAGAAGGACTGTTTTATTTATAAAAAAATATATATACATATACGCGCGTATATATATATATATATATATTCTTTTTATGATAATGATAACAATTATATAAAGGGGATTCCGGAGATGAGACACCCTCGAGGCATCATTAATGCTGGCGCGCACTCGTCTCTCTCCTCCGGAATCCTTTCTTATAATATTCCAGTCGTTCCTGAGCGAGTCGCCTCCACCTCCTCTCGAATCGCACTACTTTTTTTTCAGTTTCGATATAAAAATTTATTGTATTTTGCCTCCTCTTATTAACGTTTCGCTACTAAGGTGTAAGCATTCCGGTATAGAAACCGTCGTAGCTTCCCCGTGCACGGACTCCCGGTCAGCCAGCGAGTGCATGTCGCACCACACACATTTCCATGGATTATGCAATACCGAAGAGGAAGCGGGGAGAAAAGGGGGAACCTATAACCCCAATCTGGCATGTGACGTAGGGCTGCGGGATCGGCGGTTCAAAATGGGAAATCGATAAAAACGCCGCGACGGCTGGCGTAATGCGACTGCCGAATTTAAATCTTCGCCACGGCAATTTTTGTGGGACAAATATCGTTTTGTTGACTTTTGGCTCGCGACGAGCGCGACCTCGGCCGCGATCGGCGATATGGAAAACGGAGTTACGACGATAGTAAAACGAGATCTAAATTTATAGTTTATTGCAACTGATTTAAACGGATATACGTGGAATAGATCGTTTTGTAAAAATAGATGTGTCTGTCTTGTAAATTAGATTTTTCGCGATTTGTTTTACTTATTCCGCGATACACCCAAACTAACAATTGTTAGATTTTTGTGGAGATATTTTCTCACACATTTCCGAGTGCCAATTTAAATGGAACAAATGAAACGCGTGTCATTTAAAAGCTTGAAAGCGAAGATGATCAATAAGAGCAATTATTTAAGAGAACATCAATTGATGAAATATGGATCCTTCACAAGAGATTCGTACAGGAGGGTCTCCCGTGGCTTGGCGCGAAATCCCTGGAAACAATAAACTTGTCTGTTCGGTCTTCCACGCGAACCAACCTATAACCGCCACCACTAACGTACTACGGCACTGCTATACGTTCAAAATTCATGGCGCTATACCCGCTATATTGCACTTGCACTTGGTGGCTTGGTGCTATAATGGATATCCTTTAATACTAACACGTTGTACATATGTAACGTATATAGGGTGACCACTCGCGCTTTCACATACACCAAAATATTCGCGTTACGAATTTTTGCCGAAAATCTTTTAGGTGCATAAACGGTGATCGCTATCTTTTCTATTCTTATTCCTTGTACTGAAATAAAAATGTGCAACAAAATCTGCCGTAAACTAGAATTATGATAATATTTAATCTGATCATTTATGCACGTTTAATTTATGTACATTTATTAATTTTGCAATGCAAGAACTTTCTATATTTATTCATTCATGTAAATGTATTAATGAGAATATTATAGGGGAACGTATTATATTATAGATTATATTATACGTATTGATCATCAATATTAATTATAAGTTCTATCTCTGACTTCAAGAATATTAAATATAATTTATTGAAAGAATGTCGATTAAATTTTTAGTGTATTTTCTAATAAAAACCGCTAATTTGATTTCGAAAATATCGGAATGCAATTACTCTATTATTTTAAAATTTCTGCAGAATGCGCTATAATAATAAAAATCTTTTCTCATTTATTTTACTACATATATATGTATATATATATATTTTCTATCTCAAAACTATGAGATTAAAATTAATCCTAGGTTACTATCTTTGCAGAAACATGATTTTTCCGGCTATATAAAAATTTTTCTTTACTTTAGCTTTTACAATTTTTTTTCCTATTATTTATGGTTCCAAAATAAAACTTATATAGCTCGCTTAAGTAAGTTCTGATGTTTTGATTAAAAAAGAAAAAGGTAAAAAAATACTTATGTTTGCCTGAGATATGAACAGATAAAGGTGCTCCTGGTCTCTCAGACTCATGGTACTAACGATATAGATAAAAAATAAGGATAGTAACCTAGAGTTAAAAAAGAATGTCAACTACGCGGCAAATTAATGGAAACATACGTGAACGAACGTACATGTCTTGAGTGGCCAAGTATTCATTTCGAGACACGGATTTCAATTGATTCTGTATGTAAGGGCTTCTGCGAAAGGAGCCACCTTGTATGGATGTGGAGGGCGCGTGTGCAATATGTATCTTCGTAGAGGATGTATATAGGAAGGAATGTATACAGGTGAATTCTCTATAGATACAAGGGTTATAGAGGGTAAGGTCCCGCAAGCGATATTAGGTGGAAGGGGCATCTGTTCGCTATGGCCATGTATGTAAGCCGTTAGTGCCAATATAGTGTCTGTATATCGCTCCGTCCGACATAACGTTTCAGGGTGTATTATATATTGTCCGTAATCGAAGATCTCTCCTAAGACCTCTCCACTTGATATAGGAATCCCGAAAGGAACCCGAAATATTGATACTTCCAAACGACAAAGTGCCTCGTAGGGAAAATCTTTTCGTACCCGTCATAAAAATGCAAACATAATCGATAAGAGTGTACCCAAATGGTACAGTAGCCGAAGATTGCAAATAAAAACGCGGCGATACGTAACGCAAACGCGAAGGAATATTAAAAATTGATGAAGTAAAACCTCGGATGGTGTAAAACGTAAATGATAAATGAAGGAAGTTTCTCAAATTATAAGAAGCTTAGCCGTCGAGATACTTAAAGTTGCGAAAAGATATCAGACGTTTAATTTTCCACTAGAAAAGAAAATTGATTCTAACTTCGTCGAGGGAAGACTATTTTAGGGAAAGCGCGCCTCCGAGATCGTTTCGTATACGATCTCACGAATGAATATGTTGGGGAAATCGTTAGCCATACATGTAACTATTAACCGGTAACATCGATCGCGGCGGAACCAAACTTCATTAATAAAGCGCACCGATCGAGGAGCTCTTATAATTAATTCCGCCGGGGCGAAAGTTTCACAGTTACGAGGGGGCGCGCAACGAGCGAGACGGTTTTCTTAATTGAGAAAAATGATTTAATTTCTTCGCGATATCGTTTGCGGCGGCGGCGGCGGCGGCGGCGGAAGACGAGCAGAAGGAGAACGTCGATCTCGGGGTTGGCCGAGACGGGATAACTCGAGAGTGAAAAGTGGTAGTGGAAGGCAGACCGGAGACTCTCATCAAATATGAATGGTCGGGGTGGATGGATGGATAAAGATGGGGGGGGGGGAGAAGTACGGTGAGCATGAAATATTTCCCGGTCCGGGAGTGCATCGCGGCTTTCACTCGCCTAGGAACACCTCGCGTAGGAGCGGAAAACTTCTAGATGGGTATCAACCGAGTTTCGAGGAGTTCCAGGCTCCCAATTCTACGTAACACTCTGTGACTCGTGGTGTTTCAGCGGCGCTCGTAGCCACCGTGAAGTCGGTTTTTACACGTCATAATGGATACGTATTGCCGAAAACTGCATTTACCTTTTTCGCGATGTGCGCATAATACACATGAAATTCCACGAGAAAAACCAGATGGAGAAATAAAATTTACAAATCTATAATACTTAATTCGCCGAGACACATTTTAATTTTCAATTTTGATTAGCAATTTAATTATTAACGCAGCGTTATTAAAATATTACTCTTTGAAATTTGTCCCCGTATAGCATCTGTGAAAGAAGTTCCAGTTTAAATAGTTCCAAGGCACTTTGTATGACGCTGTAAAATATCGTCGTGTAATTTATGTCATCTCCGGTTGTTCTGTTGAACGTGTCATTTCCACCAGCGTTGTATTCACGTCGCGACTATTGTGTTAAAAAATACAAGAGTATCTTAGTTTCGGATATTCTCTTTCAGTCCTCCCATTTTCTTTACACGCGGTATGAAAAGCGCGAAATTTAACAAGTGTATACACTTTATTCGTTTCATTTCATGTTCTAAAAGATGGCACATTTTAAAACCATCAAAAATACTTCGGATAAAATTTGTATAATCATGTATATCAGTTAATATTCAAAATGTTGTACTATTAAAATTGGTGCCACGTCTTCTACGAATTGTAGAAGATTCTCTCCAAAATAGGTTTAGCCTAAACTGCGCGAAAATAGTACACACGGCGATATAGGCATTACGTTTTATGCAGTTCGATTTATCTGGTCCATCTATCTTTCACACATAAAATTTCATATACATTGCGCTACAAGATTATGTCTTTACGCTGTCACGGAGTGCACGGAGTAGATGAAATTGTCGCGCATAAATCGTATATTTATGTACCACAGCTACTCGATTCGCGGACTTATCGACGAATTTTACATCCGACTTTTTGGAGATGTGTCAGTTATTCGCATCGATTCCCGAACTTCTCGCCGTGAATCGAAATCCTCATAAATCGTCGATCGCAGCGGCCGCGCGCAATAATTAACGCGCCCGAACTCCTAATTGATTGTCTCGCTGATTTACCGAGTCGCACAATTAATCGGACATGAGTTATCGGTGTGAGTATCGGCCGATAAACGAGAGTTTAATTACCGCTACTAATTACGACTTACGACAGATGAAGAAGGGAGAAAGAGGGAGAGAGCGACATATACTAGCCCGAGAAGTTTTCGGCGCGAATCGGCAAATCGAGCGGTATTAACGGGACTGAAGGATGCCTGGAGAAAAAGAGAGAAACAGAGAAAAGAAGAGCCGGAGAAAAACCGGATGGGAGATCAAATGAGAGAATCACTGTGAGAAGATGGGACGTGGAATGGGGATGGGAGAGCGGTAAGGGGTTGTCGATCGTACAAGGAATGGAAGCGAAATAAAACGGAAAAGATAGCAGAAAGAGAAGGAAAGAAAAACAGAAAGAGAGATAAAGAGAGAGAAAGAGAAAGAGAGAGAGAGAGAGAGAGAGAGAGAGAGAGAGAGAGAGGGAGAGAGGAGAGGAAAGGAGAGAATTGGAAGGGTGACGAGGGATGGGAAAGAAGTGGCAGAGACTTACATTTCCCACGGGGTATCCCTGCTGCTCTCGGGCTCCTTACTTACGGATTGATACTCAATTTCCACCGAGTTTAGCCCCCATCGAGGGATCATTGCGCCAGATCGCGGGAGCTCCTTTCGATTTCGAATAAATTCGATAATGGCGAATAGGTAGATGCAGTTGGGCGGGGGCGCGAGACGGATACGAGGGTTGGAGAGTCTCGCAATCGTTTTTGCCTTAATCGAGCGGACTAGGCGCCAGCTAAGCGTCCACGAATCCCAATGCCATATTGTTGCATCCGCTCGAATACGTAGGAATGACGATTCGCAGGAGCGAAAACGCCAGTATTGGGCGATAAAGTGGATTGAAAGGATTTATGCGAATCTGTGGTCTCTGCGCGTAACTCGAATTGGATGTGTTACAAGATTTTTCAAATTTTAAGTGAACAATGCACCTCACAATCATCTTGTATAATACAATCAATTGTATAGATTTATACAATGAGATGCATTCTTCCAGTTTTCAATTTTAAATAAATTATACTGATGAAATAGAACAATTAATTTATTTGTTGCCGAGATGTTTAATGTTAAATACATAATTAACAAAAGAATCTCATTGTCAGCTAAAATTCACAATATCAAAATTAACACGTTACACACGATATATACGTATGACTTTTTGTTCGATCTGAAATCGCCAAACGTGTCCCACTAACTTAGGAAAATCGTATCCTTTCGAGAGCCAGGACGCGCACGACACAGACATTTACATCGAAACGACCTTTACATTACAGCCATTATCGCAATCAAGAAGTTGGTACGGCGGGCCGCGTTTCTCCGGGATTGCGAAGAGCGCAAGGAGAACGCTCGAACGCCGCCCCGACTTACTTACTAATGAACTCTGGTCGATTCCGGGGACGGGTAATTGTAACGCGTCCGAATTAAGTCCGGAGGAAGAAGAAGTATGAAGTGCAAACGACAATTTTCCACGACGAATATAGCAACGGCGCCGATGTAACAGTTCCGGCAATTACGGCGAATTAACCACATTATATTAACCACATTCGCGCCTCGCATTAGTCGCATTCTCCTCGTCGCCGTTCTCAAAGTGATGTACCCCGATCGCACACCGCGCTTCGTACGATCCGACACCTTCGTCGAGGCCTGTTATTCGGGCTCAGGAACTCGTGCGAAACTAATTCCAAGCCGCAAGAAGGAAGACGACTTTAATGACTGTCGAAAGTTACACACGTCCTTATGCAGATCAAACTTGGCGGAGACTCTAATCGGAAGGAATCATTCTGGACCGGAGTGCGTTTCGGCGTTTTCATAGTGCGCGACGTATATTTTTTCTCATATTCTCCACATATTTATCAAGAGACTTACAAGACGTATGAAATTTTCGGATAGGCGAAATTTAGCTATCACATTTCTGATGCCTTCTCAAATTTTTTTTTATTAAACAAATTATGAACAATGGTAGTGAACGTATGATCTCATAATAATGATTAACGATTCGTACGATAATATGATCTCACTAATTTATGGAATATAATAATTAACTTACGGAACTAAATCCCATGACTTTAAGAAGCCAGACGGTGAGGGCGAGGTTGAGAATGACGATGACCATAAGGGTTAACACGAGAGAATAGAGACATTTTTTCCTCCAGCCGTAGACCCCTAATCTGAAGCCACTTTTACATGGCGTGGTACCGGAAGCGCGCTCCTCCAAGATAGAAGATGCCGTTCTCGAAGATGATCCCGCTGTTTGCCGTGCTCCACCGCGCCGACTTGCACTACTAGAAGTGCAGGGCTCGTCGGACCACCTTCCTTGGCCCCTGGACATCCTGAAAAATAAAAAAATAATCTAGGTTTAACATCGAGATGTACATCGAAAAATTTGTGTTCTTAATAACACTTTTGATTTTTGTCTAAAAAGGATTAATAATTAAATTAAATATAAGTAATTAATTTACGCTGATCTGACTTTTGGAAGAAAAATTGATTAGGATCCCCCGCAATTATAAGAAATTATGACAAGTGAATGTATAACCCTCTCGAATTAATTGAAAGCAATCTGTTTTTCCGATTAAGCAATTGAGAATTTATTCTGGATACTTTGTTTTTCACTCTCTCTCCCTATGAATACCTTTATGAACGTTTTCGTGCGCTACAAGCGATTTCACGCCGTAAATTGGCAGATTACGGTTACGAGATACAAACGAGATGCGTGTTATAGCTACAGGTCGTTACACCGGCACCGTGCAGTTGCGAGCCATTAATAAGACTACAATTACGAGGCTGTTCTTTCTGCCGTGATCATTTATCAACGGTTTATACCTCATTCTTGAACACCGGCTGCGCGAAATTGTGTTCAGGGGAGGCGAAAGGCGAAACGCGTCACGAAAGACAGATCTTCCGGTTTTTTCCTCCGTTCCAACAACGTGAGATACTTTATATCAGATGTGCACGGCCTGTAAAGATATAGACTCGCCGAAGATCATTTCGCGAAGTCTTCCCTCGAACTGATAATTTCGTCAATTCGCCACTATCGGCCGCGCGACTAACGGAAATTTTTTTACGGGAATCCCCAAGCTCTTTTATATTACAAATTAAATTATCGAGAAAAAAAAGATACGATTAATAGTCATATTCGTATATAACAATATTACAGCGGAAAAAATGCATTCGGGATATATTAAATTGATTATGCATTTGGAGGACATTTGCATATCAATGCAATTCATTTTCGTCGGCCGTCCCCTTCTTCGTAAAATAAATCTGCTGACTTTTACAACATGACGAAATCAACATTACACCTTGAATCGCTCACGTACATCATATCGCGATCGTCCCTCGTATTAATTATAAAGAAACTAGGTTCGTTGACTGTCAAAATGATAAATTCTTATCACTTTAAGATTCTCTCTTTCACAAATTTATATTTTAATATCTCCTCGCATTAATGAAAAAAGATAGGTTTGCTATAACTTTAATAATTCGATGACAGAACTTTTATATTTTAAATATTAATATATATCCCCCCAAAGATATATACTCTTTAAGTATAAATATATTTCATAGTTTTAAAGTTTCCAAACTGGCGACAAGATTATTTGTTACGTGCAACATCAACCGTTTAGAAGAATAATTTAATTATAATTTGTATAGATCAATCTTTAAACAAGCTTACGACATCATTAAGTCGTTAAATCAGTCTTGTAGTGAAATAATAATAGCTCAGAAGCGAAGTAACTTGATTACGATATAGAAGTTAATATACGATTCTGCATTTTTATCGGATATGCGTCCGCAACGAGAGAATCACGGAGACATAGAGATGGAATACGAAACAACGCGAACGAAAGGGAATGAGATAGAACGGGAACTTATGCAAAGCTGGCCGCAAAATGCCTGACGTAACTTTCCTACCTAATCCTAGAGTCGTAAGACTTTGGAGAGAAGGAGGATCCTCCCCATTCTCGCTTTTCAAGTCCGCGAACCACCTTCCGCTTTTCTGCTTATCCGTTTTTATTATTTTCGTTACGGAATGAGAAGTGTTAGTACGAAGCTGAAAGAACAGTAGGGAGAAGAGGAGAGGAGGAAGAGGAGAAGATCGGCGATGCTGCAAGGAGTGAGAGCTAAAATATTCAATGCCGACCTTCCATCCTCTTGTGGATAATTATGCCTCTCGCGGGTATAAAGAGCTCGGTAGCTCGAATCTAAAAGCACTGGAGATAAACCAGCGCGAGAAGAGCGGCACGCGGTCGCTGGCTGTTCCAATTTCCCGACGCGGTCGTGCGATTCTCGACCAAGCTGATCTCTTCTCGATGCCTATAGCATTCTAGTAATTTTTTCCTATCAAGAGATACACTCGTTTCGCATTGATTTTGTACTTTTCGCCACGATTAGCAGTGGATATGTTATCTATTAATTAGTTCTCAATAATAAATTAATGACGGTTATGATTTATGCAATCTCTCGATCGTTAATCTCTTGATCGCTAGGCTTTCTAATTTTTTGCGAGAGAAAAGTTACTTTTTTGAGTAAAAAAAATACAAGGAAACGATTTAACGTTGGGTTTATCTTGACATGAAATTCTCTCATTAGAACCGCCGTAAAAGTTACAAATGAATTTCGCGATATCGTAAATCCGACTTAAAGAAAAGAAGGAGACTAATCAGGTCATGTGCTCTTTTACACAACGAGTGAGGGAGCACCGAAAGTGTAAATTTATTTAACGCCCCTTGCATATCTTTCTTTTTAAGTGTCCGCGGGGGCGCAAAGAAGGTGGGGGATACAGCGCCAGAAAATGAGCATTATGAATTCAGGCTTCGAGGCACAATTATAACGCGGAAATATTTCATGGGCCATAAATAGCGCGTTGGACGTATGTTAAACGTTCGCCGGAACTTTTGACGTAACGCTAAGTTAGCGCAGCGACCATTATTTCGCAGTCCGGAGCAGAAAATGCATTATAAGTTAAGGAATTACTACTGCGCTACGATAATGCGCGGGGTAGCGTAAGAATTTTTCGAGAATTCGCGCTGCTCGCACGTGTGTGTTTCATCACGAATCGCTTTTCACACAATTTTGAAATTATCAACGAGATCTAAATCGAGTGTTAAGAATTGATGCTTTAGCGCGAGATATAATTATCAGACACTGACTCTTATTTCTTCAATTCGAAGGACGTGTTTCTGGGTGACATGAAGTGTGAAAGCCGGACGCAGCCACATACAGCGCGAAATATACGACGCGGAAATACGCACCACTAGACAGTTTACTTTTGACGACGAACAATGGCTAGCTTAATAAAATGTACGGTACGTACAATTACGGATATCATTTATTTCGCGCGGGTGACAACGATGGATTACAACGGCAACCGCAATTTAGATTCTTTGCTGCTGCGATCTCGGTGAGACTCGCCGCGCGGGATAGATTTATTTCCCGCTTTAAGCGCCTAAAAGCCCCTTCCCGGATGCAGATAGGGACGTTGAATGAATTAATCCATACCACATTTGGGTGGTTGTAGGAGTGTTTAAACGGGGGCGGGAGCCCCGCCGGGGGGCGGCGGTGGATGGAGGCCCGCTTGTACAGCAACCGTTGTTTAAATCGTAAGCCGAGCTTAAATTGTCTGCCATCCAATCCTAGGTTTGCGCTTGACTCAAGTTGCAGGCAGGTATAACTCGGCGTTATAACCGGCAGGAAGCATTATGGCCACCATTGTTCACTAATATCCCGCTTCCCGTGTTACCCAAGTTGTTTCTAGGGCGCCGATGACAGCTCTTGCGCCGCTCGCACGGTTGCGGGACGCAACAAGCAATAATATGTGAAAGGCCAAGCACGTTGTTTTAATAAATAGAACTCGGGCACGTATAATTGCGACTTTAAAAAAATTCTAATTTGTCTTAATGAAGCGCTAAAAGTAACATGAGATATATATATATATATATATATATATATATATATTAAATGCGATGGAAAAATTAATATCAAATGTTAAGGTTGCTCAATATAAACTTTTATACTCAATCTTCTTCTAAAAAAGAAAACTTTTATAATATATTAAAAGTGGTTGGAATTAAAAATGATTCTCACTTATTTATTCCAATTTCCGCTGATAATAGTATTAGTCAGAGAAAATACAATTTTTTCTGATCTAATTAATTATTAAAAAGCCTTTAACTAAATAAAAATAGAAGAAATAAAGTATAAATGAAACGAAAAATCGTTTATTCTTTTACATTCTCATCAATAAAAATATGTCAAATATGTGGATGTCGAATGCGGTTGTTTGAATGAAAGCTAAATCCTTCTTTGAAAAGGCAAAGTAGATAGATGTATTTGTCGATGAATCCAAGTTCGATAGCCTATACTCGACTCGAAATGTTGATCTCTCTGCAAGCTTCTTCGAACCAAGAGTGAATGCAAGCAGATTTGACTTTGCGACGATGACTGACAAGACGATTTTAGACATACGCGTATGAAAGGCAGAATCGAAATTTTTTGCAATTACGAGAAACGAGAAAATTATAATGTATGTAGTAATTAGTAATTCTTTTAATTATAGCTTTGAAACTTTTTATAACTTTTGGCAATTACATTCATTAATATTTTTCTTTTATTTATGTTTGATAATTAAACTCATGTTCATATTTCCATATGTAAACATATCGTCAATAAAAAACAATTTATTACAAATTGCTTATAGTTCTAGGAGGCATCTGATCTATTTTCTGGAACTTCTTTTCAAAATTTCATGCGTTAAATTCTTTGCGAAACAATCCATGTGTTTGAATTCCCAAACACCATAGAGCTAATGTACGCGGTTACACGCACAATAGCGCATACGGACACGACGGAACAGCCTGACATGACAGAGGACCTGCTTCTGCCACATCAAATCAAGACATCTCTCTACGCGGATCGGCGGATTATCCCTCTAGATAGGATTAAGATTCACGTAGCCGTTTGCGAGAACACAAGGGGCACGCAGATCGAGGGATACATGCCGAAACGAACACGGTTAATTATTTTCTCGCAGCGTATCAGTGTCGAGAAGCCGCGGGTTTATCGGGTAGTTAGTCGATCACCGCACCCTTGCGGTCTTTTAGCAAGTGGGGGGTTTAATTGGACGGTTCTAAGAGGACGGTTTGACTTCTACATCGTTGATAATCCTCCCAGATGGCCGCGCCAAGCCCGCAAACTAAACACAGTTCAACCCGGATGGTCACTAATAGACTCGCAGCACTCGAACACACCGCCTTTTTACGTTTGCACGCCTTCTTTTTCTCCCTCTTCTCCTATTCTTCGGCGTATTGCTTTTCCCATTCTTTTCTTCCGCTATTGCTCGGCAATTTCCATGAAAAATGTCGGAGGTGTATGGTTGCGTTATATCGCAAACGCCTTTGAATATATGACGACGTGACTGTAGGGCGTACATCGCGGAAATTGCAAGCCCTTCCCATTAACCTTTCTGCCGACTCTTTTCGATTTTACCGCGCCACGCGACTTATTGGAATAAAATTGAATCGGCGAACGTAGCGCGACACAATGAGTCATTTCTCGCCTCGTGTCAAACAAAAGTGAGGCGTATCTCGCGTTTCAAGCGTCGTCATTATGTGCTACATTATACGAGCGCTCCTTTCTTCTCGACGTGTTTTTGCGACTTGATAGGCAGTTATTTATTTTTTTTCTCTTGTGCAGGGCATCATTTCATATTTAATTATATAATATTGAATAATAGAAATGGACGATTTTAAAAATTTCCATAAACGTTGAGCACGTTCCATCAGCACCAATGGACGGAGGACGGTTGGAAATTTCAAGCACCAACTCGACACGAAAAGACAGAGAGATCGCACCCGAGATCGGACGGAAAAAGAGAGCGCAACGTTCTCGAATCAGGACATTAAAGATCCGGATATTTCCCGAGGGTCGCGCGAAACCTCTTGAGGGAGGTCAGTTATTGGCCGCGCAATTCAATCAAATGATCAAACATCGAAGGCCCTCTCATACCCCTACACAAAGAATAACTCGGAAATCATAACGGCCGCCTCCTCCCTTGATCCGTCGTTATTTCCAAAACACGTTTTCACAAATTCGTGCCAAGTCGAAGGACAAATCACATTTCCGGGGAATTCCCTTCAAGGGAATAATAGAAAATTGTTTGAGAAAAATCTCGCCTTTTTTTCTTGCAGTCACGCGAATCTCGCAAATTCGCGAGTTCGCAACTCGCGAGCGTTTCCACAAATACCGCTTCGAAAATTCGGGATATCGGGCCGGACTGCGAGAAAAGTAATTGAAGTAACGGATTACGGGTTACCTACGGCTAATTAAAGCCGACATGGTGCGCGGCCGCGCATCGTAATGAAGCACGCGTGAGAGATTCCGCGGAGTACGTAATGTCGGTAATTTGCGCTCGCGGCGGCCATTAGCGGTGGTAATTTGCAACGAAAATAAATACTTTATTTCGTTTGCCGGCCTGCCTTCGCGCCACCCATACTACGCAGAGCCGGGGACACGACGCGGTCAGCGCGCGTTAATAAATTTGACGCGTGAAAGGGCGAAAGCAGGAACGTTGCGCTTAATGCGCAGATAGGCATTTATGAGCTATAATCATTCGGGAATCATCGATTTATCCTTCGAACGGCCGACGAAGTAAATTAAAAGAGCATGCAGGTGCGCCGATTATTAACGCCCGTTACCGCGTTTCTCGCTGAATACAGTTAGCTGTGTGTGTGTCGTTAACATCAATCATCGTCATTGGCGTTTCACCCCCCAGTTACACGACGTTGACGAGACACGACACGGCATTAATACCGCGTAACATCTTGCGGGCGTTGTACGCACCTCGCCACGCTGCAAATCTATGCTCGCGAAATAATATCGCGGCTCGCTGTCGTGATATTTCTTACGTAGCTCGCAAATCCTATATAACACTCGACCAGTATTTATCAATTATTTAGAAATAGAAGATCAGAAGGATTTACTTTTTGTCCGTATAGAATAATACAAAGTTGTTCAAAAAGTAAATATTTCATTTTTTTTCTTTGCATGATCGCATTTTATTCGCGTTACATGGATCGGAAGTATTTTATTCCGGTAAAATAGGAAAAATTAAAATTATTGAATAATAGTTAATTGAAAAGTGTGAATTATCGATGATTAATACGAATTATCTCTTTCGAGAGTTTAATATCTGAAACGTCTCTCATCGCGATTTTTTTTCCATGTGAAGTTAAATCAAAAGAACTTTCAATTGTGTCTACGGATGCTATTGCTGTCCCAAGTAATCCCACATTAGCCTAGTTATCAGCAAAATGTTTCGAAGCCATCCCAGTAGAAGAGTTTCCGGACGCCCCGCTTCTTCTCCCGTCGTTTTCTCTTCTTTCTCTCTCACTTTCTGGCTCCATTACACCCTCACTTTGGCTGCTTACCAGAATCACTTCGAGAGACTCCCGGTATTTTCGTACCGCTCCGGTTCAACAGTCTCAACGACCCTAAGCCGCTACTCCTATTTTTCTGGTCGAGATAGAGTGGATATAAACAAAAGTCCGATAAAGATTTTAGTGCCACGAGCAATTTTAAACGACAGGGATTTATTTTTACATATCTATATCTCTCTCAGTTTCGATTCACTTCCGTTCACTGTGTCAAAAAGGTATACAATTTTAAAGTAAAACTCAAGTGAGGCCTTGTCAATTTTCAAATTACAAGAAAATACTTCTGTGATTTCGACACAATAAAAAAACATTTTGAATATTTGATTTATAAATCCTGTCACGTTAAAACGCGAAATACAAAATACCTGTCATCATACAAGTTATTTTTAATAGTTTATTTGCGCAGAATGCCGCAATTTCAAGTAAATATTTGATGGATTAATTCATCCGCCACAGGTGAAAAATATTTGCTGGTGAAAGTTTAATCTCATGGCCACAGAAATAGTTAGATCATCCACGGAGAGTGGAGGAATGTTTAATGTTACCTACATAAAAATACACACATGTATCGTTGTATTCCTGGTTTAAATCAAATAACCCCAATAGAATTTTTCTTTAATAAAACATGACTTTCTCCGTTGTTTTCGTGAATGTCGATAATGGTACTGATGGCTATCTGTATACATATTTCACCATTCAATGCCGTATGTACATATATAGCCCGCTATTTACGGGTAAAATTATTTTTAGCGTAAAATTTTAGCTCCAGGGCTCCATCGACGTATACATTCTCCGGGTTATCTCGACGCACTTAATTATTTCGCGAGATTATCGCATTAGGTAGCATGCATTCAAGGTAGTAAGAGCATTAGTTCTCGTTCTTGTCTCGTTTATCCCCGACATGCGGGCGGACGCTCTCGTTCTGGATGGCTCAAAATGACTTTACGTCGATAACGTTGACAGATCGAAAGATAATGAAAGCATTAATACTCCTTGGCTCCCACAGCTATCTATTCATCTATTTGCTTTCGTTTAATATCAGCACATTCACATCTAGATAATACATACGCTATTAATCTACTCTTTTTTGATCTACGCTAATCATTACTTGATAATATCAACCGTCGTGCTTATTTGAGAATTATTATTAAACGCGAAATACCAAAGCGAGGTTTGTAAAAGCATTATGTAAAATAGTAAGAAAAACAGTTTTTATTCGGCTATTCACATATAGATTCTGATTAGAAAAAAATATATAATTTTATTTATTAGTTTGTTAATTAAATACGCGCGTGCGAAATAAAATTACATTTGCGCAACGAAATTTGCAAATACTTAAAAAAAATTCGTGAAGAAAACACGCGCTGGAGAAAAACAGAGCAAAGGTTATTGACGCAAGAACGGCACGTTTCTACGAGTCCGAGGAAATCGGTTTAGAAACCGGAAGGGAACCGCTTTGATCGCGTTACCGGCTCGATCTCACGGATTATAGTCGATCTCCTTCTCCCCTTTTTCGCTTTTTATCTTCTTTCCCATCTCTTATCCGTGTACGGTCTTCTCTCCAAACTCGATATTTCTACTTCAACCCTAACCTGGCTCAAGAAAACCCTCATTGCAGCTTGACTTACCTCGTAAAAGGATTTGCGGCAAATCTTCTTGAATTTGACTCGACTTTTTGTGCAATGAATATTAACACGAGCTTTTTAAATATCATCTACATTAATAAAGTCCATTTTAAATAATCTATAATTTACGTTAAAATTAAGATAAAATTTTAATTTTATATATCCTGTATTTTTATGTGTATGTGTGCATATTAATATATATTTTGTGTATATTTTGATTCTTCCAAATTTTTCGTATTATTATATTTTCATAAAATTATAAATTGATAAAATTATACCATAAATTTTAACACAAATTATAGATTATCTGAAGCAGTCTGCAAAAATAAATTTACAGTATATACTAAACTCGTTTTTATGTTATACAGAATGTTCACGCGCGCGTTATAAGTCTGATAGGAGAGAACATCTTATTTTTCGGGGCGTGTTATTTTCTTATCACGAGAAAAAAGCGGCGGGAAATTTCGGGGACTATAGTTTGCAGGCGATATAATGAATTTTCGGCTCACGCTATATTTCTCACGGCGGGGACATTCGCGAAATCCCACTGTAGGCCATCTATCTACAGCATTTGACAAACGAAAGGCAACGTCTCCGGGCGGAGACAGCAAGATATCTTCGCTGACTTTTGCCTTTGGTGTCGTTGACATTTCCCATCGGGCCAGCGGGGCTTGGCATTTCTACCCCGAGACCGCAAAGGCGCATCTTCGAACGAACGACCCCGACTCGACATTCACTTTATATGCGCGAGTGTATGCCGCTACTTGATACCCAACGCGCACCGAAACACACTGCGAGTGTTGAGATATACATATTGAAATAAAACAGATGACGCACTTCGTTGCCCATTAATATTCAAATTCTTTTTCACAGAATTGAATTTAAAATATTTCCATTTAATTGATTTTTATCGCCGGAATTGATAGCGAGGAATCATTATTTCCGAGGGGAATAAAGTAAATCACATCGAATTACTGATTTATGCGAATTCTGAGGTAAATTATACAGATCAATTATGTCTGAATAGCGAAGTCTCCAAAAGTTGACGAATTCACGATCTCTCTCGCGTATCGATATTCGTAATCAAAATATTTTTGCATTTATTGTGTACAGAACTCTGGCAGCTAACACACTTCGCGAGCCACACGTCCATCGCTTTACGGTCGATTTTAAATTCATTTGAAACGTGGAAATAAAAATCTCGCTCAACGCGCAGGTCGACCTCGTTCCTACCGCACGTTTTCTTCAGTACACCAAAATACGTGGAATGGAAAAACAGCAGAATATTTTTCATGCTACATGTCGATCAGAATAGGCATTTGTATTCATGCCGAGCTCGCAATATATATTTCCGAAATATTACTTCAGGAGCGAAATATTGATTCTTGCCGCGAATATATAAGTTATCGCGAGATAGATATTAATCGTGGCTTTTTTTGTTATTTATATGCTTTCGCGTGAGATGATGATTAACTCATATCCTCGAATAATATCTCGCATACGTCTGGATTCGCATATACACCCGGAATCTCCGTCGTAAACGCTATCTGAGCAAGTCTAATGGACAGTATATGGTCACGGCACATATGCACACGTATAAAGTTAAGAACGTTAGATAGGATATATGCGTGCACATAGCGGTAATAATTAAACTTCAGTACGGGCTTTGTGTAGCCGCGACGTAATGCATCTCGAAATCGTAGAACAGCATCAGTTCCGGCCGCGTATCGCGAGTTGTATAGCTGCATGTCGGGCTATAAACCAACACGTATACGATACGGCAGTTAAGGCCGCTAGATAAGTCACCCAGTATCCTCCGTGGATCCTTAAAATTTCAATTAACTTTCGTACACGATATTAAAGTCTCCGGATACGGAGAAGAATTGTAGCGCAACATTCGTTTCCAAAGAGAGAATCGTAAGAATGATTAAAAATACTTCTAGGATTGTACAAAAGATTATCTATTAAAGGAACAGAATAAACCAGCCAGATTTTTCCCAGCCATTATGTGACGCTAAAGAAAGCACATTTTATTTATATATACTGAAAACAAGTAATTATTAATTGCTACAAGGATAAAAATCACGGCATTGAATTACGAATCGACACGTTATCTCGATTCCAACGGCACAGCATTTTTATGATGATCGAACGTCTACATTATCGCAAATAATAGGTCGTGAGAGTTTGATATGGCGTGACGCACGTCGCCGCTTTTTCACGCGAGCGCGTTTTATTAATTTTCTCCTTGTTAGAATTTATATCTTTAATCATAGTTCTCGATCATCGTGGTTCGCCCGTAGTAACACTGCGGACGGGGTCTCGCCATCCCGCTGAATTATTTCTCGGAAGGATCATATTTCTTGCCGCATACGCTGCATTTCAATTGGTCCGCCTTGTACGCGTTACCTCGAAACTTTCGCGGTTTTCATCGTGCATTTTATTACGGCGCATCGCGCGCATTCTATCTTGCCCGGGTATTAAAATAACACCCCTCCACTCTTTCGCGCGGCCGCCGCAACTGGTAATACAACTCTTTCCCGAAGGTGTGCGAATACATAATGCATCTTGAGTAAATGCCTTCCGCAAATTGCGAAGGCGCGGAGGGAATCCGATTACTTGCTGATTAAAACGCGTTAATGTTTTCGCCGCTGATAATTAATTGTTAAAAAAAAAAATTCGTATTGAGAGTTCGTCTAAGGGCACGTCGTATATATATATTTCAGGCTTTAGCTCTATAGTTTGTACGCCACAAGTTATCCCAGATAGCACTAATTTTCCTCATTTTCCCGATGAAACGTGTTTTACGTAACGGTCCGCTCGGGTTCCTGCGGGAGCCCTTAAGAGAGGTGAGCGCAACAACGGGACCTAGCGAGGGCGAAACCGAAGACAGAGAGTGGAAGGACATTTTCCTCGGGCCGATGCACGTGGGATTTTCTGTGACCTAGGGGCCTCCTACATCCTGTTTTCTTCTCACGTCGCCGCTCGCGCACCTGCTGCGGCCGACCCTCAGAGTTTCGGTATCAATGAAAATGACGTGTTGTATCTATCACCACGTACATCCCGATACATCGATCAGGACATCCCCCGGTCTGCGGGTTGCAAATAAAACGGTTACGTAAAGAGAAGATCGGTCAAGCTGCCTGTCTTCAGAATTTCCGCTCTAAGAAGTACACTCTACTTTCCAGGATAAACCGACTCATTTGTTTTCTTTATAACGTCTCTCATGCAACCGTGAAAAATGCCCCGCGTCGCTTCGGGCCCGCGGGATAAATTCTTTGTTTATCCACGTTGTTCATCAAAGCCTGTCTCTAATTAACGGCGCGAACATTTTTTTCATGAGTACGCTACGTAAACAAATTTTTACACGTATGCTTTTTGCGTAATATTAACAGTACTCATAATGGCGATTACGTGTCCATTAGAGACTGTTAAATTTGAATATTTGTTTAAACTTGCGACCTTTCATGATGCGATGTAATTATCATTATCACCGTGTGCAAATAAAATCGAGAAATAAAAACAGGTTGTTTTTTCACGTATAATTAAAATATGTTATCGTTAATGGACCGCCGACCAATTTTTCCATTTTGAAGTGGTTTCTTCTGCCTCTGCTTTGAATCGCACGTGTTATCATTCCGCAAAGTCCACGCAAATCTCGGCGTAGCCGTCAACGCGCCGTCTGCCGTCTTGTTCCCAAAGTCAGCACCCTATGGTGGTCCCTCTCCCCTTGACGGGGGTTGAATTTATAACGAGTGCTGCCGAATTTATGAGACGGTCTTTTCCCGAACGGGGTGTGCGAGGCAACGGGGGTTGTGCGGGGAGGGCCGAGACTAGCAGGAGTTACTGTCGGGACCGATGGAAAGTTGGAACCGAGGGCATGGCGCGCGGGCTCGAAGGGAGTAGGGTGGGATAGGTGCAAATGTAGACTCTAATCCGAGGCCGCGGTGAGCCATCGACAGGAAGATTTATCTCGACGAGGTTGGCGGTGCCAACCACTTTCTGCCATACTCCTCTCCATTGCTCTCCCCTCCCGATCGTCCTGCCATACGCCACTTCCCCGTGGAAATCCCTCCGTTTGACGTTCTGCTCGAATTCAGTCTGGGGAATTAAATTCGGTCGCGAGGTGGTTAGCAATATTTTATGTTCCGACTCGACTCTACCTCACTATCACCACGTGCGACTTCGCCGTATAGTTTGCGCGCCAAAATTAGAAAATAAACACGAAATTTTTACGAAATTTTATCATTTCACTTATTCTTTAATGTATTATATTCTTTGTGTAGATAAATAAATAATAAATGATAGAAGGGACAAAAAAATTATAGAACAAAACGCTTAAATATTAATATAATAACTGCATATATCAATTGTAGTAAGGAAAGTATAGAGGCATAATAATGCACTGAGTGCGTCGACTAGAAAATGCAGAGTGTCAATCATAATAATAATATAAATAGTTTCCAAGATAATCTCGACGCCATGGTTGCACCATGATTAACGCTAGAACTTGAAGTGCTCTTCGTGGAAAATCGAGTCGATACGATATTAATTTCCGCGTAAAGCTGAAAATGGCAATCTCTCTATATGGTCACGCCTGCCACGCGCATAACCCGCACCCACACTCTCGCATAATTCCCTGTCATGCCCTCGCCCTTCGGCCAAACTAATCGAATGAATAAAATAGTGGGTGTTAACGAACAATTCGGGTCCCTCTTGGCCGCGGGGCGAAACTTTGCTAATGGAATCGCATCCGCTCGTAAAGGAAATATTAAATACTCTTCCTGTGTGACCACCGTGTCGATTCTTTGGTGCGCATCGTTTATGCATATTAGATAAAAGTGCGTCGAAATCCTATTGATTATAACAGTGGATATTCGAGAATTAATGCGATACTTTAAATATTATGCATCATAGTGTTCATATTATTGGAATTTTTAAAATTAAAAATTTTTTTCCAGAATTTATTAATATAAATACAAGCTTTTTCCACACAAAATATATTTCTCTAAGAGCTACCAAATAACAGTAAAAAATACATTACTAGGTATTATATTATTATACGTTGCGAATTTTCTTTCATTATGAGCGGTGGAATTAGAGCGAGATAATATGACTAAAATAGCAATTAAGGAGCCAAGAATTGTAGGGAGGTGGGCGGAAATACGAGCGCGCTTTTTTTTGTACTTTTCCGCATGAACGTTCCCCGTCTTTTCTCCGCGGAGCGAATTTAAAGCAGATTTACGAGGGAAGCAAATATTAATAGGGGCTCAGCGTCAAGACCGACATTAATTAAACCGATATGAAAGAAAGCATACTTATTTTACTTCTTGCGCGCGATGTAAAAGCTAACTCAAACAGTCACCCCACTTTACACGGACACATATTAGGGAGATCAAAACGATATTAGTTTTAAGTACCGAAGTCGAGTATTTACACGGAAGTGCGGAAACTTCCGACAGACGCGCTTTCGTTCGGGGGGCCGAAGCTGCCTTCCGGGTCAGTGGACTTCATGATAACGCTTGATTAATTTCGTAAGAGCTTACGCTCGCGCATTCGGCAAAGTTAGGCTAAACGGATTGTCGTCCGGCCAGCGCGGCGTGGCAGGGTCTGATGTACAATGCGCGTACAATTCTGGCGTGCTAACGCATCGCGGACTGACGAGGTAATGTGATTCCGTGCTGCCACAGTTGGGGGAGGGGTCAGTATCCCGTCTCTCAACTCGACACGTCTCCGCAGAGTAGCCCATTTCTGATTCCGTCGGAATAATCCTCGTAGCAAGACACACTCTCCTTGAAACTACGGTTACCCGGTGTTGCCACAAACGGGTAGTCGGTTTAAATTCGAGACTGATAGCTCGCAACATTTACATTTGAATTAATACATCGTTATTTAATTACATTGAAATTATAGTTCCACTGCTATATACCGACTTCGCAAAATTACAGATAAAATGGTAGCAAAAATTATTTAAAAAGTTACATAAATAGTACACGCACGATAGTACTCCCATACTTATTGATAATAACAGCTACAGTAGATGAAAAGCAACTAAATAGGATATAAGATTAATTAACATCAATTCGAGCTTAGAATTCTTTTATTTCGTTTATAATAGATTCCAAAAGTCGCAGCTTAGAAGTAATAAATGTCAATACACGACTTCCCCGCAAAGTCCGAGTGAAAAAAGGGAAGCTATTTCGTTCCACATATCGAGCGTGCGGTCTTTCGGCCACTTGCTCGAAACGATTTATCTTTTCGAGAAACCGTCGTCGGATTCGTCGCAGGACTAAACTTTCCCCGGCAAGGTCAAAGGTCGGATCTGTCGGATCTGGGTGAACGAGCAGGGTAGGTCGGAGACAATACAAGAGATAGAGAGCGAGAGAGACAGAACGCGGGAGAAAGAGTGAGGCAGAAAGGCGGAGGCAAAGCGACACCCGAGATGGAACTCAAACATTGGTGTATCCTCTGACTCACTCTCTTCCTTTCCATGCCACCCATCTAACCCCCTACTACCTGTATACACACACTTAGGCACACATTTGCGCGGGAGTACCGCCCGCAAAGTCAAACCGTGCCGTGCCGTTTCTGTGTGCCGTCACCGAGCTTATATTATCCAGTTACCCGTGAGGCTTACTAGCCAAACAAACGTATAAACTGCGGTCGGATTCCGTGGTCTTCGAACCACGCTCTTCTCCACGCCCCACGCTACATTGTCCCATATATGCAGGCTCCGCTTTATATGAACCACGTTCGCCTTTCTTTCCCGCCTTCATCGCCTGTACAACAAAGCTTTATACACGGTAGAACTTTATTCCGTACTTCTTGTGACATCACATTGCACTCGGTAATCGATGTAACGCGGATAGACGAGAAATGATTTATTGTGCCAACGTTGCATGCAGCGATAACAAATCACGTGCTCGGAGCTCCTACTAGCTTTAGCGAAGATTGTATAACTTTCTACACTTCAATTTTCCACGTCTCGGTTTTTTTCAATAATTTCTAAAAATTTTCCGAACGTTGATGATTTTCCCTAGCTTGTATCTCAGATACGTAATCTTTGACATTCAACTCGGATCGATCGTAACAGTCTGCGGATTTTACCAATGAAGGTGTTTGCATTTGCAAAGCGCCGCTCGGTATGTCGGGCTGTCGCCCCGTCAACAACGTCGGCTATTCTCGTGCTTAGCCCTAAGCGTGCCCAGCAGCAATCTTATCGAGGAGTTATCAGCTGTCTGCCATAACTGTCGATCCCACGGATGCGCTCTCTCGTCTCGTCGTCACGCGCGTATTGAATCTTTGGGAGATTCGTCGGCGGATCAGGGTTTGAAGTCCAGGCGCGATGATCCGCGTACCTCGAATTACGATCCGGAGTAAGCATCTGCGAGGGGTTGTTTAAGACAGGTATACGATGGACTGCGCGCGTTTGGAATCCCGAGGCGGGGAAGCACGAAAGAGAGCTCGCCAGCGCTCCGCAGGTACAAGGTAATCTCTATCTACCAATCTACCTTGTGCATCGGGCCCGTCTACGAGCGCGAGTTTTAGGTCCGAGTTGGCTGCCGCCGCGGAACTTCCGTAATCCGGCGGGCACGTATCCGTGCTCGAGATAACGTTCGTAACCGGGACGATTCTCTCATCCGGGGTACCGGAATCCTCGTAGACGTCGTTCCCTCGTCGCGCCGGCGGCACCTACCCTCTACGTGACGTCGACCCTGTCTCGGCAGTTCCGTGCCATTCTTGCGATACTCGCTTGTTAGATTGCGGCCCGAATTTTACACCGTTCTTGTATCCAGAAATCGGCTTATCTACTTGTCTTTACGCAGATCAAATCGTAATATTACTGAGTAATACTGAGTATACTTATGAACACACTAAAATCCGCCTTTTGTAAAATTATATAAGTCTTCAGTCATAGACGTTTATAAGTAATTCTACATATTAAAAAAAAATATTTTTATTTTTAATTGAAATTTTACAGTAATTTAAATAACATCTCGAATAAAGGTTTATTTATTGAGAAAATGAGGAAATAAAAATAAATATATTTAAAAGAATAAATGACCTCTTAAAAAATGAAATTAAAGTCAACTATATGTAGTGAGATATAAATTTGACGTATGAAAATAACGGACGTAAATCGAGAGCGTGTATTCCAATTCATACCGTTTTAATTCGACGTAAGCGGCATATGGATTATTTTGTCACTCGTTAATACCTGTTAGGCAACCACCACCGAGTAGCAATTACTGGAGTTCGATAAATAAATACGTGGCTTGCACGTGAAATTCGAGAGCCAAACGTTTCCCCGGTCCTCGTAAAATCCCTCGGAACGATAAATTATGCAGTCGCTCTACTTGCGAAGAAACCAGACAGAAACCGTCGAGAACCACCGCGCGACAAGTGTCGCCGTGTGTCCGTCCCATTTTATCTCGGGGTCGCTTTTTTTGCATCCCTTCTTTTGCAAGCGTTCAACGTACGTTTCTGGACACGAACGCATGTACTACGACGGTAGAAAAACATAACGGCGGGGTTGTATTGGTGCGGTCATTGCAGCGGGCAGATTACTCAGTGCACTCGACTGAGTTTCGATGTAAAGCACGTTCGGCACGAAGAATATGTAAACAATGCTAATAAAACGTTATTTATTGCGCGCGCAGCGCCGAGCTTATTTTATCATTGTTTTTTATGCAATTTATTTATCCTGTTTATTTCGCGTTCTTTTTTTCACCTAGCTTTTTTGCGCGTTAAAGCGCGATGTATCCTTGGTTTTGTCGCTCTCTCGGGCTCAACGTTGGCGCAACTATGACAGTGGAGTCAATTCTGACTTGAGCACAAATATTTGATAAAAATAACATGAAACGGGACAACAGTTTGTTGCGCGCCGTTTCATTGAAGCAGGGAGGATAGAACCGCGCATCCGTGTCCGAGAAAATTTTCCGTATTAAATTATTATTCGCTGTCGGAAATTTTCTAACTCGCTACGCGCCGGAACTGTCAGTACACCAGAACAACATATTTCGTAAATAACGGCCGTAGAACTTGAACTAACCGGTATCGAAATCGCGTCTCTAAAGCTGTCTGGGAATTTGCCAGTCGACAGCTGCCTGTATCATCCTTCTCTCCGTCTATCTCCCTTCCTTTCTCGAATTAAGCTAAGTAATAAGACAAAGCGTCCCGGTGCGCGTCACGAGGACTGTCGCAGAGCGATACAACGCGATGTTGTTTACGCAAGCGGACTATCGGTGTTGCTGATTCAAAAGAGAGAGAAACAAAAGTGAGGAAGGGAGAGAGAGAGAGAGAGAGAGAGAGAGAGAGAGAGAGAGAGAGAGAGAGAGAGAGAGAGAGAGAGAGAGGGAAAGCGGAAGCCAGGGGAACGAGCCTGGCGTGCCTGAGAAAGTGCAAGAAATGCACGGAGAACAACGGTGTATAAAACCGACAGGACGGGTTAACTCGGCTAGGTGAGTACAGTTTGGTTCCGAGCGGGATTTGACCTAAACTTTGTTTGTCACCGCGCACGCTGCCATTCCTGTCCCTTCGCTCTGTCTCGTCACTCGAACTACCCTTTGCTCTCTCTCGTTTTCCGTTTCGCCTTCTTTGTCGGCACTCCGACGAAACCTTAACGTCTGTTACAGCCTTGCGCCAGGACGCGCGGTGTGGTGATTCCATTATCCTGCCGAGAGGCAACGTTCTCTCTCTACCGAAGCACCCCCGTGGAATACGAAGACTTTTGAGATAACTGACGGCGCACGTATACATACGTACATATATACACACTTTAACTTCAGCTCGTTCACTTCAGCTCATTCACCGAGTCGTCTTTCTCGCCTGACAGCGGTATGGGTTGTTTAAACGCCCGTTGTTCTCCCGCGTGCATGTATCCTGTTTCTTTCAACGTCCCGCGCGCGTGATAATCCCGTCCTATATATAGCTCTGCTCGTCTCCCTTCAGAATCGTCGATCCGCGCGACGGAGGCACTCAGATTGGTTTTGTCGCTAATTAATCGCGTCACGCAAACATCTCGGAAACTTTGCTGCTCGGGAGAAGTCCTATTAAAGCTTACGTTTCACTGAAAGCTTTCTCGAGCGATTCTGCACTGTAAAGTGCACATGGCAGTTCCCCAGAGCATCTCTGCCATTTGCCTATATCGCTGTATCTATCGACACACATACAATGTATATTTAAAGTCTTTTATAGAAGCGCCGGACAAGCTAGTTTCTCCCTAAAATATTTTGGATGCTGGTTAAATATTTTATTTTACATAAATCTATCTTCGAGTAGTGACATTTCCGAAAATGCGATAGTATCAACCTCAACTCGAAATACGAACATCAATCACTCAACATCAATCACTTAAACTGATGGTCGGTTCTATCTGGCCATTTTCATCGTTCATTATTTAAACATATGTATGGTTTTTGGATTCAACCAAACATGCATATATATATATATATATATATATATATAAATTTTGCAATCAATAAGTAATCATTTCTAATCGATGATTTATTTATCGACGAATTTCAATTCTCGCACCTCGAGATCTTCAATTAACGGTTCTTTAATGTTTTAAAAAAGCTTGCGGACAAACGGAGTTTATCTTTAACGAGGACAAAGGGTGATAGTGGCGAAAATTAGCCAATCTCGCGCATAAAGGACGATAATACACAACGACGGCAAGAGTGGTGGCGCGAGATAGGGCCAAAATTACTTCGGAGGACAAAATTTTCGTTCTTTCTTCGTTCTCTCCCTCTCTTTTTTTCCTTTTTTTCTTTATCTCGAGAGGCGAGACGCGACGCGAAGTAGAAAGCTTGTACACGATGTAGCTACCTCTTAGCTGAGGAGGGATCCTTCGAACGAAAGAGCCGCGCGGCAAAGCCGATATACGACGTTTCAATTTTCGCCCTCGTCCAGCTTTTTCAATCCTTACCATCTCGCCGGCAAACTCCTACGGTTCTCGGGGTAAAAACTAATATTCTTGCCTTGGAAACTTTCTAAAGCTGCTCCGCGTTCGCTGACGACGATGACGACGACAGCGACAGCGACAGCGACAGCGACGGCGACGGCGACGGCGACGGCAACGACGGCGATGATGACGAGGACGAGGACGACGCTTCCGCTAGTAAGTAACCGAGTATCAAATGTACACAGTGTGTGTGGTAGCGCGATTGAAGAAATCGAACCTATTAAATTTGCTGTGTACTCCCTAGCTGTAACTTATTGCGAAGCTTACCTGGTTAGCGAGTAAATAAGCTGCGTGGTTAAACTTGAAAAAGCTCTTACCACAAAATAATGGTTTTAAAATTAACATTGTTTCACCGAAATTGATCGTATATTTCCCCGGTACAGGGATTAATTATATCGCTCATTGGATTATTTTTGTTACAATGATCTATTTTCGATAAATCACGGAATACAGAGGCAAGAGCTTGATCCCATTTACTTTATCATCATATTAACTCAATCCATTTGGCGGTTGTATGTTTAGAAAGATATACATTCGCTACGTGCCGTATTTGTACAATAATAAACGTGCCGTGTGCAAACTTGATCGTTGATTACGAATATACGAGCGAACGTTAAAGGTAGTGATAATGGTAATTCAAAACATGTTAAAATTTATCGTGTCGTAAATAAATGCAGAAAATAATAGGCTTCTCGAAGTAGGATGGAATGTAGCCAGAAGATAAAAAATATAGAGAATGTTCTTGATTTTTGCACATTAGGATCTAGACGTTTATTTAGAAGCAAGTAGCACTGGTTTGCTGACCAGGCCGAGAACAGCTTCCGGTCGCGGGCAATTCGTTAGAGATCTTCGTCCCACAAATTTGTTCGTACGGCGCACAATGAGAACTACGACAATAAGCGTACAGAATGGAATCGGGATGGGGATGACGAAGAAGGAACTCGGATTCCGAGGACGGGTATGCGCGCGGAAGGAGTTCTCCGCCTGGAAGTTCAGCCTGGAAACGCTTTCCTCGGGCCCCGTGCCGCCGAACTCGCCGCGCGGTCAGTGGAATAGCCAAGGAAGAAGCTTTGTCGGTGGAGGATCTTAGTCGCGGACGAAGAGCGTCGTCGAAGTTCATCTCGCAATATAAACGCGATATAACTTCCGGCCGCCTTTCTGTTCGTACGGTCGGACCTGGAAATATCTTGCGGTAAATGAAACGGACAAATTCCCCGGAACGGTATATTCGCTCCCCTTTCCCCGAAACCGGATGTGGTCATGGTACCGATTCGCTATTACCAGCCCGCGGTATAAAAGGTGAAAGAGGGAGAGAGGACAAGAGAGAGAGGGAAAAGGGAGGGAACGGATCGTTTGCCATCGTGGCGGACAAAGCCGCCGCAGTTCGCTCTACGTATGACAGTTTCGAGAAACGATTCTTACTCCCGGGGTCGTGCATTCAATCACTATCCTCCTTTCTGCGCGGTGTCGTTCTAAGTTTTCCCCGCCTTTCTCTACCTCTCCCATATTCCCTTGTGCGCGATCTTTACCGGAATGTTTTTCCGCTCTCGTTTGTGACCGTTCTTCATCCCGATTTGGAAGATAGTCGAGGACATTAGGGTTATTTGTTTAGTTGCAGGTGCATTCAATACACGCAAATGTTTTTTACATCCTATATTGCGACATTTTGCTTCACGTTGATAGCATTCTTTCTTCATCATAAAAATGCAGGTCTCGCGAAATGCGAACTCGGCAATGCAACGCGCAATTGCGCTAAAATTTCCAGTCTTCTTTTTGCAAATAAATTTTTAAATTTTCATAAAAATAGTAATTATATTTCAAAAAGAAGGAAACAGACATCCTCTGCAATTTTGGTGGAACTTAACAGTGAAGGTGGAATTTGATTTGAAGAGAACTTTTTTAATATTTACACAAAATAGATCACGATTTTACTTGCTTGAATTGTGAAAAGATATATTTTTTTTGGAGTTACTGTTAATTTTTGATACAAATTTCTATAATAAGTCAGTGCTCTCATTATATTGTTAAATTTATTCTGTTTGTTCTCTCTCTGATTGTCTTAAAATAATTTGGTAGTGAATAATTTGGCATAATTTTAACATGTTCATGAATTAAACGATTAAAATATAATTACAATTTCTTGATTACAGTATCTCACAGAGATTACGTTATTTTAAGATATCTTACATTAAGTAGAGAATATATAAAGTCGATTTTCTGGATCTTTGCAAATAATGGATTCATTAATTTTATTTCCATAATTTCTTGAATTCTGATTTTACTTGTGATATCGTATGACATTTGCCTTTATCTTTTATGAACAGCCGAATAGTACTTATCTCAACTATTTAATTAAATATGATATATAAGAAATGTAAAAAAAAAAAACGCTCAAATGGTTAAGAGATAAAAAATTGAAAGTTATTCGACACCTTGATCAGAATCAAGAGGTTAGTCGGATTTATGTCGGTGGATTGGCTGAATTAAACGGGCAACCAACCACCCCCTGTTTGTCATTTCGGTGCGTTTACAAGCGTAAACAAGCATCGCGATATCACGATAAACGAACGTATCGTCGATTATCGTATTGTCGGCTATTTGTAGACAGACCAATAAATGCTTAATATTCGCGCACTCGTGATACTAAAATACAAACCGCGGCACCTGCCTCGCCGTTGTGTATCATGCTCCGATATATGCAGCGTTTAGTTCAACATTGTTTGTAAATGTTCGCCAAGCGCGCTTTTAGCGGCGTATACGCGTAACGGCCGATGTACAATTCAATTAACGCAATACCCGCTCGCGAGTGGGGAAGACGTATCAGTATTTCGCACTGCGGAGAGAACGCATTTCATATCGACAATATCAATAAACTCGCTCGATAAAAAAAAAGTATTTTAGACGATAAGTTAATTCTGCGGGATTGCTGGTGACGTTTATCGTGCATGGCTTTTCCTGACGATTTTAAAATTTCTGGTGACTTTACAACTAGTCTTAAATTCCCAATTTTATCATTTCTAGATTATCAAAATGCATCTAGATCCCTTTATTATTTTATATTCGCCTATTAATTTATTATCAGTAGGAATTTTCTGCATCGAAAGTTTGCAAGTGTATTATTTGTAATAAAAAATAAATGTTTAGCTCTTTGTCGTACGAAAATCTGGTCGTCCCGTGGAAACTCGTTTCTCTTCCAGAAATTCGAGCGCTCTGAAGCCCGTATTAAAAAAAAAAAGAAGAAGAACGCTTCGATCCTCAGACGCAAGACTGAAGATTGCGACCGTGCGGTGAAGCGCAAAAACGATTAAAATGCAACAGCGACGAGGCTCAGGGCGCCGATCGCTGGGGATCCCAGGACCCCAAACCGCGTTCCTTTCTCCTTGTTCTCCTTTCGCGGCGGACACAAGAGCGAGCGGAAAAAGTTCCACAAAGCGCAACAGCTCATCATGTTTTCCCTTTGCGACGGTATGCAGAGTAAAAGAGCCGCTTTTCTATTAGCGGGAATCCACGCGCACGTGCGCGTGCTTGCAGCGCAAAAGGCTCAGGTATTTATTTAATAAAATGCGTCGAGAAAGATGGACGATGCCGGAGGGTTTAAAGGTTGGGCCGGAGGTAGAAAGAGCGTACGATAGCGCGGACAAGTAGAGAAGGACGGTTGGTAGCTGGACAGCTGCCGCTACTACCGCAACGGAGCGCCAAAGAAATTCTCCGCGCTTTGTGAATCTTGTGCCTCGGCCGTGTTCTTATCTGCTGGCTACTCAGCCTTGACGTATTTGCCTTTAAATCGTGGCCCCATCTTGTGGGCCATCTCTCTCTCTCTCTCTCTCGCTTCTCGCTTGCCGATTTTTCGAAGATTTCTTTGGGATTGCCATGGTCAAAGTTTCCCATTCCCGAGATCTCTCTATCTCTCTCTCGTTTACTCGAGAGTTGTCGAAATTTGTTGGATTTCCGGAAATATTACGAACCATCACGACCGCGGGAAAAAATATCTCGCGAGTAAACGTATTAAAAAAACCTGACCTCGTTGCAGCGAGAATAATGTAGATTGCGGTGCGCGGGGCGCAGGTGAATTCTTTCGGCGTTGGGGTGCACGAAGCGTTCCGGTTATTATTAATTTAATACATCGTAATATCCCGCTTCTAACGGGTTACTTATGGTTGCGGGCATCTATTTGGCACATTAATATAACAAATAATTACGCTGGTTAAATAACATTTATAAATATGCGCCGTTTAATCAGTTTGTCTATTATATACGGGAATCCATTGTTCGCGATGCGATGTAATTAACACATTCGCGCGGGCGGACATGTAATTTCGCATTCGTTGTACGCAATAAAATGTAATCCAATTTAATGAAAACGAAGTCGCGAGCAATACGTAATAATTTTGTCATTCGCGTCGCCGGTGTGTCCCAGTATAATTCAGCAGATCAGCGTGTCATCACAAATTCGGGCGCGAATTTTGTTATCACCGGACAATGCTATGCTATTTAAAATTTATTAAACCGCCCCCGGTATCCGCTATCTCGGATGTAGTTGTGTCGTATTCGTCATATAATTTTCAACGAGAAAATGCAAACACGATGGAGGAACACCGGCCAGAAAATCGCGCGGATTTGTCAAATAATTTCATTATCTCAACGACTGACGCGCGTGCGTGATGCGTTTCCATATGATTTTTCGCTTCTGCAAAGTGCCAACACTAAAATTGTCGTTAACAAGCACTTGGTAAGATTACCGGATCGGCGACGCGTGATAATAACAAACTTCTATCTAATACAGAGACTTCTCGTTTAATTCGGTTTATCCAGTCGTCGCTACGACTAAGTGGCGAACCGCTTCCGCAGGAATTTCTAGTGGCAACTTGCCAACCGTACACAATGCTAAGGATTGCAAATAGGCTCTCTAACCCATACGTCGTGTGTCCGCCCGCAATATAACATACTCTTTAGATCTTTCTCTCTACCCCCTTCTCTCTTTCTCTCTCTCTTTCTCTGTTGAATGCTGCTAACCTCAAAACTTTCATGCTTACATGTAAATAAAAAGTAAAGAAATATTCGCGATTTGCGGAATAAGTATAGAATTTTTATTTACATTTGAAATTCGAAATTATATGTGTTATGATAGTTTATAGTTTTTACCTACATATATATATAAAAAATATAAAAATTAAAAAAAGCAAGATAAAAATATATTCAGTTCTCTCAGTGATTTATATTTTAATAATTTTTTTTCTGATAAATTTTGATCTATAGACAAAGAGATATGTTTTTGTTTTTTTTCATCCGCTCGGTTTAATACGACATATAATATTCCGACCATTGCCGTCTTATTTTATTATTCAGCTCGGTTGACTGAGTCTTATCTTCGTGATGAGAATTCTACGGACAATATTTCTACGCGCTCGAGTCGCGAGAGTTGAATTAATTCGCGACTGTTGGTGCTCGACAGTGATTCTGCAAGGCTGAATAATTCGCGGACTTAACGGGACGAGACAAAGACGCGGAATAGCGCCCTTTGGCGGTGTCTGGTGCGCCATTAACCTTCCGAAGAGTTAACAAATTTGTACACGCCACCTAATTACCAATTCACGCTCGACGAGGAAATAAAATCGCGCCACTCCAGCAATTGGAAGGGCGATGCGGTAGGATACGAGAGCGAAACTGTCGAACCCGAATCAGATACGCCACATAAAACTCTTTATTTCGCGCACTGGCTGTAGAAAAATTAATTGTACGGGATGCCTCGGGCATCACATATTTTTGCTTCAGTTGTAAACACTAAAGATGAAATCAAACAAAATGCTGTTTAATCTAATATCGACGTAACGATTAGGTTTTAAATTATGAAAGAATCAATTCGAATAACAAAACTTCACTCTTAATTTAATTTTACGCAAAGTTATACCAGGTTTTACAATGTAAAGTTTATTTTTCGAGGTAAATTTACTAAAGAATGTATAGATTACAAAGAAAAAACATCTGCATGCCGAAAAGCCACATCAAATTCGTTCGAAATCCGGAAAAATCGTTCCTTATTCGATTAGATGAGCAAAAGGGCGGTGTAGCTAAACACCAGACGGCAGACCGTAGCTCCATGCATCGGGTTGCACTTTATTTAAGCAGGAAGTTCGGCGAGCGCACCTAGCGTAAGCGCAAGCTCGCACTTCGTGACGAGAGGTGGAGAAAAAGGAAGAAAGAAAAAAGGTTGAAAGGGATGAAGACAGAGAGCGCATGACCTATACACTGCACCTGCGGTGCCGAGGCTGAAGTATCAGCATACTGCCGCAAACTTTATTTTTTCTCTTTATCTTTATTCTTTCTCTCTCTCTCTCTCTCTCTCTCTCTCTCTCTCTTTCTTTTCTCCTTCTTTCCCTTCTCTTCCTCTGGCTCAGGCTTGCCGTTCTTCACGGTATGCAGAGGCGCCATCAGCAGCATCGGTAGGTACCATCAGCCAGCCAGCTAGCCAGCCGATAGCAACAGCAACAGCAACAGCGACAGCAACGGCACCGGCATCGCTTGTCGCACACCGACTACAGCGCATCTTTTAGATCGTGCTTCTTCCTTTCTAACCGGATACGAGCGACGACGAGAGGGAGAGGGAAGCGAAAAAAGAAGAAGACGAAGAAGGAAAAGAAGAGGAAAAAGAAGAAGGACGAGAAATGGCGGACAAGGGGAGAGAAAAAGCGAGCGAGAGCCCGCGGGAATAGGGAATGCGAAATGTACCGACGTATACCCGTCCTCGTTCTCCGGAGATTCTAAAAGTTTCACTGCGAGATGCCGGTCCGGTATCCATCTTGCGCCATACACCCGTCGCTCGCTACCCTCCCTTACGAATACGTCCCCGTCTCTCGATATTAAAGGTGACGTGTATCGCGGTGGTGGTCCCGACGGGATTTATGACTTTGGAAATTCCGCTTGAATGTTAATTAAACGAAGAAATCCAAGATTACACATTTTGGAATTTCACTATCACGAAAATAGAAATGGTGCGCGCGTATTGAGTGTTATATACTTCCAGACTCGGCTATAACATTCGTAATCAAATTATACAAAATTTATTTAAGAATTTTATTTAAAGATTATAATTAATTAATATTATTAATCAGGAGAGTACTATAATAGATCTTTCAGTTAAAGCCATTCTAACCTTAATTTAGCTTTAGTTGGCGTTAATAATCAATTGTTTGAAGGAACACTTTTGTATAGGTGACGAATTGGAAATTTAAATAAACAAGAAAATTTCACTCTCTTATAATAAATTACAGATATATAGGCTCATAAAAACTTTAATATGACAAATGTCACACGTGGCATTTGTGAGGTAACGCGTGTAATCCAAGAAACGTTCAACTGACATTACGAACGAGGACGGAACGACCTTTTCTCTCAATCATCTGCCGACGTATTCCTCCCGAGTATTACGCCCACCCTTTCTTTCATCCACTTCTCTCGTTCATTACTATTTTGTTTCTTCACGGTTTTCTCTCGGGCACATTTCTCGCTTAACTTTCTTCAGAAAGAATGAAGTCCTAAATGCCATTTATCTTGAGTTTATGGCCGTCTCGGTAATTGCGGTATCAACACCGTTACTTGGTGCCCATTTGAACGCGTGGCACCACGACGTTCGGGCTTAACTCGACCCTTGACAAATGTATTCTTCAACAAAATATTTTCTTATAGGAATAAATACGTATATGGCTCTAACAGACTTGCCTTTCATTAAGCCTGTTTAGCCTGCGTGCAACATCACAAAAAGAGAACCCGCAAGCTCAAGTCCATTAAAAGTAAGAAATGAGAAAACTGAATGATAAGGTAATAGAGAAAACATTGATGTTTAATTTCTTCGAAAACAAACTTCTTCAGAGGTGAATTTTTACGGTTCTAATGTATTTTTTAGTAAAACGTATTTTTTATGAAACATATCAGAAAGCTTATATGATCCGGAATGACATCTACTTTACGCAAGTGTCAATTCCACTTCGTGAGCACAAACGTAATGAGCAGCATCGGCGTTTAAGCGCGTCCCAGCCGCGCGGCGGCGGCAACAAAGTTTCGCATTGTCAGTATTTCAGGGCTGCGAGAGAGCTCGGGTCCCGTGACAGCTCGTCTGCAGCATACTATATCGTTACACGGTGCCGCGAACCGAACCAAAACGTTCATAAGTTCACGCGCCGTCGCATCACGTGTCGCTCCGGGCGCACGAAAACCGAACGTCAAATAAACACCAATTACCATTTGCGCTTGCAAAACTATTTCGCGTACAAAACGACGTGTGCACGATTCAATTTCGCGATCCTGAGTATTTATCTCTGACCATCGTCCATACGCTCGGTAAAAAAAAAAATGCCGCGCCGGCAATAACGCGCGGCGCGGGAAGAATGGCGGTACATACGTTGCTGCGAATGGTTTTTTAATGCGCGATAAAAAAAGCGCGTGAAATATCGGCGGATATTAAACGCCCCGATTCAATGCCGAAAGATTTAAGCTTCGTAGAATTAAAATATACAGCGATGAAGTAATGATATATACATCTAATTATAGTCGACCCTAACTAATCGCGCCAACTAACCGAGCGCTGCAAGCCGAATCAAAGGGCGGCCGGAATAGAGCAACGGAGATTAACAGCGGTGACAGTTTCTCGCGAAGATGCCCGGGCTCCGATACAATAACCGGTATGTAGATCGATGTAAACCGAGCGCACACAAAGACCGCGCTCCGTCCAGGGTTATCTTTCGGATGCAAACTCAACCCTGCCGGCCGCATTCCCATGGAAATCGCGCGCGTTATGCGGCCCGTGTACACGTGTACAGTGAGCCGCATAGTGAGCGATGCGTGCACACACAAGAAGGGCACTCCACGAACAAGGTACCTTTACCCGAGGTAATGCTACTGGATGATAATGCGTACCCGCGGGAGCCTTTCGTATCGTCTCTCGCCCTTTCGTATCACTGCCGCATGTGTCCCTTTACCGCATTATAAATACATTCGGTTTTTGTGGCTCGTATAAGAGTCAAACCCGTCATTGTTCGCGTATCACAATTGATTGAACATAAAGCTGCGCGATTGAACATAATTTGTTGCGTAATTTAGAATCCTGTTTATATAATCAGAAAGAGTTGCATGATATTTCGATGATACGACAATACTATTTCAAGCCGCAATTGTGTTCCGTATGTATATTAGTTGAAGCGCATGAAAGGCCGTGAGTAAAGGATATACATATAATGAGGCGGCGATCCGTCTAGACCGAAATTGGATTTAAGCTTGAAACATTGCAATATAAAGGCGACTAGAGTATTATCTGTAATATTAATTCATCTTTGTAATCTAGTGTTGATGCTGCGATCCTTACTCTTCTCAATATTTCGCGCATCTATATTCATTAAAAAAAGAATAAACGATTTACTGCATACATAAGTTTCTATATCCAATAACACAATACAATAATATAAGGTAAAATGATATTTTTCTGATATTTAGGAACGTTTAATCGTTATGAAATATATCATTTAACGTGGGGTATTAAGTTTAACGGAAAGAATTAATGTCGCGATCCAAAAGTACATAAATCAACAAATCCGTGGTATTAGCAAACCGAAAACTCGCATGAGTCATCCGTGCGATAGGCAATCGAAAGTCGAGCGATTCGACAAATCACGGAACGTCGAGGACGAGTGTTAACATCCAATTCCCAGGACGTTCCCGTCCCATCCACCTTCTCGTACGCGTCGTATTCGGGAATCGTGCGGCATACGGCGAACACGCATTTGAGAAGTACGACTCGAGAGATGGGACCCGATGCGAATATCTATTCCGGGGGAATATAAACGATCGTGTCTCGATGGGGACGAGGAATAAATCTAACCGGAGCCTGTTCTTCCCGGCAATGATCCCGTGCATCTTGCATCCGCAAGCCCTTCCTCGCCGGCTGCCACTATCGGGGTGCGCGATGTCGCGATCCTATCCCATTTATTTTACTTCCACTTTCTACAGTATATTTTCGTCAACAGCGGAGGAGCCGCTTTATCGATCGGGGACGCGAACTTATGCACTTATACGAAACCGGGATACATCCAGGGGCTTTTACGAAACAGAATCTTCTGCCGCGCGCGCGCGCGGCGCGGCGGCAGAGAAATCTCGGAATATCTTGAGCGATTTCGCCTTAACTCCACGAAGTACCTAAGAATTTTTCGCCGGGGCTTGTGGATATTTCGCTCGTGCTATTGGCATACCCCGAGATGGAATCTATTTACAACTTCGCTAATGGCCACTCTGTCTTGCCTCTCGTAATTTTGCAGTATCATTCCCGCAATGCATATACCTATTCACGACGAAATGAAAGCTTATCCTATAATATATAATAAGTCGCGAATAAAATTGAAATATATGTATAATTACGCATAGAGATAATTTTAATAAAATACGTACCTATTGATATTTTTTTTTAAACAAGCTTCATTTTTATGCAAAGCTATAACTTTGATCCAATTAAAATAGTAGTTGAGTTGCTTAATTCGCGATATGCGAGATCATCGTCTAAAATCATAAAGATTCGAGATGAAAGTATAATTAATTACGAATTAATTTCACGACGCGCACTTTGCATCGTTTGGGCTGAGAAAAACGACGCCGGTAAGCACCGAGGGGCTCGTACCAAGCGAGAGTTCATGGTCGACGGATGTCGGGGGTTAACCGATTTCCAATTTTCCAATATTCACGACGTCGCCCGGTGTGTTTCCTGATTGAGATTTTCCTGTCTCGCGAGACCCTTTATTTCCAGGACGTGGCGCCCACCGTTCGTTCGAGAGGTAGGTATAGGCGGCGAAGAACGAGAGATAGAGAATTCCGCGACGGGGGAGGATGAAGGCAAACGGAGGGGACAAATAGAGAATGTTTCTTTGTACGATCCGCGATTGTTGCGAATGTAAGAATAAGTCCCGGAGTTGATCAAACGCGGGAGAGCACGGGAAGTAACGCGACTGTGCATCGGGATGGAAGACGAGTGTGCGCCATCTCCGAGAGTGATGCCGTCGGATTTCCGTAGTAAGAGCCGACACCTGGTGCGCCCTGTTCTTTGTGGCAGCAGAAATTCTAGGAAGATACCGCCGCTAGGTGATGCACAAAGTTTGTTCCGTTGTATCCACGCTCAGCTCAATTCTTCCACTATGATCTCTTCATTCGAAAGCACAAAGGCATCGCTTCGTCGAGATAAACAGTTCTATCAGATTATTCTAGTATAGTTTCTCGTTTAGGAAACATCACTTTTAATTGGTGTACATTCATTTGTAGTATATTACACCCTCGATCCGTATTTACGCAAAAATTTTTAATATCATGTACATATCACAAAAGATAACAAAATGTTTAAAAACATTTTATAGGCGGATAAAAAAAATAGATTGATGTAAAATTGGATTTCCACAGGGCGAATATTACAGCCCGACGTTTATATGTATACGAAGCTAACCGTTCCTCATGTTAACTACGTTCGAGTGCGGTTTTCTAATGTTCATTCCAGATTTACATTGATGGCGCTGCTCCCATTAGACAAACGAAATCTAGAATTATGCGGTCGCATTCAGCGCTAAATGCGCGATAAAGATAGGGCTTTTCTCGGACAGAGCGCGTCCGTAGCCTGCCTCGGGACGCGTGGGGGATGGGGCGGGAGAGTTCAGGCGTGATTTAGGATCAAGATTTCAAAGGGTGCAAGATAAATAATCGTATTGTCATCCCTCCGCGAGCGAAAACTCACCGCGCTTCCTCGCTTTGCACTCCGCCGCTGAGTAAGCGCGCAGCATAGAAGGAAGATACATGCATACATGCAGTCATGCCACGGGAGATGAAAGGTCTGGTTTATTCAGAAGTATGCATATATATATTTATACGTGTATATATATGTATAATTTATATATACATACTCACATTGTGATATACAACGCGTAACTTCTCCACGGAGTTGAGAAATATTGCATATTCATACGGCCGTGTGTGAAGCCCCACGACATATGGACGGATACTAAAATGGCGATTGCATAACGTAGGTAGATTATCAAACGACCCGTCCGTCGTGCCGATACCGCCGAAGGAAATGGCACTCGAGTGGCGACAAATTCTTTCTGTCTTTCCTACCGCGTGCGGAGCTCGCGACAACTCCATTTTCTTTACGATCGAATGTTCCCCCCTCCCCCGATTTATTAGTCGAATTACGACTGGGTCACGACAGCGAGTAACATATGCTTTATTACGTTGAAATGTTTTATCGAAATTTGTGTGATGTGCAACCGTGATGATATTTTGGAAATTACTTTGTTTACTTAAATTAATGCAAGTCTGTGTGCATTTGTATTGTTTTGATTTTCTTTTTTTATCAAGTGATCACAGTTCGAATTATATAACGAATTATTTACAGACAAATAGGGTGAACTTGGGTTGGCCATAGAGGAAAGATGGCCAACCCCATGTTCATTCGGTGTTTCATAGCGAGCTATATAGATTGAGAGAACACGGGTTGGCCATCTTACCCGAGTTTACCCTATATATAAACGTATTCTTAATTGATTAAATTTGAAACAAATACTTTACTTTTATCTTTCTCTTTTTGGCTCGCTATTACTTTATCGTTACCAACAGACTCAAAACGAAGATTTTGAGAGCAGCCGTACTGTTCGGCGTCGCAAGTTCCATGTCATCATCTTGCGCCGGAATAACGATAGTATGGAACTTGCTTCTCGCGACCGCCTCGTCGCGTATCCTCCACAACGCGCGGCGGGGGATGCGGACAGGTTGACAGTGGTATCGATTTCCAGGGCGGTACTATATTTTCTTGGCGTATCATATCGGTCCTCGGAGTGCAACGAATTTATTTCTACTCCCCCACCTCCTTCTCTCCTCTGTCCCCCGCTCGTGGCGCACATATTTATGCCTATGCGTATATATGTACGTCCTTACCTTCCGCTTTCGTGACTTTTTCATTTTCGCACAAAGCGCCTATCCGAGTCCATTTGCGAGCGAAGACGCCTCCTTCTGTTCCGCTCGTCCCCGTGCGCTTACCTTCCACATTTTTCCCTGTTCTCTCCCTCTCTTCCCCCCCTCTTTCTCTTTTTCTTGTGTACAATCCCGCGCGCAACGTGCGACCACGAGCAAGCTAAGGAAAGAAATCTGCGACCCACAATCGGCCCTCTCTTTCACGGTTTATTCCGAGGGTAATAGATATCGTCAAGAGGAAAGAAACAATCAGCACGTGCGTACAGACAGAGAGACGAATGTGAAGGTGCAGTATCGGGGGATGGGTATAGATTCGAAGAAGATCGAAGAAGGCTGGAGAAACAGGTGGATGTTTTAGCTCGAGCTTATGATTACTGTGTGTGATTTGCATGCGAAATGTAAATCGGGTCGTATGTATGCCGGCACGTAGCTGTGATTCTTCCGGTTTCATCTATATCTTGAAATATAAGATACGAGTCTTGGGTGAATGAATATTTAATTCTACGGCTGAGGAAAATTCTGTATTCGTGGCGAGGATGTAATTTGTCGTTTTGGCGTATCTAAGCCTCTAAACTCGTTCCGTTGTTCCGACTCGAACACACATCTCGACATGACAATTTCGAAACGTTCAACGAAAATCAGTACCTACATGATTGCGGCATATTGACGTCTTCTCCACATATGTCAGAGACGAAGACGTAGGAAAGATGGAAATGTGATGTTTCTCCAAAAATGGCCAGGAAAAAGTAAAACAAATAAAATAAAAGTGTTTCAAGTTTTCAAATCACGCAATAACATATTACCATGCGAATTTATTGAAACAATAATATAAAAATTGGACAAGATAAAAAATATTAAGTTTGAATTGTTCGTACTTGATTCATCTTTATACGAAATAATTTTTAACGAGATATTTTAAAAAGAAAATTATCTATTTTTTAATATCATATTATGTTATGCATTTAATTAAAGTCGACTACGGTAACATTGACATCCTTTTAAAGTTTCGCCCGTTTATTACTGAATATCATGGCGCGGGTGTAGTGCACTCGTCAGGAGGGAAATTAATTGGAATCCACTGACCGCGTTATAAATTCGCGCAAAGTTTGGAAAATCGACGATGCTGGTTAGAACGGCGCTCGCGGTGCCAGCTATGTATGTAGAAATTGCAAATAGCATTACGTTTCGTAATAGCAACTAGTTAACAGCACTGATATATACGATTCTCCCCGTCGACTATTAGTAAATTCCGGCTTTAGGGGAACTCGTATTCTAATCTCTCCGCTTATAGCTCGATACGCGCTTTTACTCTCGCGTTAAACCGCGTTAGGAGCGGAGAGTGCGGTATGCGTCGCGACCGACCGACCGGGTCGCCGTATATAAAAATATAGAAAGCGATAAGAGAGGAAACGCGGATTGTTACGGCGGTCAAAGATCGAACCTTCCATCTGGGCGAATAAAAGCGGCGCGAAATCATGCGTCGCTCTCGCATGTAATGGAATCTCGTCGACGTTGCACGCGGCTTGTCGCTGGCAATAACAATTATTTCCCGTGCCTCCTCGACATGCACGATCGCTTATCGGCCCGCCGCGCCGCGCGCCGTGCCGCCCGACAATATGTTCGCCGATACAAATTTCGCGTGATTCCGCCGCGGCCAACAACGAAACGTCAATCCGCACGTTCGTTCGTTCGTACGCGCGCGCGCGCAAGCACGCACTATCGGGCTCCGGATAATAATATCGCGACGATGATGCTGATCGTCCGAATAACGGTAACGCGATCGATTAAGGGCTTAACGTAATCGCTCTTTACTCCGACGTTCTCGCCGCTCGAACAATAGCTCGATTAAAATGATTAATATCGACGCGCGCGGAGAACGGCCGCCGACAAATCGATCCTGATCTATTAGCAGGCAACCAGAGACCCGCGCTCGAGCTCGCGTGCGAATGAATAGACAGCTAAATGTTGAAAAATTTTGAGAATAATGGCACGGCTCCGTCCCTGCCCGTCGCTGGCGGACGAATAATTTACGTCACTCAACGGCGTGGACATCCTAGTTTGAAAATTGATAACTGATATTTCGGTTAAGGTAATATCTCGGCATAATTGGTCGACCGTGCCGGTTTTAAATAAAGTATTTCGACGATGATTCGATAACGAGCTAGCCGGGCAAGAGAGGATTGGAAAATTTATGCGAAAACTTAAAGACGTGGTCGATCGATGCTCAACGATTAGAAGTGCCATTGGGCACTCGGAATTGACGACTTGAGACCCCAAACAATTCGATAATTACTGGAACCGCGAGGGGGAAAAAGTTTCCCGTCAAACTTCGGCAAACTTGCGTCGCGACTCGTCGTCGGCTTGTTTGCTGAATGCAAATATCCGGAATAATCCATATTTTATGTCGAGATGATACTGCCAGGCTAGGTCCGCGTCCTTTCACGCGACGTCGCGCGCGTGCGGCGAGTTTATCCGCCAAGTTCTCGAGTTTCCCGGCACGGTGGCTTGCCGCGTAAAAATTCGCTGTTTGCGAAGTAGGTACGCTATTTTCCGACGTGAAATCGCGCCACTAGGGAAATTGGATACGCTCTGACGAGGCGAGCTTGGGCGACTATCGGCGCTGTGTCATTCGATACACAGCCGCATGATAGTCCGATAATAACGCGAAATAAGGTAGTCGAATTATATTAAAGAAACCAGTCTAACGTGTGAGATAATTGTCTGAGTCGCAAATATTCATTTTTTATTTTATATTGGCGTTTTATTGCAAAGAAGCGTCTGACGGTAAAATTTTTACGGATAAATAATGTAACAAACCGATAATATTACCTACAATAATATTGATCTAATAATTCCTGTGATATAATTTTATTGAAGGAAGGTTTACTGAAGGAACAATATTATAGTTAAACATTTTTATATACATATATAGCTTTAAATGCGTTGGCTTTGTTTAAGGCAAAAATGGAAGCAATTACCTACCGTATCGTTTATGCTTGTTATCAAATATGAAGCGAGATCGGTGTATGGTTGAGATTACATTTTGTTCATCCTCACGTCCGTAGTTCCCCCGACGCGGAGACTATTATACCAGCATCGCGCGTATTTCCGGGAAAGTCGTCGAGTTTAACTTGGAAGCAAGCCACCGGGAGTATCGATGGGTAAACGCCCTTTGCGTTTATTATTTGTCGACTTACACGCTTTATAGACAATTCTTAATGAATTTATCAGTCAAATAAAATCCACCGAATCAGATAAAATCAACATCTTTTAAAAATTTTCTATAAGAAATTATTGAGAATTGTCCTTCTCCAATTTTGCCAAAATACAAAAATGTTTTATATTTTAATAGGTTTCAAATAATTCATGGAATTATTAAAATTTGTAAAATGGTTTTATTTTGTTGATACTCTCAAATAATATTCGCGAATACCCAACAGTATTAAATATTTCTAGTGAATTTTGATCAACTGTTTCAAGTTTTATTGTCAGATACACAAATAGAATTTTATTTCGTAGAAAATGTTATACAATATATTTTCTGTCATGTGCCATCTCGATAAAATATTAAGATTGGCTTTCGAGGACGAGGCTCGGCAAAAACTAGAGAAAATCACGAAGTCTCGAATACAGAAGTGAAAGTCGTCGTGTTTGCGTTGGCGGCAAGCCAGAAGACGGCGGGCGTACCCGAAAGCTAATCCCGTTAAATGTGTCTCGCAGTATTCGCATTGTCGACGGCGTGGCAGCGGTAAAACGTGTGCCTTCGCTAATTTTAGTTTATTGTTAAATCGTAAATTTATGATAAGTGATACAGACTGTGGAGTGATTCAGCTGCGCCGGAGATATTGCCTGCTTCGCGTTCTTTCGCCGAGTAAAACAATCACAATTCGTGTGTTACAAATCGCGCGTGCGCGCATTGATAGTTCGATATAGCTTTTGATAAGTTAATTTCGGCGCTTCGCATGCATTTTTCGTTACGTATTGGATGTGATTGGTTTACACGACAGAATTTTCTGATATAGTGGCGGGTGAACGCTGCTGCTGATGTCGAGTTATAGGTTTACGTTTATCCCAAAAGTTTTCCAAAATTAAAACGTTTTAATTAAAACACTTGCAGCCGGAAACGTATTCCAGCGGGGCTCCAATTCCAGATAGATGAAACAATATCGTCGTGCGTAACTTTGCTATATAAATAAATATGAACTCACGAGCACAGTCGACAGGTGTAACGCGTCGAGCGAGGATCCAAAAACTTTTGAATGCTTCAATTACGTTGCACCGACTATATGGCAAATATTGCGTGGAAAATGTGTGTCCTATATATATATATATATATATATATATATATATATATATAGGACAGCAATTGCATGTATTTGCCGAATGACCGATAGTACGACGGTGATTTACACAGTCTGTACTTATAGGGCAAAATGGCTCTTGCAAAAATAAAGTCATAAAGTCATAAAGTTATGATATAAAATCATATCTATGCGGCGAGAGTGAAATGAATTAAATTCTATCGAGCAAAAAGTCATATATATATGTATATATATATATATATATATATATATATATATATATATAGTAGAATATATAGAATATATGAGACAACTCAGAATATCTTAATTAAATGTATATTGTAAAAGATAGTCTGGGTTATATATATCTCATATATTCTATTTATATGATTTCAATATTTTATACTCTATATTTATAAATTAACTATATATTTCATATTTTCTATTTATGTGTGTGTATTTTTATTTATAAGAAATACGAGATATAAAATCTCTGCTTGTTTAAACAAAATACGAATTCTATAGTTTAACGTTAAATATAGCGATCTTTTAGAAGTGCTTTTATAGTATATACGCATGAAAAGAGAAAAAGATATCTCAAAGGAAGGACGGAGTAGCTATCGAAGGTGCGAAATGATGCTTGAAATAATATCACGGTATTTTCTTTCAATCCGATCGACCAATTCGAGGTATCTACAGATAGATACTCGGCTTTGGAGAGGGATTCAAGGACCGATCCTTGGTTACCTGAATCAACGAGTAGCGCAGATAAGAGCGCGCGCGTGCGCGCTAACTCATTAATTTCCGTCCATCCATCCATCGATTGCGAATTGAAAAACACCACTTGATAACGAGATGATAATCCCGTTATTACAACAAAAGCCTCGTAATGATTATCGTCTCGTCCGTCGGCCGTCGTATCAACGGTGATCCGTTAATGCTCGACGAGTGGCATTTGTAAATTTTCTAGTTATTGTTATTACGCGGCCCATTGTCATTAATATTTTGTTATTAATTACGTGCGCGCGCGTATAATTGGCAATGCGGCATTTATTAACCCTGGTAACATCCCTGTGCGTATTTCTTGCACGAAAATCTGATTAGCCTGATCTCGTCGTGAGAACCGACCCTTCCCCTCCCCTGCCCCCGTGGCACATCACTTATTATTTTTGACACCGATTTCCGGCCGAACGGGGATGAAAAATCATCGGACCGAAGCCGAAACGGACGTACGGCTAGAACCAATTAAAAGTTCGCGGCGTCGGCAGCCAATTACGTACATTGGCGTGGAACGACTGTAACTTCGATAAAGTCGAGTGGTCGCCAAGCATAATTTTCTCATCTGCGAATTCTCTCACATACCTAATATGTTAACTTTGAATCGCTAATGTCGCGCGACATCATTTCGTATGTAACTGATTTCAGAAAGAGAAAATGATGAAAGTTGGATCAAGCAAAAAATTGTTAATTATTTATTGGCGAAGCAAAGTTTTGGATTTGAAATGATAAAATATTCAATTTCTAGCCTTTCGTACAATTTCGTGGAAAAAAAAATTCTCTTATTTTTTTTTTAAGTTTTTATCTTCTTTTATGAAATTATAACGTACGATAACACACATCATATAAATATTTTGAGAGACTCAAGAATTCCAAATCGTTTGAAAGTGACACGAGATTCACGTCATGTTCGCGTTCTCGTCATCGGTAGATAAAAACCTCGCGATATACACAGAGCTTACAAGGTGTGAGAAAATTGTGCAGCACTTAAGGGATTATCCGTTTAGCCGCGTGCGAGGGTACGAGTGACTCGGATTATCGGGAAATCGCATCGGGTTCGCTGTCATAAAATAAGCGTCAGCGGATTGAATACAAACGAGAGATTTGTATAACGATCAGGCATAAGCGCTGACAGCGTGCGGCGCCTGCCTTTGGCCGCAATACCGCAATATGGCCCGCGAATTTGACACGCTCGTACCTTGTGACTCGCGGGTGGTTGTTGCGCTAGTTTGTGTTTCACGCCTCGCGCGTTTCAAACCCTCCTGCTTCTCCTCTCCCCCCCATTTCTCCTCCCCTTCCCGCTGTCCCCTGTCAGAATGTATAAGCGCGCGTATGAGCGCGGTCGATGCGAAGTTACGGACGATTCGCACGCCCCTGCGAATGGGGAGGTTTGATAACGCAACGAGTAGGTGTACGCCTAAACAGCCCTGCCCGACGAGCAACACACCGCGATTGTTAAATTATTATCATAACTCGCAACCAGAAATCAGTCAGGGAGAAACCGGAATATCGCGATATTCCTGTATAATTATCATTTCGTAAAGATTCAAAGGTATTTTTGCGGCAAATAATTACTAAGCATCCTTTCTTCTCGTTCATTCCGCTGCACATTTCGACGATGAGAAATACTCTTGCACATCGGAGATTTTAAAGCTTGCGCGATATTGAGAGAGAATAATACGCGATCGATCGATCGATTAACTCCGTCGCATAAAATTTACGTACGAAAACGGAGAAACGGACAACGAGAGGTTTCCGCGCGAAAAAGCCGGCGCGGAGACGAGAATTGCGGAGTGCTGTTAGGTTCTCCCATTCATTCATTTATCACCTGGTCGACGACGTAATAGATCGCGAGCCACCGCGGCGGTATTTTACCGCGTGCCTGATAACAGTGCTTTCTTCCCTCTTGAATTGAACGTAAAATTTTACTATTCTCTTCGATATGACGAACTCGAACAATATTGATTCTATGAAAGCCGCTCCACCGCGTCAAATGTCGATCTAATTCGAAATTATAAATCACATATTCCAACAGAAATTATCTTTAATGTATATAGAGATACTCATCATTCAGAATTCCATCAATGCCCCCCCCCCGTAATTTACCTACTTCGGCGAATTAATGGATATAATTCTCTTTCTATTTCTTTCTATTATCTGCGATACTTAGGGCCGGTTGTTCCAACCTGTTGGTAAACTAACTAATAGTTAAATTATACAGATATGTGTCTTTGTTTTTCTTTCAAATTAAAGAAGGATAAACATATGATTTAACTATTAATTATAGTTTACCAATAAGTTGGAACAACCGGCCCTTAAACTTTAAAATTTGATAGCAAAAAGAAAATTACGAAAAATGTTCATCTTTCCATTGCCGTTCGACAAGCGTCGTTCAGTTAATCAATTAATCAATACACTGACACTAATTCCGTAATCATATCAATTGGCGGAAACTATAAAAAGATGCGATATATCCGTCATTGATATGCACACACGCTCGTTTCCTATCTCCACGCCCCTCAACCGGGCCGATTAATTGGAACACATTGTACCTGGGAATCACAGGTGTAATGAAAGATAATCGTTCCCGTCTGCTCCGGCTTCCGTCGAAGTTACATTACCGCCGACACGAAACGCTCCGATTCCCCATTAAAAGTATCGCAATCGAGCGGGAAAATAGCGCCGTTTGCTCGTAACGCAAGATGGATGCGCATTTCGGTCGAACGAAGCAGATTTAATGTACCGGTTCGATTTCGGATTGGATCAATCCTAGCATCACATAATTGCCGGCGACCGGCAATGGAAAAAAACGCGTTGCACGTGCGACAGGCTGTCAATCGATTTTAGATCTTGCCGACTGATTGTTCATTCGGCTAGCTAACTTTTTCAACCGGTACATAATAAAAAAAAAGGAAAAAATTGCATGCCAGATGCATGAATATTCGGCAATAGCCGATGCCTCCGCCTCTTCGTATACGAAATAAATCGACTTCGGTCGTGGTAAATTTTGCGGCGGACGGTTCTCTAAAAATTTGTACCTTTCATATCGTTTAACAATTTCTCGATGCGATAATGTAGGGACGTCCCTAATAATATCGAATATTCTGTCGCTATTTAGGAATTATTTTGATTAACAGAATTCTTTGACTATATGAATATAAATTCAATAAAATCGATTTAAAATTTGGTATACATTTTTTTGCGGCGAGAAAAAAAATTAGAGGATATAACGAAACGCGTTAAATTCGCGCGAGGACATTTAACGTGACAGAATCCTTTTCGGAATTTGATGAATTCGATGAATTTCGACTCGAATATAGACGAGCGTGCACGGCATTGAGCCGGCGGACGCGATGGTGCAAAACGATACTACACCGGGATATACCGCATTTTTAGAACAGCC